>NC_089844.1:63747551-64071819 GCF_035609145.1 Eleutherodactylus coqui | reverse complement strand
TATATAGTTTACTCCCCCCCCCCCCCAGCACACACACAGGGCAGCATATAATTTAGTCCCGTCCCCCCCGCCAGCACACACATTGGGCAGCATATAATTTACTCCCCCCCCAGCACACACATAGGGCAGCATATAATATACCCCCCCAGCACACACATAGGGCAGCATATAGTTTACTCCCCCCCCCCCCCCAGCACACACACAGAGCAGCATATAATTTACTCCCCCCCCCCCCCCAGCACACACACAGGGCAGCATATAATTTACTCCCCCCCCCCCCCCAGCACACACACAGGGCAGCATATAATTTACTCCCCCCCCCCCCCCCAGCACACACACAGGGCAGCGTATAATTTACTTCCCCCCCCCCCCCCAGCACACACACAGGGCAGCATATAATTTACTTCCCCCCCCCCCCCCAGCACACACACAGGGCAGCATATAATTTACTCCCCCCCCCAGCACACACGTAGGGCAGCATATAATTTACTCCCCCCCAGCACACACATAGGGCAGCATATAATATACCCCCCCAGCACACACATAGGGCAACATATAATATCCTCCCCCAGCACACACATAGGGCAGCATATAATATCCCCCCCCAGAACACACATAGGGCAGCATATAATTTACTTCCTCCCCCCCAGCACACACACAGGGAATCATATAATTTACCCCCCCCCCCAGCACACACATTGGGCAGCATATAATTTACTCCCCCCCCCCACCACACACATTGGGCAGCATATAATTTACTTCCTCCCCCCCCCAGCACACACACGGGGCAGCATATAATTTACTCCCCCCCCCCCCCAGCACACACATGGGGCAGCATATAATTTACTCTCCCCCCCCAGCACACACATTGGGCAGCATATAATTTACTCCCCCCCCCAGCACACACATTGGGCAGCATATAATTTACTCCCCCCCCCAGCACACACATAGGGCAGCATATAATTTACTCCCCCCCAGCACACACATAGGGCAGCATATAATATACCCCCCCAGCACACACATAGGGCAACATATAATATCCTCCCCCAGCACACACATAGGGCAGCATATAATATCCCCCCCAGAACACACATAGGGCAGCATATAATTTACTTCCTCCCCCCCAGCACACACACAGGGCAGCATATAATTTACTCCCCCCCAGCACACACACAGGGAATCATATAATTTACCCCCCCCCCCAGCACACACATTGGGCAGCATATAATTTACTCCCCCCCCCCACCACACACATTGGGCAGCATATAATTTACTTCCTCCCCCCCCCCCAGCACACACACAGGGCAGCATATAATTTACTCCCCCCCCAGCACACACATAGGGCAGCATATAATTTACTCTCCCCCCCAGCACACACATTGGGCAGCATATAATTTACTCTCCCCCCCAGCACACACATTGGGCAGCATATAATTTACTACCCCCCCCCCCCCAGCACACACATTGGGCAGCATATAATTTACTCTCCCCCCCAGCACACACATTGGGCAGCATATAATTTACTCTCCCCCCCAGCACACACATTGGGCAGCATATAATTTACTCTCCCCCCCAGCACACACATTGGGCAGCATATAATTTACTCCCCCCCCCCACCACACACATTGGGCAGCATATAATTTACTTCCTCCCCCCCCCAGCACACACACAGGGCAGCATATAATTTACTTCCTTCCCCCCCCCCCAGCACACACACAGGGCAGCATATAATTTACTCCCCCCCCAGCACACACATAGGGCAGCATATAATTTACTCTCCCCCCCAGCACACACATTGGGCAGCATATAATTTACTCCCCCCCCCCCCCAGCACACACATTGGGCAGCATATAATTTACTCCCCCCCCCCCCCCCAGCACACACATTGGGCAGCATATAATTTACTCTCCCCCCCAGCACACACATTGGGCAGCATATAATTTACTCCCCCCCCCCCCAGCACACACATTGGGCAGCATATAATTTACTCCCCCCCCCCCAGCACACACATTGGGCAGCATATAATTTACTCTCCCCCCCAGCACACACATTGGGCAGCATATAATTTACTCTCCCCCCCAGCACACACATTGGGCAGCATATAATTTACTCTCCCCCCCAGCACACACATTGGGCAGCATATAATTTACTCCCCCCCCCAGCACACACATAGGGCAGCATATAATTTACTTCCTCCCCCCCCCAGCACACACACAGGGCAGCATATAATTTACTCCCCCCCCCCCCGCCAGCACACACATTGGGCAGCATATAATTTACTCTCCCCCCCAGCACACACATTGGGCAGCATATAATTTACTCTCCCCCCCAGCACACACATTGGGCAGCATATAATTTACTCTCCCCCCCAGCACACACATTGGGCAGCATATAATTTACTCTCCCCCCCAGCACACACATTGGGCAGCATATAATTTACTCCCCCCCCCCCAGCACACACATTGGGCAGCATATAATTTACTCCCCCCCCCCCCAGCACACACATTGGGCAGCATATAATTTACTCTCCCCCCCAGCACACACATTGGGCAGCATATAATTTACTCTCCCCCCCAGCACACACATTGGGCAGCATATAATTTACTCTCCCCCCCAGCACACACATTGGGCAGCATATAATTTACTCTCCCCCCCAGCACACACATTGGGCAGCATATAATTTACTCTCCCCCCCAGCACACACATTGGGCAGCATATAATTTACTCTCCCCCCCCAGCACACACATTGGGCAGCATATAATTTACTCCCCCCCCCCCCCCAGCACACACATAGGGCAGCATATAATTTACTCCCCCCCCCAGCACACACATAGGGCAGCATATAATTTACTCCCCCCCCCCAGCACACACATAGGGAAGCATATAATTTACTCTCCCCCCCAGCACACACATTGGGCAGCATATAATTTACTCTCCCCCCCCCCAGCACACACATAGGGCAGCATATAATTTACTCCCCCCCCCCCCAGCACACACATAGGGCAGCATATAATTTACTCCCCCCCCCCCAGCACACACATAGGGCAGCATATAATTTACTCCCCCCCCCAGCACACACATAGGGCAGCATATAATTTACTCCCCCCCCAGCACACACATAGGGCAGCATATAATTTACTCCCCCCCCCCCAGCACACACATAGGGCAGCATATAATTTACTCCCCCCCCCCCCCCAGCACACACATAGGGCAGCATATAATTTACTCCCCCCCCCCCCCCAGCACACACATAGGGCAGCATATAATTTACTCCCCCCCCCCCCAGCACACACATAGGGCAGCATATAATTTACTCCCCCCACCCCCCAGCACACACATAGGGCAGCATATAATTTACTCCCCCCCCCAGCACACACATAGGGCAGCATATAATTTACTCCCCCCCCCCCCAGCACACACATAGGGCAGCATATAATTTACTCCCCCCCCCCAGCACACACATAGGGCAGCATATAATTTACTCCCCCCCCCCCCCCCAGCACACACATAGGGCAGCATATAATTTACTTCCCCCCCCACCCCCCACCAGCACACACACAGGGCAGCATAAAAATTTATCCCCCCCCCCCCCCCCTCCTCTCCGGCAGGATTACCTTGAAAACTGACCTAGGTCCTAAGAGGTGTACAGACGCGGAGGCTGCTGCTGCTTGCACAGAGGCGGCTCTTCCTCCTACTCGTGGGACGCTCTGTTGTTTGGTGCTGCAGTCCTCAGCGCTTCAAGGCGGCGCCTTGTGATTGGTTGCGGCAGCTGCTTCCACACCAGCAAGGACCATTGTATTTCAGCCGCACTTCAGTAGCAGAGAGTGATTCCAGCAACCTCATTGGTTGTTGGGTACACACACCCCAGATTGAGGTGTGGGGGGTGTGTACCCAACAACCAATGAGGTTGCTGGAATCGCTCACCGCTACTGAAGTGCGGCTGAAATACAATATATGCGGTCCCTTCAGCAGCGCTCTGCGCTCACACTAACCTGCTATGTGTGGAAGCGGCCCCTTAAGCAGCGCTCTGCACTCACACTATAGCAGGTTAGTGTGAGAGCGCAGAGTGCTGCTGAAGGGGCCACGGGATTGTTCCTTTTAGAACAAAAGTTCCCGGCGGTGCCGCGGACCGGCAGTAAACACCTAACGGCCCGGCCCCGGTCCGCGGACCGGTGGTTGGGGACCCCTGCTTTAAAGGATAGTTGACAATCCATCGTAAGCAATCTGGGTAATAAGAGCCATGTCTGCATCATCTCGGACTTAATTTTATCCATGGTTTATAATTTTTACAACGTGGTTTTAACCACAAAATAGATAAACTGCAGATGACTAATAAAGATCACGGACTACAATTCTAAACATTAAACCGAGGGGGCAGATTTACCATTGAAAATGCAACAGTTTCTGGCAAATTGTACCCAAAACGGTCTTACAGAATTTGTGCCACATCTATAGTGTGTTTTTAGACACTCTACAACTCGTCTGAAAAAGGGGCATGACTTTGTGCGAAGGGTAAAAAAAAACCAAAAATTGGGCATGTAAAAAAGTGCACCAAATTTTTGGTGTAATTTTTGTTGTAAACCAAGCTAAATCGGTGGCATAAAGTTATACTAGACAGTCTAAAGTAAAGACAGATTTATCATTCAACAGAGGGGCTCTCATAAATCTGACATTTAAAGGCTGTCTAATCTACGTTTGCACCGTGTATTGGAGCAGATTTACCAATAAGGTCTAATGTGTCTATTTGGAATGTGAAAATAGAAGGCTAATTAAGTGGTAATAAAACAGTTACAGGCGACTCCTGGTTTTACAAATCCGATATATTTTGTGTCCTTTCGTCATCATTACATGTCTTATAGTACTGCGGTCGAACAACAGGCATGCAGAAGAGTTGGCGCATATTGTACACGACATACCAGATTTTTGAGAGGACAGTGCCACAACCAGAGCCGGGTCTATCTCACATGGCAAACCAGCTGCTGATGACAATTCGTACACATTCATTGCAACCTTAAAAACAAAAAGTGAAACAAAATGTTACAAAAACAAGCGCAGTGGACTTTAACCTCAAATAATTAGCTAATCTCAAAATATACCTACTAAATCCATTAACGCGACTCTCGACCTCGGTAGACAAAGATGGCTGCACGGCTTCTCCGACTACCTGATACACCTTGTGTATTTGTATAGCTTGCTAGTCTACGATACTACATGCTGCTCTGATTGCCCAGTGGGGCTAGTGGGCAGCACTGGTTAATCACAGCAGCATGCATACTAATGCAGCGTGTGGATCAATCAGGTAGTCAGAAAGCTCTTTGTTTGTCCAGGCCAAGGGGGTCACTTTTACATTCCTCTGCTCATCCTGGGTATTTCTTAAAGAAATACTATCATTACCGCAAGGGGCCCCCAGATAAATGTTCCCAGTCCTGGGAAACCCTTAATGCCAAACTTGCCTTACAAAAGCTTTGTGTAAAGACAGGTAGAGCAATGTAGGACTTGTCTAGTTCTACAATTGGGCTCTGATAGGTTTTCTGCTTTGTAAAGCATCCTTGAGCAGGCGGAAATCAGTTTGTGTTCCTTACTGCAAAAATTGCAAATAAGGAAGATGGGACAATACCTCTGCAGCGCCACCTATTGGATGGCAGCATTCCTTTAAATCAATGTACGACTTTTTAACAAGTCTGTAAAACAATCATTGGGAATAGGAAACCAAGAAAGAAAACCATACACAGACAGCTGTTTGGGGGGGTTTGCCCCACATCAGTGTGCAGTAGATTTCTGGTTTGGATGGTGAGAGGCCTGTAATGTGGGTCAAGTGGAGGTGTTGTCTCTCCTTAAGGAGAGCACCCAAAAATGTTTCTATTCTAATCATTGTTTTACAGACTTGTTAAAAGTCGTACATTGATTGGAAGGAATGCTGCTGTCCAATAGGTGGCGCTGCAGAGGTATTGTTCCATCTTCCTTATTTGCATAAATTACCCAGAGGAGTGTGCATGGCCTTATTAGTCTCCTCACTCACTTTTCAGGTGTCTTCTCACACCCACTCACCCGCTAGGTGTCACCACACACATTCTGAGTGCTCTCCTTAAGGAGGCACGACACTCCATTTGACCTACTGTAAAAGTGACAGAGTACTACTGAATGCCTTACTTTGGGAAAATTTCAAATTTATTGCTGTACCCCAATGGCAGCCATCAATTCTGTGCGACCCTTTTAAGAGTTATACCCCTGGCAAAGCTACACAGGGTTAAGCCTGATGCACAGTCTGAGGGGAAAGGCGCAGGACAAAGACTTATCTCCCATTCTGAGAACCTCCAAAATATTTACATATATGATTAGATCTTACTATTTGCATTCCTAAAAGTGCAAACAACGTGAACACAACTGGAGAAAACAGTAACAGAGCAGAGAGGTCTAGCAGTGCCGCATATAGGACATGTTACGCAATGCTTCTTACCTTCATGTCAGTCTCCCTTGGAATGTGATCCTTGAAGTCTTCAACAGAACTTACAAGGAAAGGAATGTGGTAAGATAAGACCTGAAAGAGGAATTGAAGACTGCATTAGAATGTCAGGCATCAGCAGATAAGACATTTTACTGGGCATTTAATGAGCAGGTAATTCCAATGATCAAGGAAAATACCAGACGTGATCTGTCAGACAGACCAACGCATGCAGAAGGCCGCGAGGCTGGGGGTTCACAGCACACATTACAAAAAGCTAAAAAAGGAAGATTAAAGCCTCCTGCAAGACTGCGAAGCGTTATACTTTTAATACGTCATCTTTTCCTTTATTTTAAGCTATTTGCTCAGCTACCCCAGTGACTCGCTCACAATGGCAAGACGGCGCACGCAACGGTTAAGGCGAACGAGCAGGAAGAATTCCTCATGGATTTAGTATTTCACGTCATTTAACTGTTTGTTGCGGCAGTGGTACTGGTCCATTTTCAAAATGGCAAGATGTAACGTGCCGCAATCTTCTAGCTACCTAATGCACTGGTATTCTTAGTAGAGTTGAGCGAACATACTCTGCCGAGCTTGATGCTCGTTCGAGTATTAGCATACTCGATGGTGCTCGTTACTCGAACGAGCATCAAGCAGTGTTCGACCCCGCCCCAGTTTTTGGCTCCTCCCCACTGTGACGTGCCCATTTTGGCCCCTCCCCGACGCAGCGCGCACGTCAACGGCAAATTTTTAGGCAGGCAGGCGAGAGAGACCAAAAAAAAAAAAGTTCGGGATCCGGCAGCCCACATACAAAAATGCTCGAGTCTCCCATTGTAGTCAATGGGGTTCGTTACTCGAGTAGAGCTCTCGAATTTTACGAAAAGCTCGATTCGAATAACGAGGACCCGAGCATTTGGATGCTCGCTCGTCTCTAATTCTTAGGCATTCTGTGCTGCTCTCCGATTGGCTTGCAGTGATCACATGAGCAGTGCAGGCCAATCAGACAACCAGTGCACAGCATTCATTAGGTACTCAGAAGATTGTGGTGGCCATTTTGAAAGATGGAAGCAGTGGATCCAAGGAAGAGCAGCGCAAAGAATGGGCAGCAGGTAATGTAATTTCCCCCTCTGGTTCACGACCAAAATTTTGTTCCAAGACAGGAGAGTTGCTTTAACATCGATCCATTAAATTAAACTATACATAGTAAAGTTCCCATAGATTTTTATAGAGAAACTATGCCAAAAATCTTTTTTGGTATAGCATTGGCAGTTTTGTTTTTTTATGGGGGAAGGGGGAATAATGGAAGTCATTGGAGTAACTATCCAAATGCATGAGTATATGTTTTGACCAGGTTGAAGGGGCAATTAAAAAAGTAAATGGATCAAACAAACCTACTGTAAATATATATATATTTTTTTTTTTATTAAAAAAGGATCCACCAGATCGTATAACTAGTGTTTATCCATATACCAATTATCACTCAGTATGTAAGGAAAAGCCAAAAAACCCAAATGTTTAAACTAAGTTAAAGGAGTTTGTCTAGGATTAGAACTAAGGGTCAGAGGCAGCGCCTCGTCTGCCCATGGCCATGCCTGGTATTGCAGCAGTGGTTTCTGAAGGTGAGTAATACTGTAATACTAGACAATTATGAACATGAGCTACGCTTTGTTATCAGAAGTATAGCCACGAATGGAGAACCCCTTTACCAAGTATTTATGAATGCAGGTATTGCAATGAAAGATTAACCAACTCATCCTAGATTTAACTAGGCTACAATGTCCAATAGAAAAGGGAAGCCTTCAAGAAGATGAACAAAGGCGTCCAAGCATGAAACCTTATCAGACACGTTCCTTTTCACACTTCACAGGCTGTAAAGATTAAAGAGGATGAGTCAAATTGGAACAGCTGAAGCATCAAAAGGAGTCGGTTCTGCTTTTGATGTGTGAGAGAACAGTGGCTTGTAGAGTCCATAATGATACACCTCACCGTATCGAAGGGTCCTAATTTTACATTAAGAACACTGGTGGCCATCAATAAACACAATAGCAGGATTGTGAGCGCTCTATGTGGGAGCACCTCAGATTAGTAATAGACCCAAGGCTCTGTCTACATTGGCATGGTGGCCTCCGTTAGAAATGGAAGCCAAAACACAGTGCGAATCTGTCGAATGACGGACATCATGGAGTTCGTATTTTTAAAGCAAAAATGAATGCAGATGTGAACATCGTCTAAATATTCCCAATGTTCACATGGGCCCTTCAAACCAATCAATCATTCGTCTTGTCAAATAAACTTGAGGCTTGTAAGGACACAAGAGTGACTTCGTAGAACATATACACTGCATCTAATACAGGGAATCACACTAGTAGTTGCATTTATGGCTGTCACCTGTGGCAGGCACACAGCTCTACGACACTGGAAGTATAAATTTGCAAGAGGAAAGATTAAAGCCGGGTCCATACAGGAGGGAAACTGCAGGTAAAAAAAAAAAAAAATTCGCCTGTGGATTTACTGTAAAATTTGTGTGGAACCTAGAAGTAAAATCTCAGCATGTCAATTTACGCACTGCGAAGGATGAAATGCAGAATGAAGTTTAGCTTCATAAATTAACATGCTGAGATTTTACAATCCACACGGCGGGTCGGTTTCCTTGCAGACTCCATAAAATCTCTTTCACTTTGCTTGGACTGCATCAGGCAGTACTGAGACGGTCGAGTTACTTCTGAGAGTCTCGGGCACAACTCACATGGCACCGCACACAAAAATCCAGTCTGTGTGCTGTGCGATGTACCGGATGTCCAAGACTTGGGCAAGAATCAAAAATAGGATATGCAGGGATATTTCAAACTCAGGCTATTGGTCAGAGTGAGGAGGGGGGGGGGGGGGGATTTGTCTGCAAAAAGAGCCCATTCAAGTGAACGGGTTATTTTTCCCTGTGAGTTCTGACCATCTCGGGCACACACAGAATTTGCACAAGAATATCAGCTGTGTGAATACGGCCTTATATTACAGGTTTTCTGTCTGCAAAATCCGCAGAGTATCCACCCCCTGTGAAGATAGCATTATAATCTTCATATCTGACGCCACAGTTGTCATGGCCCTTACCCACATAGAAAAGTTATGTACAACTATACATTCATGGACAAAGATGATCAGTATTCAGTACCAAATCAGTCACTGTATGATTTAGTACAGAAACTTACATACATCAGACTTTGCGGTTTACATTCGAGCCCTAAAGTTGGCATACATGTATGTAATGAAGCTGTAGGACTCCATTCACACAAAGTGTGTTCTTTTGGCCTCCACTGGCAAGGTATACATTAGTACACCTTTTCTAAGCTGTACAGGAAAGCACTTTCCTCTAACTAGGGCCACCACAAAGAAAAAAGAAAAAGAAAAGTATATCATGCACGATTTTTATTTGTATTATTTTTTTTTTAACATTTGGTGTCAGTGGGTAAAAAAAATGGCACTGTAAGCCTATATAGTGGAATATCTCACAGCTTTCCATCAAAAGGTATATGCTGGAAAACTTCACAGACCTATACATCCCAGACTTTCATCTAAGGCAACGTGTACACAGCCAAAAAGACATCAATCAGGAGAAAAACTGAAAGGAACTGAATGCTTACATCTCTGAGGGCTTCCTGTGCAAGCGAGCGGAAGGACAATATGACTCCAATGATGGTCATCCTCTTCAAGACACTGTCTACAGCTACAACAAAAGAAGAAAAGAACCTTATAGTCCAAGTAGAGAAAGCAAACTGATACCGGAACATTGTTTACGGCCCAAACACATTATTTGAATCCCCTGAATGTCCTATGTTTTGCTTCCAACATACACTAAGCAGACAAAAATTGAGAAGGTCAGCCCTGGCATGTAGAAGTGCCAGGACAATGGAGGTTAGAACTACATGAAACAAATAACTCATTTGTTAAAATTGCGCTATGTTTTTCATGAGTTTATTATCATGTGATTTTCTGAAACTGCTCTAAAATTAGTTTTGATGTTCTTTACTTTGTACTTTTTCCTCCTTCGATCACTTCAGTTCCCTCTGTCTAGGTACCTTTACACAGGATGACACTCAGGTGCATAAGCAACCATCAGCCGCCTCACTGACCATCACTCCTATGCTTTACACAAGAGTGATAGTCTTTCTGTGAATGGAGGTGGAGCGGATGGAGATCATTCCAACCCAACAACCCACCTCTATTCAAAGTACGTTCATAGTTGGACAACTGTCTGCTTACACGGGTGGCTAGTCGCTTCGTTTTTAATTCTAAAAAAACAAGCAACTGAGTGACAAATCACACCCTTGTCAGTCGGCAGCCGCTTGTACACATGAGGACTATCGTCTGAATTCGGCATTTCCAGCAATAATATGGTCTATAATCGCCCTGTGTACAGAAACCTTTATGTGAGGGTAAATCACAATGTAATGCCTCTGTGTCAGTAACTTTATCTATTCGAATGACTGAACAGCTATGAAAGATGTTAAATAGGTGTCCTTCCTCTACTAAAGGTGCATTTACACGGCAGGATGACCACTCAAAATTCGCTCCAACGGCAGTTTGAGTGATCACTTTGAATAAGCTCTTAAGTAGCTAATTAGCTACTTAAGAGCTTATTAGTGTGTAAATGAAGGCTCCCGCTGTTTGCGAAAGACAGCAGGAGCGCTGTCTTCTGCAAACAGCTGCTTTGCTTACTGAGCTGTCAGCTGGTATCCCGCTGAGTTGATAGCGCCGAGAACAGCAGGAGCTACTTTATTCTCTGAGCCATCGCTGAGAGCTCTGCGCAGGATACTAGCTGAAATAATGCCATCAGCTGTTATCCCACTAAGAAATCAGTGTGCGGTGGTGATAAGGCTCATCGCTGATTTTTAGCTAGTTAGAAATCAGCGATGAACGAATAGTGCACGATGGCAGCGCGTTTAGACAATGATTATCACTCAAAAGACTTCTTTTGAGCGAATTTTGAGCGATAATCTTCTCTTAATGGGCCTTAATGCATGATTTTCTAGGCAAAGTGATTAGAACCATGGATCTGAGGCTAACACAAAGAGTGGTCATTGAATTTCTGTCATAAGAGGGGGGGGGGGGGGGGAGGGGGGGGTGTCCCTAATGAATGCCAAAGAATCAGCTGAAGAATGTTTATGGGGACATTGTAAGAGACATCAGCAATGTGCAGTGTTGGCTGAAGAGGTTTCATGCAGAAGAAAAGTCTTCCAGCTCAACTCAGAATGTGATGACGAGTGTTTTGGGACTCACAGGGCTTTAATCTTATTGACTTTTCTGATAGGCATCACACAATCTGCAGCAAAAACCTACATTACAACACTTAAGCTTTAGTAGACTATCGGAAGAAAAGACTTCAAAAAGACATTTCTGCAGTACAACTGCATCGCGATAATTCAAGATCTCACACGTTATTCACAACCCAGGCGATAGCAAAAATTCAGTTGTTCGTGTTGCCTCATTCACTTTACAGTCCTCATTTGGCCCCTTCTGATTTCTACCTGTTTGGGCCTATGAAGGATGGACTACATGGTATGAAATTCGAAAACTTTCCAAACAGGATTTCCTAACTTGGTTTCTACAATGACGTAAATGTACTGCATGTAATGGTGATTTCTGAACAGTAGTTTTGTGTATACGAGACTTCAGGCTATAATCTGGGTCACTTTTGCCTTGATCTGTTCCTTTCTAAAAGCGTGGCGATTGTGTGTGTGGGGGGGAGGGGGAGGGATTAACTTTTTGATTCCTCTTTGTACTCAGTAAAACTCATGGAAATCACATTACCAATCAATTGTGATTTTATTGCAGTTTGTACTATGCTTTTTAGTTTGCTGTGAACATGCCCTAACATTGCATTAATAGGAGAACATACATCTATGTAATCATTTTATTCTACCACCAAGTTTATGAAAATTCAGCAACTGCTCCGACTCTACAAAGAGGCATTGTCCCTTTCAAAGGCTATGTCCGAAAGGGTCTAAAAACACGAGAAAAGTGTTGCAAACAGTTTTTAGCATAATTTGCACGCTGAAAATTGTCATATTTTGAATAGTATATAAGTCCAATTGTGTGTTGCCTGTCACTATAAAGACACTTATTTTGTGTTTTTTTTAGCGCCAATGCCACATAGGTTTTTAATTAAGACCTATTGCAAAGTTGATTCACTTTTAAACATTTTTGGGACAAAATAATTTTTAAAAAGTGGTTGCAAAGGTGAACATAGCCTTTCAATTGGAATCCTGATGTATACTAATGAACTGGACATATACAAAATAGCCATGGCCATGATGGAAACAATTTTTCACTCTGTCCATTAGTTATCCCACTGTAAAACACTATACAACCTGTTCTTATTGTGAACTGGCTGTGCATAGGGGGCAATACTTTTTGTATTTAGGATCAGATGGGTGACTTTGCACTCTTCCAAAACCATCAATGGAAAAACTCTAAAAAGAATAAAACTATAATAAAAGTAAAGCTGTAGAGACAGAATTAATAACCGAATCGTACAACATTGGGCCTGCTCCTCTTTGGTAATAGTCACTTACAGGACAGCCTTTTGAAAAGTGCTGCCATTTGTTCGGGTTTGTCAAAGCTTGTCCTCATTTGTGTTAAAACTTCAACGTTTTCCACCACAAGTTTCTGCAAAGTAAAAATATTAAAAGTGATTAATAGACCGTCGTTTCTCATGGCAGAAAAATGAACGAAGTGACCTTTTTGGCGTCGTTCACAACATGGCCTGTGTAAGAGAGCCATCCTTAAAGGGGTTGTCTGAGTATTTACTATGTTATCTGTATAAACTATCTCACTGCCTTTCAACAAGTCTCTGGCATAACCCTGACCTTTGATCGTCATGCGTATGAAGCTTAAGGTCAGACAGACATCTTGACAGGTTGGAAGCAGACAAAATGCCTGCAGGCAGAAAGACAGCACTTATACTGGATTATATGCACTTCAATTGACAGATGCCTTGTCTAGAAATAAATAGGTTTTCAGAAGACAGACAAGGCAAGCGTAGCTCATAATGACAGCGTCTTGGCCCGTGCCCTTGACTGTGTAAAAAAAGAAAATTAGGCAATGTAATATTTTAGAAACAAAGACTGTAAAGAAATTATATCAGCATTCAACAGGAAATATCACAAGGAATATATTAAAGTGCTACATGGAGCACCATAGGAGATTTTAAAATAAAGGCTCTTGGTATGGCTTTGAGTATAGCTATTGTAATGGATGTCTTATCTATATATGGTCTATTTATTGGTGACTTTCCAACCACTGGCTGCAAGTCTGCTCCCAGCATTTACTACGCTTTCAGTAAAAATAATATTTTGCATGGCTTCTGATCTTTCCCCAAATCATTTCATGTCCTATGAAGAACGGTTAAAGGATCTGGGAATGTTTAGCTTGCAAAAAAGAAGGCTGAGAGGAAACTCAATAGCTGTCTACAAATATCTGAAGGGCTGTCACAGTGCAGAGGGATCAGCCCTATTCTAATTTGTACAAGGAAAGACTAGAAGCAATGGAATGAAACTGAAAGGGAGGGGGACACAGATTAGATAGTAGAAAAAAACTGTCTGACAGAGAGGGTGATCAATGAGTGGAACAGGTTACCACGGAAGGTGGTGAGTTCTCTTTCAATGGAAGTGTTCAAACAAAGGCTGGGCAGATATCTGTCTGGGATGATTTAGTGATCCTGCACTGAGCAGGAGGTTGGACCCGATGACCCTGGAGGTCTCTTCCAACTCTACCAGTTTAGAATTCTATGAATTTGTGTTGTAATTTTCAGGTTTTGACATATAACACATTATTGCTGGTCTTGCACTAGTTCTAGTTGGCCATTATATTATGGATTATACTATCATGTTTTTCTCTGTATAAAGATTTTAAGGTTTTTACAGCAATTTCAATAGTGTTTTATGAATGCTTTATTGACTGTTGGGCGGGCACTTTTGTTTATTGCCCTGCCTTTGTTTGTTTTTCATCTCAGATGGATCTCTGAAATGAAGGTCAACACCATAACAGTATATAAGGGGGACACAGAAGAGAATGGAATCTTCTTCTGTTGCTAGTCAGATCTCTGTGGAACCCTTTTAAGGTGATATATCAGCAGATGTTGTTGGGGATGGTTGCATTGGGCTTTAGTAATTTTTTTGTTCAGTCTTTCGGCAATTTCTTTCCCACCGCTCAAAGCACTTTTTTTTTCTCCAAAAGTCGCATGGGGCGAGATCAAGTGGATCCGGAGGATAGGGCAAGGGTATCGTGCTACATTTTGTAAAAAAAGTGGCTTAACACTAAGCACTTTGTGGCCAAACAGGTGACTGGTTCTTGCATCATGACAACACACCTGCCCACACAGCGCTGAGTGTCATGTCGTTTTTCGTCGTTAATTGCTTGACACCGAGTGCAACTTTTTTTTGAGCAGTGGAAAATGAAGCAATTTTAGAGTTGAACATTGTGTGAATAAGCCATCACAAATAGGTGAAAAACTAAACAAAAATTGTTGAAAAAAAAAAACAAAATAAAACAAAAAAACACTAGAGCTGAATGAAACCTTCCCCAATGACGTCGGCTGGCGTATCTCCTTAGAAGAGTTCCGCAAACATTCAACTAGCGACAGAAGCCTGTACTTTTAGATGAATTGCCAACGAGTGGAAGATTCCTGTTTCTTTTGGGTACCCTCATATGTGGGCAAGCTATAATTTGGAGCCCAGATCTGCATACACTAGACCTTATGTGAATAGATCTCAGTACAAACCTCTAAATAAAAAGGATACCAGTGAGTGAAAGGAGTTGAAACTGTATAAAAGTATCTATCTATATTTATATGTACTTTTAAATGGGTAGAATACCTTAAGTTCAGCCACTTGGGAAGAAATATGCCACATTAGACTTTCACTCAGAAACTTCATGCCGTAAGGTCCCAGCAGCTCCGAGAGCGCTCTCATTTCTGTGGAATCACCAAAGCATAACGTTAAGGATTAGAATATACAAACTTTAGCAACCAAAAAGTCTGAACTACCGTTAGTAGTTTTAGTGCTTCTGCCAAAAATAGAGCTAAAACGGTTTAAAGAAGGTCATAGACAGATATACGAGGCTCTCTTGTATTTCTGGATATCCAGTTTATAAACTAGTTGCTTTCTAGCATACAGCATAAAAGAAACATATGCATCCTCCGCTGGCCTCTGCTCTCCCCATTGTTTACAAGGATGACCAGCTCAAGGACTGAAGTGTGACCGACAATTCCCTGAAACTACAGGTCTAGTGCGGTGCTGAGAAATCACTACAAATATCAACCGGAATTATGAAATACCTTCTTCACGGACAGACGCACAAATAAAAAATAAATTGTTATTTGTATCGCGCCAAGTTATTCCACAGCGCTTCCAAGTAATTTATTACCCCCCACCAAGCTGGGTACTCATTTTACAGACCTCAGAAGGATGGAAGGCTGAGTCAACCTTGAGCCAGCTACCTGAACCATGTGGGGATTGAACTCGCAACCTTCAGGCCGTGAGCGAGAGCTTAGGACTGCATTTCTGCTGCCTTAGCACTATGTGCCACATTGGGGCCCCTGTAAATCATGTTTAATGTGCTCATGGCATTAAGCAGTGATTTCCCAGCACATCAGCAACATACAAACTGTAGCAGCAGGGGCTAAATGCAATCCAATAAAAACCAAAATATATCCTATCCCACTTTGTGGACATGCATGAACGCCTCTCCCGTAGAGCAGACAACAGATTTCTTCACCATTCTGAAAAAGCCCCAAACTGTTCAAATGTATTCCTATCCATTTGTCAACCCCTATTTTGTTAGTGAAGAAAATTAATTCCCCCAAGGACCAAAGTGCCCCTCCAAGTCATGGCAGCAGCTGAATTAGTGCATGGTTTTTGTAAACGCCAACCTAAATTTCCATTCTTCAACCCCTATAGGTATGGCACAGCTCATATTTTGTTGTACTTGGCATAGGCCGAAAGTGTGTTCTTTTGGTATAGGTCATGCCATTATCCATCAGCACACTTTTTTAATTTAATTTTTTTTCTCAAACTGTATAGGAAAACTGCACATTCCTTTATAGAAGGATACAGACGCACTGAACGTTCATGTTACTGGGGACATTAGCAATCATCTACCAATTCCAACTTCTTTTACTCACCAGATATGTCCGAGTATTCCTCAGCATTAAAGGTTAGCTCATTCTCAGTGGGCAGATTTACAAAGGCTTTCATTGCTGGAAAATAAGCTATATGACCGTTGCTAACTTGTCTCAGCAAGGTTTCCAAATACCTAGAAAGAAAATACAGCACCGTGGTTAGATTTTACAGGGCTGTACAGTTACTGCATAAAAGGTTAATGGCAGGTGCACGTGATAAAATAACAAATTCAGCATTACCTACATGTTTTAAGCCCCGACGATACAGAGCCGCAGCCCCGCGGTCCACCGTGTTTGTTGTGAAATATGTCGTTGGTGGATATCACCTGCTCATGGCTACTAGAGATGAGCGAGTATACTCGCTAAGGGCAATTGCTCGAGCAATCTCTCTCTCTCTCTCTCTCTCTCTCTAGAGAGAGATCTCCCCTCCGTTCCTCCCCGCTCTCCCCCGCCGGCACCCGAACCTTTTGTCTCGAGCGGGCAGGTACTCGCTAAGGGCAATGCTCACTCGAGCAATTACCTTTAGCGAGTATACTCGCTCATCACCAATGGCTACCAATCCGAAGCTGCAGTGTCACTGTCCCAAACTCCTGGCATCATGACAGCCAGGAAATGAGCGCTGGTGCCAGAAGAATGGGTGGTGATGCTGCAACAGTCAGGTGATATCTGGTGACAATCTTCCACAAACACCAGAAGGACTGTGGGGTTGCAAGGTTGGATACAAGGGGATGAGGACAGGTAGGCATTTATTTCCCCTATTTCCTCCCCCACTGCCCCCAAACATTTCTTTGCCGAAACGGAGAACTCCTTTAACTCCTTAACGCCACAGGACGCAAGTTTATTTCATGGGTGCATGGTACTTAGCACAACAGAATGTAAACTTATGTCCTGTGTTTAAAGTCTTGCTGTGTTGGCAATCGCAGTGACACTGTAGTGATGGCTGCTAATAGTCAAAAGCCTATCACTACTTGCCACTGGCGGGGGAGAGGGGAAATCAATCAAAGCGGTCATGCCCCAGCAGCAATCGCTTTGATTGGTCAGCACTATTTACAGTGCTCTTTCCAATCACCACACTGTATTATTAATGGTTGAGGATAGAATGGCTTCCGAAAAAATTATTGGTGTTTGTATAGGCAGTGTAGTGTGATCAGTATATTAATGTAGTTCGTAAAGGGTGATCACCGCAGTGTTAATTTTGTGCCTGATCCGGTAAGAGTAAAATACACAAAAAATAACTTCTTCCTGTGTTCCCATTCCAGTCACCAATCCTGTCGACAGTCGGTGTAGCGTGTGGTTAGTCAATGTAGTGTTAACATATCGGTCACCGTTTATAAAAAAAAAATAAAAAAATATTTGTGCTGTGTTCCCGACCCAGTCTCTGTCACCCCATCCCAGTGATCACTAAGTGACCTGTGGTCACCCACCCAATAATTTCTATTTAGATTTTTTTAATAAATTTGTATTTTAAGAATACATTTAAAATATAACATTGTCAAATACAACGGTGATGTCAGGTTTACATATTTTCAAAAGCTTGTCTCTACCAATGTCAATCACAAGGACAGGATAGAGAACTTGTTCTTAAGGGTGAACAAATTTGGCATCCATGTGCCAACAGAAATGTTGGGCCTGGGGTAAATTAACTGTTGGTCTGTGTGAACTAGAAAACAGTGCAAAGGAATAGGGGGAGAAGAGAAAGAAAGAGGAAATAGAGGTAGAGAAAGATGAAAGAAGGGGCAGCAGGGGGGTAGATAAGTAATATCAAAACCGCCCTACACACACACCTAACCCCTCTCTGTCTCATTGGGGGAAGAGGGTGGTGGAAGCAGAAGATCCAGTCATCCTGTTCAAGGACCTCTAGTAGTGGGCCAGGAAGGTCATTGATCAAGCAGGTTTTTTAGATTCCTGTGAGTTTAGGAATTCAACGCAGTAGTGCCAGGTTTTAGAGAACTTATACTGCGAGTCTTTCATGGATGCTGTAAGGTTCTCCATCTCTATAGTCTCACGGACCATGTGGAGCCACAGAGATTGAGGGAGGTGACGTCTGTCATAATAGGTTCTGGATGCACGCCCTCACTGCATTAACCAAATGTCTCGACCCAAAGCGCTTACAGGAGTACGTGAAGATGTCGCTGAGGTGCAGGAGGAAGAAGGAGGATGATTTGGGGAGAGCAAAGTCTGTAAATTTGGAGGAGATGTGCCACACCTAGGACCAAAAGCTCAACATCACTGAGCAGTGCCAGAATCCGTGAAGTATGGTCCCCTGTTCTGTACCACATCTTCAACAGAGTAGGGAAACAGAAGGTAACATTTTGTGGAGGCGGGAGGATACACTATACCAGCGTGAGAGAATTTTTAAACTAGTTTCCTGAATTTTACTGGAGATTGAGAATTTGTGTGTAAAGGTGTAGATATTAGCTAACTGTTCGGGTGTGAATGATATCGCCAGATCCCTTTCCCATGCGAGGATATACGGAGGTGGTGAGGACTCTGTATACGTAGTTAGAATGTTATATATGCATGAGAGTGTGTCTGTCTCGGGGAGGGGCCAGGCCTGCTGCAAAATTGTTCAAAAGGGGTCTGCACTCGGGAGAATCCTAGGGTAGGGGATAACAAAAGAAGAAAGTGTCTGATTTGGTGGATTTGTCAGTAGGTCAGCAGTAGGTGGGCTCCATGATATTTCCAGAATCTCTTGATAACCATTGTCTTTCTGAGAGAAAGTGGGATGCTCAAAATCTCCAATAATTTTTTTGTGCGTTTTTTGGGTGCATAATAAATTAATAGATCTACAGTATGGCCCACAGGAGTGTTTATGCAATAATTGCATCTGAGCCAGACTGTAGGATGACACCACTTTTCTGGCATTATCCTCTATCATCAAGCGAGTCTAAACCCCCTGTACACTGGGTAGGCCAAAGGGGCACCTTTCGTGAATTCCAAGGACTACCACTTCAGAGCATTCCAAATCATCTGATGCTCAGTGGGATTACCCCAGAAGATTTCAGACCACATATCCTTAACTTTACTGGGAACTTAAGGATACAATTTAATTCAGTAGGGCTCAGAGGGTAGAATTTTAAGTTATTTTTCAGATGATTTCATTGCCCACATTGTTACCCAAACTAATTTATATGCCCAGAATTTCCTCTCAAAAAAACCTAACTCTAGTTTTACAAAGCCCCACAAGTGGACCCCTGTGGATGCATCAAAATCACAGTTTACGTCCACATAGGGGGCATTTCTGTCCTTGGGAGAAATTGTGAGGTACTTTTTGGTCTATTGCCATTGGCAAAAATTAAAAATCTTGGGCTAAACCTACATCTTACTGGAAAAAGTGGATTTTTTTGTTTTCAAATCAAAAGGTTAAAAAAATTTCACAAAAACAACTATGGTGTCAAAACTCTCAATACACCCCTCAATGAATTCCCCGGGGGCTATAGTTTGCAAAATGGGGTCAGTTTTTTGGGGTTTCAAATGTACTGGTACCTCAGGAGCTATAAACACAACATGGTGCCTGGCTTGGGGAACAGAGATTTTTGCTGAATTAACTTTCGAATAGCGCTTCTTCACTTCTGACCATGCCATGTGCCCAAACAGTTCACGTTCACATATGGGGCATTTCTAAAAACTGCAGAATCCGGGTAATGCATTCTGAGTTTTGTTTCTCTGCTAACTCCTGCTGTTCTAGAAAAAAAATAATTTTAAATTGAAAATCTGCAGGAAAAACAAAAATTGAACCGTTCCAATTTCTGACAAATTCCTGTGAAACATCCAACGGGTTAATATGTTTCCTAAATGCCATTTTGAATACCTTGATGAGTGCAGTTTTTTAAATGGGGTGATTAAGTTAGGTTTTCTGTTTAAAATCCAAGTCAGATCTGAATAGGGCCTTAAATTTAAAAAAAAAATAAAAAATCAGCTTTTGAAATTTGCTAATAAATGTGAATAATTATGTTTATTTTATAGGAGAAAATTAAATAAGCCCCTACCAGACCCCTTAGGCAGTGACCTTTCCGAGATCAGCGTCAGGGGTGTATTAAACCACTTATAAAACCCGTATCCATAGATTTAATATTTGGCTAACCTCTGATTATAAACAACTTTCCAAAAACCAATACTATAAGTGAATATGGGAAACTTTGCAATGTATCTTATTAGAGAAAATGCCTTACTCTTCTTATGAGGCTCCAAAACAATGCAACATGTGACATCCACCAGTAAGTTGTAAGCAGAAAAGGAGTGCAACGTTGCAGGCAATAGGATTTTTTTTCTTTTAAATTCTAGCCATGGGCCACCTGCTTGCTGGGCTCCTGAGCAGCTACACAGATCGCACATATGGTATGCTTGCCCGTAGACTTGATACTATATATGTTAACGGAAAGGTGGTTTTTTGGTTGTTTTTTTTTTTTAAATACAGGACAATTTATTTTGAGTTCTCAAAAGGTTAAAAAGTTATATTTGACTTGCTTTTCAAGAAACAAGAAGTCAGACATGAAGAAACCCTGTCATCGTAAGTACTTACCAATTAGTGTACAAACTGGTGATTGTTGGCTCTCCGTGGCTGTCAAGATGTTGTGTTTGTTGAAGCAGAACATTGTTGAAAACCCTTGTGATGTCAATCTGCACATAGTTTTCTATTGACTGAAGCACCGTCATGTAGGCCCTTACACTAGTTAATAACTCAGAGGGCTTTGCAATCTCTTGTGTGGCCTGATTGTACATGGTCATGCCAACAATAGACCTGCATGGGGGAAATAAAAGGAATATTAGTTAAATCTCTGCAAAAGGAATGTCAAAATTCAAAACACAACTGGGGGCCTAAAACGTCTCCTGACATCAATAAAGTTGTTCTGTATGACTCTGCTAATTTGATCATGCATGTGTATAATTCCCAACACCTAGGTTAGGAAAGAATCTACACATGTTGAAAAGCAATGAAACTAAAATTACAGTACTAGTCCTTGCAATAAAAGTCTGTCTAGCTTAGGTCTTTTTCCACTTTGGACACCCTAGTGAATCACTTGCCCATGTTGGCACAACTGTGGGTGACACTCTTGATAGCTCTGTCACCTATTTTGCTCTCCAAGTTCTAGCAACGTGTGGGGATTAGTCTGCTGCTCCCCAGAGCTACTGTACATCAAGATATTTTGGCCATTATATAGAAAAGCAACTTTCCGGTTTCAAGACAAAATTCTGTCCCGGGACAGGATGGAAAGAGGTTTATATTGCCTGTAGTTCTTCTCTGCTGTCCCTCTGATCCACCGGTTACGGGTCCAGTTTTTGGCCATTCAAGATGGCTGACAATCTGCAGACTACTTAATCCTCACAGTGCATTGGTAGTGTTAGACTACCAATGCACTATACCTGCTGTGATTGGCTAGAGCTGCTCATGTGATCGGCAAATCAGAGAGCAGTGCCACCAAAATTGGGCTCGTAAATGTCAAGACTGGATGGACAACAGAGAAGAGCAATTGCAGGTAATAAATGCCCTCCTGTCCCGGGACAGAATTCTGACCTAAAACCAGAGGGTTGCTTAAATGCTTCTTTGACTTCTGAAATTCTTGTAACAGCCAATGGAATCCAAATGGATACACGATGTCTCCCTAGCAGAGATTTTCCTAATCACTACACAGTAAACTATCATGAGACTCTGCATTTTGTCAGTGCAAGAATATCGGGCCAGACTGCAAAGAATAGATCTTTTAGCCTGTTTAATAATGAAAGCTTTTTCTTTAGCCTCCATCTCTCCTCTCATTAGAAGTGATACATTCCATTCTAAGCCTCAAGCATCTCTCTGTCCCATATATAACAGATGACAGATAACCCCTGAATTCCACACACACAATTATGCCTCATAAAAATACTTTCATATTTTCCTGAAATGACACATCTGATGGATCTGCAATTCTACTTTTTGGGAAGTTAATAAAACAAAAAAAAAAAATTGAACTTCATACCAGGTGTCTGACACTTACTTGGTGAAGCGAATTTCCAAGTGCGAGGTCAGATATTCTCTCGGAGTGAACGTGTGTTCCCATACAACCATATTCGGGGCATAATTAATGGAAAAGCAGAGTTCTGAAAGTGCAGTATGCAATTTATCTAAACTGTAGGAGGGGAAAAAAATTAAAACAAGAAGTACAATAAATGGTTACAAAATTGTAACATATTGCTACTAGTCTTTTCTATTTATCCCCTCACCCATTAGCACACAGTATCATTAATGGGGTTGTACCGAGATCACAAGTAACTTGCTTATCGATGGGGAACACATCTTCCCCCAAAGTAAAGTCAAAATCAATGGAGCATGAGCAATCGGTCCTCCATTTATTTTAATGGGGCTGATGGAAATACCGGAGCGCTTGCCGCTCAGCTGTCTCTGGTAGTCCTATTGAAAGTGAATGAAGCAGCAGCGTACGTGCGTGACCATCACTCCAGTCAGTGTCGTCCTCACTGCAGTGGGTGCAATGAGCCCATAATGATGACAGGGGACCCCCCTGTCGGGATTGTGGGGGTCTCAGCGCTGAGACCCCCTCCGATCTGCAAGTTATAACGTGTGATCCTGGTATAACCCCTTTACGGCTAGGCTTACACCACATTTGGGTTCTTCATTCCGTGTATACAGTGAGAAATTCTCCTAATTTCTAATGTCTATCCTTCGCCAAAAGTATAAAGCATCTCTTACTCAGAGTATTCTTTGTAGTAAACTCCCACCAATTAGTTTAGGAAAAATTATAAAAACACATTCGGTTTAGAAAAGGTTGGTTCATTTTGCTTTTGTGGGGAAAAATAAAGACCTAAATAAATCATGTAGACACAGCGTTTAATTGCAAAAAGCTAAGAGACTTACTTTGTAACCACAAGTCTGTTTTTTCTCATGCTTTCAACCCCGGGTTTTTCTCGCTCAGGTTCTCCTTTCTTTCCGGTCTGCTTTTTTGACTTTTTGTTCACTGCTTGACTGATTGTTTTGGCACAGTGTTTTGGCAGTAGCTAGAGTTGAATAATGAAGAAACAAAAAAAAAGTCCTTGGAACCCAAGTATCTCATAATAATAGGACCTACTCAGGTAGGCATTCGATCACAACTTTTGCTAAGCCGTTCAAGAGAAGAAAAGTAACTAGATACAATTCTGAGACGAAATGGGCAAGTAAGAAGATGGAAACAAAAACTCAACTTTTCACTACACAAATATAATCCATTCTAATACATACTAACCTGTAGAGAATATAGAACAAGCAATTTTGATATTTTGTTAGACTGTCCTCAATAGTAACAAATAAATTAACAAGCCGTTCTGCCTATATCTGGTAGACATCCCCATAAAACGGCCGTATTCTGTCGCTTTGAAATAGGAAGGTTAAAGCAAAGCCATTTTTGCACCCAGTAAAAGGTATGTGTACTTTTGCAAAAACACATTGCTCCTATGTGTCTAAAATACACGATCCTATTTTTTGTTACACATTGCAATTAAAGGGGTTGTCCAGCTATAAAGTAGCGATGGCATTATCTGTAGAACAGGCCATCAATCTTAGATCAGCCGGAGGCCTCATCATTTTGATGTTCGCTTGGTCAGTATGCTTTACACTAAGCTATTTTCTGCAGGAAGCACACAGCTCCGTTCTTCCTGTAGTGGCCTGATTTGGTATGGCAAACAAAGCCTTGATTGAAGTGAATGGAAACGTTGCCTGTAATACTAAGCTTTACCAATGCAGTGGGAACGGAGCTGTCTGCTTCCTGCAAAAATCCGCTCGGTGCATGTCCCTTGCCGATCTAAGAATGATGGCTTATCCCAAGAATAAGCCATCAATATTTTACAACTGGGCAACTCCATTAACACTAAAATGCAATGAATAGGGGATTTTCTATATCTGTTCCAGGAGCTGAGCCAGATTTCTCCACATCATACAAGACCAAGCAATTGTTGGGATGTGTAAACAGGAGTCACTCAATTTTTTGAGAGACTGCCTGTTTACTGTGAATGGAGGCAGGTGGGATGTAACGACCCCCAGGACACTTCGCCTCCGTTCATAGAACGCCATCACTCCTGTGTAAGAGCACAGGAGCGCTAGTCACTGGGACGGCTATAGGGCATTAATGCACCTGACATTTATCCTTTGGCCATTCACCAGCTGAATGCAGAAGAGGTCAGTAGGCGTTTAAATCGCTCCCTTCTCTGCAATATTTCTACAAGACCATTTTAGGCACAAGCAAAAATCATTCAGTCTGACAGATAGTTAAAAGGAAGGGGTGGGAGGTAATCTTCCATTTACAGTCATCATTCATTTCTGTTTGTTTCTTTCAACCATCTGTCTTATGCAATTCAATTTTCTCACTAAAAGACCGCACTTAAAAGATTACAAATCTGCAAGACTGATGCCTGAAGCTCGCCGTTCACATTATCAAGGGAGCATCGGATCATTAGTACAACCGATGCAACCATCAACCTGCCAGGCAAAAATTGGCAGTTCAGCAAGATCATTTTTTTTTTGTAAACCAATATCAGTTTTCGTGGGCTTACGCCAAGTGAAAGCGATCGGCCGTTTTCTACGGATCATATCATAGAATGTGTAGCTTCAGCCAAGAAAATTAAAAAAAGGAAAAAATTAACCCAACAAATCACATTTATGGAAGGCCATAGGAAATGACGGTTGGCCGAAATGGTCAAAATTGGTAGTTCTGAATGAGGTTAAACTAGAAGAGTTGTCTTTATTAGTAATTCATTTAGGACTCATTAGGATTAATTTTCTGCACATAACTAGATGCCCTCACAGCAAACATGTTTCAAAGCAGCCTTAAGGTACCTATACACGGAGCGGCTGTTGGGCACATAAGCACCCGATAGCTGTCACACCGACTAGTGCTGCTGTGTATTCATTCAGTGGATGGAGGTGGAGCGGGCCAGAGATCTCTTCCAGCCGTCCGCCTCCATTCACTGCAAACAAACAGTCATTCATAGATGCCTGCCTGTTCACATGGACCAATAGTCATTTGGTTTTTAAGGGAGGCAACTACCAAGCGACTTCGACAAGCGAGCAATTTATCGCTCAGTGCCCGGCCATGTGTGCGCTGATAGATTATTGCCCTGAATTCATAGTTTACAGCGATTCTTCAGCAGATATCGCCCAAGTAAAGTGACCAGAACTAATGAAATTTGATAAACCTTTCATACTCCGGATCTCTATTGTGTACACTTACAAACATGCTTCTGTGCAAAGCGCTAAATGTATATAGCTCGAGTCTGCAGTTGTGTTACTCTTTCCCCTCTGTTGCAGGGTAGTCACCACTGACTGTGGTGGGGTTTGTAGGGGAAACGTACAAAGGGAAACGTAGCACTACATGCCAGTCATTCAAATGAACGTCCAACTATGCAATCCGCGAACGGACCGATACGGCAGAGCAGCCTTCTATCTGGTTCATTTAAACATTGCTGTAAACCGTGTGTTTACCCTCACCTGATCGCTTAGGGTGCACTGTTCTGTGCAAATGTCAGTGATGAGATTCCGGGCTTGTTTTGCCATTTCATCCAAGAACATATTACATAAAGATAGACTGCGATCCCCAATGTGATGTCTCTGAAATGTTACAAGATACGGTTACTTAAGTCATTGCTTCCATCGCCTGTCCTACACTGATCTCATCTCTTCTAAATACCTCGTCTGCCTTGGGCCAAAGTTCTTAATTCAGTGTAGAAGGTGATCAAAAGTCTGTCGGCTCAGTGGGCCCCGAAATTACATGTGCTGCCCTGTGTGCATGTTAGGTATTTTACATAAAAACCTCACATCTTTGTGTATGTATTCTATATGGATATTTAGAATTAATGTGCAATGAATATTTAGCAAGGTTTACTTTGTGCAAAGTGTATATTTAGAAGCTGCAAAAATAATTCTTCACTATACCCTGTAGTTTAGATTAAATCTCTAATTGCTCACCAAGAAGGAAAGCTTAAGTGATCCTACCCCAAAAAACATAGCTGGCAGCATGTAGAACCCAACTGATATTACTGGGAGTAGATATTTTAATGTTTACAATAACTAAAACATACTTAAGAGTTTGCTAGCTCAAAACCCTGATTTTCCAATACTAATATAAAAGTTAAAAAAACACAAACACATTAACATTACACATACAGTAACATGCCAAAAGTCATGAGATAGCAGTCAGTACCATATTGGTTAGGTACTGTACGTGTATTGATTAGGAAGTGGTGTTACCTCAGTTGACGGCTTGAGAAAGCACCTCACAAATTATATAGGTGTGGGCAATCTTGGGAATGAGGTTGGTCACTGGCCAGTGTGCTTATGGCTAGGCATCGTGAATTATTGGAGTTCGAACCAGGTAGATAGTTAGTGACAGGTGGATAGGATTCTAAAGTTGTGTAGGCGTTTAACATTCCTCAATCTACCGTGTCACATGTGTACTGGGAAAATGTTCTTGAAGGCATTCCCACCCATAGTGGACTGCAGAGTGGCTGTCCACAGTTGTTTAATGATCACGATTGATGGTGTCTGCCTAGAATTGTTCATACGAACAGACAAGAAACTCGGGTAGAAAATTCAATGCAGGAAGCCACACATGGTCAGTGCAGCATTCTTTAGCTTCCATAAGATAGGGGAGCAGAAGACCCAGCAGAGTGCCTCTGGCGAACACCAGAGCATTAGATACAGCACCTCATCTGGGCTTGTGAAGTTGCTAACTGGACCCTAGAGGATTGGTAACGTGGCATGGTACCAATTGTTTTGCACTGGGGTTCACGTGTGGCACAGACCCAATGAAGTTATGGACTACAGTTGACAACAAAGCACTGTGCTGGCTGGTTGTGGTTCCATACTGGGGTGTGTTCTCATGGCATGCGTTGGGTCCACTGGTTCGCCTAAAAAAGTAATGGACTACGTTTCACTGCTTGTTGACAATTTTATTAAGCCCTTCATAGACCTAATATCCCATCATTGTGGTGAGTACATTGTAGGAACTCTCCAGAATGCTTCTCAAACCAGTTCTGGACAACAAATTGTGTGGCCTGCATGTTCACCTGACATGAGCCCAATGGAGAATTTATGGGATGTGATGGAGAGGTTCTTTTACCTACAAATACCATGGAGCTGTGGGTGGCTATCCAGACAACATAACTCAACATCCCTCTAGATGTCCTTCTAACCACACGTGGAACTGATGGCACAGAGATCCACATGGGTCTTACACGATTTTACCTCCTGTCTCATCACTTTTGGCACATCCGTGTATTTTACTCCACTTCCCTTCTTCCCATAGCAGCTGTAATCTAATCTCTCAATGAGGCCAATAATCGGTCTCATCTCTGCTTCACTGATCATGGATTTTACCAATGAACTGAGAATAAGTAATCAGTGCAAGAGAGCAGAGGAGGAGTCTGATCAGTGAAGAAAGAGGCATTTTTCTGTAAACCAAAAGCAATGGATAGCAACATCATTTGGTAAGCGGTTCTACCGTTATTAAAAAAAAATAGCAATGAAGGGAGGGGACAACTGCCTTCAGACGTTTTTTTATTTTGAGCAGAGGCAGAAGAATCCTGATGAAATACTATTGATTGAGATTGGGCATTACATAGTAAACACACTCAATGAAAGTCAGGCCAAATACAAATTGTACTAAAACCGAAGAAAAAAAAAAAAAGGGGGCCACTCAACTCACTGACGATTTGCCAGTGAGAACAATTATTTAGCCCTTTAATTCTGTTAATCTGACCAATTTTCATATGCATGAAAAAAAACACACATTGTTTTTTATAAAATATCTCAATTATATTTAAACACTGTATTTATAATTCTATTAAAAAAATCTTACCTCTTCAGGACAAAGTTCATGGGTGCAGCTC
Organism: Eleutherodactylus coqui; assembly: GCF_035609145.1. NCBI lineage: Eukaryota > Metazoa > Chordata > Amphibia > Anura > Eleutherodactylidae > Eleutherodactylus > Eleutherodactylus coqui. Next base: position 64,043,356 of record NC_089844.1, on the reverse strand, counting down.
ATAAAATGAGTGCAAATGAGAGGGAATGAGATGGAATATCTTGATTGTGATGGTAGCTCCAGACACTGTTGAAACATCTTCTCAAATGCTCTACTGTAAAAGCTAAATATGAAAAAAGGAAAGGAAAAAAAAACAAAACAAAAAAAAAAAAACACAAAAACACCAAGTGGAATATCATTCTACAGAATGCACCTTCTATAGAACGCAGAGACTCCAAGAAGAGTGGCTTAGCCACACCAGTGATCAAAGGGCCACTCTGGTGATGTTTTTTCCCCATTCATAATGTAGCCATCTCCAAAATATAAATATGGCAAGAAAGCCAGCGTTACCATGGTTAGTTAAACTCCTGTCCAATTTTCCAGTTCAGATCTACTTGGGTTTATGCTGTCTGAAACTAGTCAATTTCACAGTCCGTGTTATGCAGTTGCAGGAATCCTACCACAGAAACTGCCTTGAGGAGGGACACTGATAATCACACAGCTCCTGTCATACAAGTATAATAGAGAAGATCGCAGCTCAGCCTCCTAACTGTATACTTATGGTCTGTAACTTAAGAATAGACTCTAATGATAGTTAAACTGTATCTCCAGCAGGCAGAATGGTAGATCCTCTAGCTAGTTCTGTGCTGATGCATCATGGAATAATTTAAAAGTGAAAGTAAAAAAAGTCACTCAAGACAGTGCCTGATAAGTATCAGACAGGAGGCTGACAGGCAATCAGGTTACTGGGCAGGGATGGCAAAATAGGTTTTCAGCAGAGTGTCCCTTTAAATTAGGCTACAGTTACACATTTACAGGCTACATAAACTGTATACAGTTGGCTAAGGGCTTTAAAAAAAAAAAAAATAAAGTCCACCAATCTGTATACAGTATCATTTACCCAAACGTAAGCATACGGTATAAGTTCGTCTGCGATGAGAAACATGGCAGACGTATACTGTATGGGACAGTATGTGAATGCACAGTTGCATGGATCTCCAGCATTTCATGAAATTCTACAAAAGTACATGGCATAAGGTAAAGCCCTGAACGAAGGTGTAAAGACCTTTTACTGTAGTGTTCTACTAGACTAAGGCATTGATTCATGAAAACTAGTTAACCCAAGAATAACATCTCCAGCCGTATGTTCTCCATTAGGAATCAGTGTATCCTTTGCCCAACCTGAGGTTAGTTGGTTCTCAGTTTTGTTAGGAATCAAATGGACAAAACTCAAGAACTCAGGGCTCCCACACACTTGCGGTTTTTAAATAATGCGTTTTTTAATGTCAATGGGACTTTCTAATGTTAAAAACGCATCGCACAAAAATCGCAAAGCACAAACTTAAGGCTGTAAGGGGAAGGCGGCACTAAATTTCATACAGAGGGAAAACCTATCGACTCTCTGGACACTCCACAGAAAATTTAACTATGCTACATGATTCTTCCAAGTGGATCTGTAAGTAACTTTACTGGCTGGAAAAATGACATCTAATGGGATCAATTGTCATTTTTCCGGCTAAAAACATTCCATTACTGCCATGTTTAAACATTTTGAGTAAGTTTTGTTACTTATAATCATCAGTGTGTATGATACGCTAATTTTGATCTATGCATAGACGAACAGCTGCTACCACTTACTATTGAAAAAAATACCCATTGGAGCAAGCTAGTCTCAAATTAGGAGGAACTCAACTATAGAAATGCCTCAGCTACAATGGTCAAGGTGTAAACTTAAAAGGGGTTTTCTGAATTAAGGGAAACCCCCATCACCGGGTCCTCCATGGTATAAAACAAATCAGCAGTTAATTACTTCTACCCACTCCCCTGTTTGTTCTCTGCTACAGGCTCCATTCTCTGCTGTGTTTACAGGCAGCTGTGACTTCCCGTAAACATGCTGTAGCAGCCAATGACAGCACTCAGCCATGATCACTGAGCACTGTCATTGGCTGCTGCAGCTTGTTTGTAGATGGGCTCAACCTGCCAAGTGACAGCACAAGGAGCCCGTGGCAGCTGATGAACAGGGAAGCAGGGAGAGGTGAGTAACTGCTCACTGGTTATTTTAATGCATGGGGGACCCGAAGACAGTGGTTTCCCTCAACTCAGACAACCCCATTAAAAATATTAAATTCCAGAAAGGTTCTTACCAAAATATGGAGAGATCAGATGTTTCCACTAGCATTTCAACTAAGGAATCCACCATCTTTGTATGGAATATTATAGTATTCATCATCTTTCCAAGCTCCCTGTGGTCAGCAAGGCTCAATGAGGCTTTGGAAACACTGGTATAGGCCTTGAAGAGATGAAAAATGGGTGTAATAACATAAATAAGAGCAGCATTTCAAGACCAGAAGTGGTACATTTAAAAGAACCTAAAGAGAATCTGTCACCATGAAAACTGTTCTTGAATTAGGTTGCCTGCACACGAACGGAATTTCCAGCGTGTTATTTTAGGCACATTATCTGCCCCAGACCGCAGCCAATATACTCCTATGAGGATCCGCAGTTGTCCCCAGACGGACGGATTTGTATCGCGTTTTTTCACGCGCTTGAAAAAATCTGCGACCTGTTCTAATTTGGGTCGGATTCTGCGCGTGAAGCCTCCAATACAAGTGAATGGGTGCGTTTTTTCACGCAGTACATCCGCAGTGCAGCTGCAGATGGAGTCACTGGTTGCTATGACTACAGGAAGTAGGCATGGTAGGAGGCGTCCCAACACACAGCACAGAGCTTCACAGGCAAATTTGTAGAGGGAGCTAGGTAGTATTTCTTGCCAATGCAGGATGTAAGAATGCAAAATCTGTAGTAATGAATTCCTCTTGTGAATTTTTTTGCAGTGACTGAAATAAAGTCACGCTGGAGAAGCGCCCGAAAAAAAGTTACATGGATCAACCATGCCCACAAAGACATCAATAATTTAACGGTGCTCGCACAAGCAAGAGGGACAAAACGGAGTCTGGGTGTTGGTTTTTAAGCGGTTTTCCAAGGAATGGGCAGTTCTCTAGGGGTTGGGTTTACAATAAGGGGTGTCTGCTGGTTTTTCTGCGCGTTTTTTTCCGCAACACATCCGCGTATATCCGCGCGTGATTTTTCACGCATCCGCACCTATCCGCAAGCACATTTAGGTACCATACGCGTGTGAAAATCCGCTAGCGGAATCCGGAATGCTCGTGTGTAGGCGGCCTTATTTCAGTGTGAGGATAGCTGAAGAGTGATAGATTCCAAGTATGTAATGCTCACCAGCAGCCCATGCTCTGCATTATAATGCATCCCCATGACTCCTAAACTCGAAGAAACCATAGAGCAGACTTCTAGATGCTTTGTAGCACACAGAGAAGAAGCAAGGGCCTTTTACATGGGCTGATGATCAGCCACACAAACTTTGCACAGGGCAGTAATCTGAAAAGAACAATCTTGCAAACAAGGCAGCAATCACTATGGGGCCAAAAATAACACACACTTTGCTGGCAGCACTTCTTCTAGGGTATGCGTTAATGACCATATACAAACTCTGTGGAGCCCAAACTTTTGTATTAAGGACAGTTTGCCCCTCGGTTTGAATTGGTCTGGGTAAAAGGCCCTGTGAACAATTTTTTGGGGATAAGAAATCTGTCCATGTGAAAAGACCCTTTCAGTGAACTAACTAGGGGGATGTCCGGCACAAACCCCAAATCTCTTCAGTTCAGACCAATTGTTCATGCCGACAGAATCCTATTAACTCACTTTTTAAATGATGCATGTTAGAAATACAGACAATCAAGCAATCCAATTGGAAACACAGCTCCAGCCTTCCTGTCACAGTAAGATTACAACAGGTAAGGTGGTCAGTCCCTATAAATGCCATACCATAAATTAATACAGGTTTTGAAGAAGTTATAAATGCGTGTCTATGGGCATAGCAACTGAAGAGTTTTCTTTCCATTTAGCTGCTCTCACTACAGAACAGCTAGATGGAAATGAAAACCGCTAGTGTGAGCCTAGCCCAAAAGGACAGTTCCAGTAGAGAGTCTAGCCATAGGAGTCTTGGAACAAAAGGTAGGGAAACAACATCTATCACTAGCCTACATTCAAAAGAACTGCAAGACGATACAAAAGTTACCTCTGTTTTTTATTAAAACACTGCATAAAGTTTAGAATCCATTAACGACCCCACACCAGTAAGGTCTACCTGATCTATCTCCACTACGGGTCTCTAGATTCTATGAGCGGCAGTTGTCCGTATACTGTACAAAACCTACTCAGAAGCCTTGGGATTTGGATTCTGGAGGATTAAAGTGCCATTGTTGAAAGGATAAAGCTCAGATTTTGTGATTTTTTTTTTAAAGCAGCTTAAAGAGAAGTTTGGCAGTCACTTCTGATGAAAATTCCTCGGCTCTAAGTTCCTCTGTATTTCATTTCGAGCAGCTATGAATCTGTTAAAACGCTCTCTCCGGATTTCCATGACTCAAAGTGGGATGTTAAAGTTTGTCAGCACATCTTTTGAAGCATGGTTTCACCATTATCTCAAAAACAAAGACAAAATGCCCAGATAGCTTGACTTTAAAGTGGTTCATTTTTTTCCCTCCTTGAAAGGCGACCAAGAAAAGGGCAGCCTGTTTTTTTGTACGAACCATTCTGCATCTTGATGCACAGCCTCCTGGCTTCCAGGCCAAAAATAATACAAGCGGAAGGCATTCTCCAATCATCAAAGCGTTCTCAGGTCAGACGAGACAAAGTGCTATTCAGCTACTGTTGCACAGATGTTTGTGCACTTCTTACATTCAGCCTTCAGCCAACACATCTTTGGCTCCCAATCTGACAATCACTTTAATGTCTTACTTGTAAAACAATGCCTGACAGTTATAAAAAATGTGATTCTTTGTTTAGACCTGAAACTGTATAAAATCCATGTCTGTAATTCACTTTTATTTGCTAGAATTTAAATTAAGAGGGGCATCATTACATCACTCTGTGGCAACCAGGTTTCAAGGCTCGTACTTTTTTTCTTTTTGAAGGATTGCGTGAGCCAATGTGTTGAATTAATAGCGCCGAGATCAAAAAGGTGAAAGGATATTTTGTCTGCATGGTTTTAGCTCAAGAACATGTTTTCCCACTAACAGAGAAAAAAAACAAAAAACTGTATAATTGATACATGAATGCAAGCGTTAATGATTTTTAGGGCCGGTTTAAAGCAATTTGTATTTTGGAGCAGTTTTAAGACTGAAATACTAAAGGGGAAAAAAAAAAACCACTTACCATATATACTCGAGTATAAGCCTAGTTTTTCAGCACTTTTTTTTAGGCGGAAAAAGCCCCCCCTCGGCTTATACTCGAGTGAGGTATACAAAGAAAACCAACCAAAAAAAAACCAACAACAAAAAACCCGCAATACTACTCTCCCAGCCTGCATCTGTGTCCCTGATGCGATGGTCTCCCCGATGGTGTGGCAAGCTGTTTGAGAATTCTCCCCGCTGTCAGCTCCCTGCTTAGCTTTGAAATCCGCCGCCGTCAGAGCTGTGTAGGTAATTGCTGTGATTGGATCGAGTGCCAGCCAATCATAGCCGGCGCTCGATTATTTACAGCCAGTGGATGACATCACTGAATGCCTGTGATTGGTTTATCGAGCACCGGCTGTGATTGGCTGGCGCTTGATCCAATCACACCGCTTACCTACACAGCGCTGACGGCGGGGGAATTCAAAGCCGAGCAGGGAGATGACAGCGGGAAGAAGTCTGAAGCAGCTTACCGCACCGCCGGGGAGATCATCGTACCGGGGACACAGACGGCGGCTGGGAGGTGAGTATTGCATTTTTTTCTTTACCTATTATATACTCGAGTATAGCTAGGCTTATGCTCGAGTCAATAAGTTTTACCAGTTTTTTGTCGTAAAACATATTGACTCGGCTTATATTCGGGTCGGCTAATACTTGAGTATATACGGTATGTAGCTGTCAACTATACTTCTAATGCTGGTAGGTCCTTTTCTGCTTTTGCTTTAAAAAAGAAAAAAAAAAACTTGCCAAAGACTAGTTTTAAATAGTTTTTTTTGTGGCAGTTTTTGATGCAGTTTTTTTGAGCCCAAACTATAAATAGATTCAAAAGGAATTGGAACTATAAAGAGGAAAATCTTTTACTCCTCTTTCCACTTCTGGCTATGGCTCCAAAACTTAGTTTTTTTTGTGCCAAACAACCCTTCAAAGTGCGAACTGGACCTTAGAGTGGTACTAGCCAGAAAATGCCCACAAAATCCAATTCGCACATGAAGGAATGTTTAGTGGAGACGTTTATTTTGTTTAGAATTATTAAAAAAAAAAAATAATGAAATATAATTTTTAATATCCAATATATTTATATGGTCTTCTGATGTATGCACCATGCATAAAAGCCTAACATATGTCAATGTAGGCCCAACAGCGGCATATGTCGCACAAAGGCGCCCCAATGCGTAACCCACTAAACACTAATTCGGACATAAGTTATGCCAGAAGTCTAAAGTGGCAAACTAGAAGAGCTCCTGTAAATTCCCTTCATTTCTTTCGTTAACTGCATATGTCCAGTTATTCGAATCCAGCAAAAATAAGATTTAGAAACAAGAAATCTTCACAAAAATAATGGAACAAAATTAAAAAAAAAAAACTGATTAACAGCTTAATTTGGCAAAAAAAAAATCTGCAGAAATAAAAAGCTCCAAGCACAATTTCAGATGACATCTTCTCAACAATTTATGGGGAAGTGGTTTCCTCTAGGTTGTGCTCTGCTACAAATCATGTAGCGCTGGCTGAGAAGGGCAATTGATGGCAGCGCTGCAAAACCATTTCCTGCCGTTACGCTTCTAATACAAATGAACAGTACCCTTTTGAGCGAAGCATTAATCTGACTTCTACATTACCCAGGAATTAGACATTAAATATTACCCACAATGTCAGGCTGAACCTGTTCCACATACTAAATGCTTCTGCTTAAAGGGCCTTTTCAGCGTTCTGTGGCATTGAAACACATTTGCATCTGCTTTTCCAAGAAGATCGATGACATTTCTACAGAACTCTCTCCAGCGAGTCTATTTCCCAGCAATTAAAGCTGTAAAATCATCGAGCGGGGAAAGGTCTATGGTGTTAGGAATACATTGCACAATTTATATCTGAGCATATCCTAAAGAACATGTGATTTTGTGTGTTATAAAAGGTATAATGAAACTGCATCAAAATTTAGAATGTACCTCTAATTATACAACCGCAGTTCCAAAAAAAAAAAAAAAAAAAAAAGTTCTGATGCTGTGTAAAATGTAAATATAAAAGAAAAAAAAAATAAAATCCAAGGATTTAGAAATCTCAAAACTGTATTTAATTCACAATAAAACATATCAGAAGGTGAAAGGGAGACACTTTACCCCATTTAATTTTTAAAGATTAACTACCGTATATACTCGCGTATTAGCCGACCTGATTATAAGCCGAGTCAATAAGTTTTACCACAAAAAAAACTGGTAAAATTTATTGACTCGAGTATAAGCCGAGCTATACCGAGTATATACTAGGTACAGAAAAAATGCAATACTCCCCTCCCAGCCGGCGTCCACGGCGCGATGGTCTCCCCGACGGTGCTGCAAGCTGCTTGAGAATACTCGCCGCTGTCATTTCCCCGCTCGGCTTTGAATTCCCCCGCCGTCAGTGCTGCGTAAGTAAGCTCTGTGATTGGATCGAGCACCAGCCAATCTCAGCCAGCGCACGATAAATCAATCAGAGCCATTCAGTGATGTCATCCACTGAATGGCTGTGAATGATGGAGCGCCAACTGTGATTGGCTGGCGCTCGATCCAATCACAGCACTTACCTACACAGCGCTGACGGCGGGGGAATTCAAAGCTGAGCATGGAAATGACAGCGAGGAGAATTCTCAAGCAGCTTGCCGCACCGCCGGGGAGACCATTGCGTCGGGGACACAGACTGGGAGGTGAGTATTGCGGTTTTTTTGTTGTTTTTTTTTTTTTTTAACCTCACTGGAGTATAAGCCGAGGGGGACTTTTTCAGCATAGAAAAATGTGCTGAAAAACTAGGCTTATACTCGAGTATATATGGTAATTTAAAAATTGATGGCAGCAACATCTCCAAAAAGTTGGGACAGGGCCATGTTTACCATTATGTAGCATACCCTCCTATTTGCAACAGTCTGTAAATGTCTGGGCAGGGAGAAGACCAAATTGCTGGAATTTTGGAGGAGGGACGTTCTCCCATTTTTGTGTGATGTAGGATTGTAGCTGCTCAATAGTCCTGAGTCGTCTTTACCCGATTTTTTGTTTTGTAACATGCCAAACATTTTCTATTGGTGAAAGGTCTGGACTGCAAACAGCCAGTGTAGCACATGGACTCCTCTTCTGCAAAGGCATGTTGTGATCGAAGCAGGTATGTGGTTTAGCATTGCCTTGTTGAAATGTGTAAAGCCTGTACTGAAAGATGTTGTCTGAATTGGAGCATATGTTTTAATACCGCTCAACATTGGTAGTGCCTTTTAGGATGCGTGAGCTGCCCAAGTCATACCACCAGAGATGCAGCCTTTTGAACTGTGCGCTGTTAAGCTGATGGTCCCTCTCCTCTTGAGTCCGCAGGACATGGAGTTTGTGGTTACCAGAAAGAATTTCAAATTTTGATTCATCTGACCACAGAACAGTTTTTCGATTTACCTCAGTCCATTTTAAATGAGTTTTGGCCCAGAGAAGACTCTGGCGTTTCTGGATTGTGTTGAAATATGGCTTCTTCTTTGCATGATACAGCTTTAGAGCTTACTCTGATGTGCGTATATCTGCTGGATTTTCAAGCCCGGCCAATATACGCAAGTCAGAATAAGCCCTTAACTTGCATTTGTGAATTGCACAGCGAGCTGTATTCATAGACAATGATTTCTGGAAGTCTTCCTGATCCCACGCAGAGATCTGCATTACAGAATCATGTCTGTTTTTAATGCAGTGACGCCTGAGGGCCCGTAGATGTCGAGCGTCTAATATTGACTGTCGGCCTTGTCCCTTGTACACATATACACTACCGTTCAAAAGTTTGGGGTCACATGGAAATGTCCTTATTTTTGAAGGAAAAGCACTGTACTTTTCAATTAAGATAACTTTAAACTAGTCCTAACTTTAAACAAATGCACTCTATACATTGCTAATGTGGTAAATGACTATTCTAGCTGCAAATGTCTGGTTTTTTGTGCAATATCTACAAAGGTGTATAGAGGCCCATTTCCAGCAACTATCACTCCAGTGTTCTAATGGTACAATGTGTTTGCTCATTGGCTCAGAAGGCTAATTGATGATTAGAAAACCCTTGTGCAATCATGTTCACACATCTGAAAACAGTCTAGCTCATTACAGAAGCTACAAAACTGACCTTCCTGTGAGCAGATTGAGTTTCTGGAACATCACATTTGTGGGGTCAATTAAACGCTCAAAATGGCCAGAAAAAGAGAACTTTCATCTGAAACTCGACAGTCTATTCTTGTTCTTAGAAATGAAGGCTATTCCATTCGAGAAATTGCTAAGAAATTGAAGATTTCCTACAACGGTGTGTACTACTCCCTTCAGAGGACAGCACAAACAGGCTCTAACCAGAGTAGAAAAAGAAGTGGGAGGCCGCGTTGCACAACTAAGCAAGAAGATAAGCACATTAGAGTCTCTAGTTTGAGAAACAGACGCCTCACAGGTACCCAACTGACATCTTCATTAAATAGTACCCGCAAAACACCAGTGTCAACATCTACAGTGAAGAAGCGGCTGCGGGATTTTGGGCTTCAGGGCAGAGTGGCAAAGAAAAAGCCATATCTGAGACTGGCCAATAAAAGAAAAAGATTAAGATGGGCAAAAGAACACAGACATTGGACAGAGGAAGACTGGAAAAAAGTGTTGTGGACGGATGAATCCAAGTTTGAGGTGTTTGGATCACAAAGAAGAACGTTTGTGAGACGCAGAACAAATGAAAAGATGCTGGAAGAATGCCTGACGCCATCTGTTAAGCATGGTGGAGGTAATGTGATGGTCTGGGGTTGCTTTGGTGCTGGTAAGGTGGGAGATTTGTACAGGGTAAAAGGGATTCTGAATAAGGAAGGCTATCACTCCATTTTGCAACGCCATGCCATACCCAGTGGACAGCGCTTGATTGGAACCAATTTCATCCTACAACAGGACAATGACCCTAAACACACCTCCAAATTGTGCAAGAACTATTTACAGCAGAAGCAGGCAGCTGGTATTCTATCGGTAATGGAGTGGCCAGCGCAGTCACCAGATCTGAACCCCATTGAGCTGTTGTGGGAGCAGCTTGACCGTATGGTACGTCAGAAGTGCCCATCCAACCAATCCAACTTGTGGGAGATGCTTCTAGAAGCGTGGGGTGCAATTTCTCAAGCTTACCTCAACAAATTAACAGCTAGAATGTCAAAGGTGTGCAATGCTGTAATTGCTGCAAAAGGAGGATTCTTTGACGAAAGCAAAGTTTGATGTAAAAACAATGTTATTTCAAATACAAATCATTATTTCTAACCTTGTCAATGTCTTGACTCTATTTTCTATTCATTTCACAACGCATGGTGGTGAATAAGTGTGACTTTTCATGGAAAACACAAAATTGTTTGGGTGACCCCAAACTTTTGAACGGTAGTGTAAAATTATTCAGAGTCTGGAGAAATTCATGTACTGTAGATGGTGGGATATTCAAAGTCTTCACAATTTTTACATTGAGGAACTTCTTGCGCTGACCACTCAGCCTGAATTCACTGATAAAATCCATACACGGAAGACAAAGAGGAGAGGAATTTTTCAGCTTTACTCAGAGATCCTCTAACTGCTGTTGACTATAAAAGTCTATGGAAAGGGGAAGGAGAAGCCATTAGGTCATCTCCATGTATACTGCACACAGATGAGAAGGTCCTGCTACCCTATTTCTCTCAAATAAGCAGCAGCCTGGAGGACATTATACAACAGTAATGAGCAGTGTTATTGTAATTTTGCTCTGGGGCAAAGCAGTAGAACAATTATTAGAAGCAGCATCTTACTGTGCAGCTGCTCCACCCACCTCACCTCTCCATAGACTTCAACGGACAGCATCTGTAACCCGCTCTCTCAGTGAAGCTGGAAATTAGTGTCTCTGCTTCATGTGTGTGTATGGATGTTATCAGTGGATTCATAGTGAATGATATGTACCGGGGAGGGAGGGAAAGAAGACACGGGAAAAGTCTGACAAGAGGAGAAAGAAGCATTTTTCTGTAATAAGATTTATGACAAAGTTTCTCCTCTTCAAATTGTAAACTTTCCACAAATCGATACTCCAATCAATAGTAAAGCAACATACACTTTAAAAGATTTATAGGCTGTTCTGCCATTGTGACCAAATTAAATAACGTGGCCTCCATATTAGCAAGACCGTCAGGTCTACACAAGACACTGCAATCTGCAAGGTTCTGATGTACGCAGGAGCAGAAGTAGCCAAAAACGGTCTCATCTGAAATGGCAGCCAGTTTTGTGCTCCAATCTGCTGGATCTCGAATGTGAAACTCCAGCAATCAGATGCCATTGTTGGTGGGGAGATACGGCTGATCACATATTTATCCTGTGGCAGCAGTGCTGATAAAATGTGTTACTACTTGGCTGCCTAGGTTTCCTATAAAACCATGGAGCACTCAAAACTATGCCACAATATCCTTTCCGCTAGTCACATTGCACTGCATTTGTCTGTAACTAAAATTAAAGGGGGTGTCTAATGAAAAATATTGTATCTAGTTAAATGCAGCCCATGATTAAAGACTTTTTGCACGTACCTTTTTTTTATCCATCCCAATTTATTGCAGAAGTAATGTTAGTATAGCGCCACCTGCTGTCTCTGTATTGTGTCCATCTCATTAAATATTCCAAGGTGTTCGGTCACTCTTGCTTTTCTCTCTGCTCTAGCAAATACGTGGAGGGATCCCTGGCGTCGTGAGCAGCTGCTTCTGGAGTTGCAGTGACTTCTCTGATGTTAGAGGGGATGCTGAGCAAGTGTAATTGCAGTTAGGGCTCATGTCCACGACCGATTTTTCACCGCGTATTACACGTGCGTTGCATGGCTGTGTGACATGCAGTGAATGGAGTCAATGGACTTTCATTGAACCATGCACATGTGCATGTTGACGCTGCATATAGATACGCATGAGAAATAGATCGCAGCATGCTCTATTTCTTGGCTTAATACGCAGCGTGAGCCCTATACATTTGCAAAGGCTGTGTATGAAACGCTGTCCATACGCAATATATTGTGTCTGGGTGGACCCCACTCTATGTCTGTGTAATACATGCACAGTGTGATTTTTTTTTTATTTCTAATTTCCCCCCTTTTCAAAGTTTTTATGAAGTCTGTAAAACGCTGCGGACAGAAGCCCTTACACGGTCTCACTTGATTAGCATCACTTCGGACAAGCAGAGAAGACAAAGAGGACCCAGAAGCAGCCGCTCACCACACCAGGGATCCCTCCACATAGCCAGTGGAGCAGAGAGAGGAGCAACACCGACAACCGTAGTAGAGGTACTGAGGTGGACACGATAGAAACAGCAGGTGGCGCTATTCTATCAGTCCTGGAATATCTGGGCATAGAATTTTTTTTTTTTAAATAACTGTAAATACAAAGAAAGTTTTATAGATATGAGCTACATTTTACTAGAAAATATTTTTCATGGTAAAACACCTTAAAGGATAAGCGGCCGCAGGTGGATACGCTGCCGCGAAATTCTGGACGGAACTTCCGCAGCAAATCCGCCCTGTGTGAACCCAGCTTAACTCTCACTGAATCTTGAATCTGCAATAGCTAAACGAGCTCTCAAAAGATGCATCAGAGTAACATCCACTAAAACTATTAACATTAGTCAGAGCTAGAAAAAAAACAAAAAGGCTTAAAAGTTACCTGTAATCTGAACCAATCCAGTCTCATTCCTCTGAAGTCAAAAACTTCTCCATCTTCAACTAGAAACAAAAATTAAATAAAAACTATATTGAATATATGAAACTCCCTCAAATGTACATGTATAGTTTGATATTGGGAGAATGTGTTTGTCAAAAGGTTTCTGTTAAAGGGTAAGTAACATACATACAGGTGCACAGTATACTGTATACTAGTAATTATTAGGAAATTATAGTACCAGTGTTTCTGGTGGCACAACGCACCACACACCTCTGCTACATGCACGCGCACACACGCGCGCACACACACACACGCACCTCTGCTACATACATTTTTCATCCCATACAACAGGGATTACAACCAGCACAGCAAACCTGTACACACTGATCACCCCCTGGTCATGTGAGCCCCGGACTTCACCCACACCAGTAACTGATCACATAACGGTGACATCACAGGTTAGTCCCAGTGACTGATTCCATGATAGTGACAGTCACTCATTTTACAGACAGGTGGTTATTAGTATTCCATAGCAAATGAGGCCGCAGGGGCTTGTAGGGGATGTAGTCCGCCCGTAATCCGCGAAGCGATGAAGGACCTGTGATGACGTCACCGTGATGTTATATGGGGTGGAGAAAGTAACTCACTCAGGGATACAGAGCCCAGGTGACTGGTCACATGATGATGACATCACAGGTCCTTTAAGCACAGGGCTGCTGTCAAGCTCTGCAGGTTTTATGTTTTAGAACCTTTAAGGACGTCACTGTCATGTGATCAGAGGTGGAGCATAACTCACTCACGTACAAACAGGTGGTCATTAGTATTTTGATGAATGGCCTGAGGGGAAGTTGTCTGCCTGAATACTCAAGATGCTCAGAAAGTCTTGATCCAAAGAGCAGGAGAAAAGGCTGTGGAGCAACTTCTGCTGGGAGTGTAAACTAAAGAAATTCTCCTTTTTCCCCAAGAAAAGTAAAGGTGCTGCCTGTCCATTATTCGCCAGCGTGTTATAACGACTCATAATAATTTACATTTTTTTGTGAGTTTATTTGAACTGATTTTCAGACATTTTTGGTATTTAATAAAGACTCCTTTGGATTCTGTTGAGCCGTGTACTATTACTTCATAAGAGTTGTATTGCTAATTGGGTTATACAACTGTAGCACATCTCAGACTTGTACATATATTGCTTATCTTACCCTGTTTTACGTTCAGCGACGTCATTGTGTTTACGAAGGAGGACATGATGATGGATTCATCCTCGGGACACACAGAGAGATTCTACAGCAAGAACACAAGTCAAATTATATAACTGCAGCAACAATGGCAAACTTTACAACACCTCTAAAGTGTCCCCAACCTGAACACGACTAGTTACAGAGCTCCTGCTTACTGCCATAAGGGCATGGAAATCACCAGCAGAGATTAGCTTGTACAAGAAAGCCATCTAGTGGCCTATTGCAATAAGCGTTCTACTTCCTAGAGACCGAGCCACCTGTAGTAATTCTCCTACTGCAAGTGCTGGAGCAGAGGAAGCTTGTGCCTTCCAGGCTGATCTATATTGTATCAGGCTTCAAATGGAGAAAGGTTTTGATGATGCACGACAGCCTAGAACAGGAATACAGATGCTACAACCTTCATTGCAACATGGTCCGTGTTCTATTGCCTTCTGCTGGGAACCAGTGCACCAAGAACCTTGCATTTTTATGCGGTTAGTACAAAAACCCTTATGCATTTATTTGCAGATATTAAGTGAAGCACATGTCAGTTACTGTAACTCGAGCACGCTGGGGACAGATGGGAGTATGGCTGCAGATCAGACCACACAGGGTTTACTTAATGTAGCTATGGGGAATGATAGTTGTGTGCAAGAGAAAATATGTGCAAAACAGTAGGAGATTTAATCAAGATTTGCAAAATGGCTTTGTTTTTTTTTTCTTTCTTTGATTCATCAGAGCAACAACATTTATAATAAGAAAATAGTTAAGATGCAGAGTGGCTGCTGATCTTACAAGCTGTGAAAAGGAAGACAGACACAAGGTCTCGTCACCAGAAGAACTTTCTGTTTTAAATATTTTATTTTATTAAAAAACACAAATCACAATTATTTAAGGTTATTTTTTACACGGGCTGACTATCCAAAAGAAAAAAAAAAAAAAAAGATTGCCTGCGTATGTTCACACGTAGCAAAAATGCTGCAGATTTTCCGCAGTAGAAATCTCCGCAACACAATTTGCAGAATTTCCGCAGAAGAAACAAGAGTCAAAATCAGGCGTGAATCTGCAGCCAATTTCTGCAGGTGTAGCACTCCCCTAACCTGCCAATGCTAAGCGGTCACTGATCAGGTGATGCGGAAGCAGCATCACCTGACCAACGACTGCTGTGCTTGCTAGAGGCCGCCGAGCGCTGGGTGAAACACTGCGGATAGCGCTTAGCCTTGGCAGTCGCTTTGTTTCAGCTCACTGATAGGAAGTAACTTCATGCTCCATATAGGAGGGCAGCCATTCATCATTTGAATGACTGCCTGTTCAGTAAAAGGAGGCGGGTGACCGGAAGAGATCTCCGGTGTGCTCCGCCTCTATTCACTGAATGACGGTCACTTGTGTGAAAGCACAGGAGAGACAGTCGATAGGACGACTATCATGCTTGAGTGGCCAACAGTCCTCCAGTGTAAAAGTAACTCAAGTTCCACAATCTGACGTTTCCTTGGCTATAGGTATGTTTTTTTGTTTTTTGGGGGGGGGGAGCCACACAAGCCTCACAACTGCAGTGTATACTCTACAGGTACAAATGAAGGTAATGGATAGAAGGACTCTTACCTGCACCAGTTCGTTTAGGACCACGGCATCAAAGCCAGACAGGTACTGCACATAATACCTCTGCATCACTGGCCCATATTTTCTGACATGCGCTCGCAGTTCTTCCATATAAAATATGAGTTCAGCTATATGCCTGGATGGGAGATACATAAGCAATTTAATATTGAGCATGACCAGGTGTCCCATTAACCTTTACTAATCAAATCACTAATTTACAAGATTACTCATAAAAGACTACAAGATTGAGATAGAGTTATATCAACTACTCACTACCATATGGCGACCATAGACCACTTGGATCAACATGTCACCCTTGAAGCACATACAATAAATCAGCCGTATCATTAAAGCCACCTCCCTAATACTTTGTAGTTCCCCTTGTGCCATCAAAATAGCTCTGACCAACAGAGTCAGAGACTCCGCAACCATCTCTGAAGGTGTCCTGCAATATTTGGCACCAAGATGATAGCAGCAGATCTTTTTGGCCCTATAGGGCTAATGCCCATGGCCAGATTTCTGCCACGTTTTACACGTCGGAAATCCATGGCGTTACCCCGGAGCTATTGGGTTCTATTGAACTTACTAGCTCAATGCCCGTGTTGGGGAATTCCACCGCAGACTTCCGCAGCGTGAAACAAACCGCGGCATGCTCTAATTGCTGCAGAAATACGCGCGGCCGGCTTCCATTGCAGTCAATGGAAGCCGGCCGTCACGATATACTTCCACTGTATCGCGGAAGTATCGTGTGAAGACGCGTCCCTGCCTACTACATCATCCTGCACTGCTGGTGCGTCACGCACTGTACTGTGCATTCGCGACAGCTTAAAGAGAACGAGAAGAGCGCGGCGGATCTGGGAGGTGAGTGAGGGTTTTGGGGGGGCGCCGTGGCAGACTCCGCTGCAATATTCTACTAGTGGAGTTCGCCACAGCCATGGGCATGAGGCCATAAAGTGTGAGGTGTGGCCTCCATTGAGTGGACCCATTTTCTAAGCACATCCCTGAGATGATTGATTAAAAATTAAAATAAATAAATCTTGTCATTTTGTATAGCGCCAACTTTCAGGTAAGTTATTACCCCCCACCAAGCTGGGTACTCATTTTACCGGCCTCAGAAGGATGGAAGGCTGAGTCGACTTTGAGCTGGCTACATGAACAATGTGGGGATTGAACTTGCAACCTTCAGGTCGTGAGCGAGAGCTTCGGACTGCATTTCTGCTGCCTTAGCATCTTGCACCACATGGGGCTCTAGTAAAATTTGGAGGCAAAGTCATCACCTTGAACTCAAACCATTCCTGGGCATTTTTTGCAATGTGGCAAGGCGCACTATACTGCTGAAAGAGGTCACTGCCATTTGCAAACCTTGTTCTGCAACAATTTTTAAGTGAGTGGTAGGTGTTAAAAAATATAGCTTGCTCTTGCTAGAGGCCTGCTGATAAGTCTTTGGCTTTGTGTTCTCTTTTTGTTTCTATGGTAACGAATGTTACATCACATGAAAGCCTTGTGTCAAATATGGGTTTTCAAAATGTTGTGTTTGTAGCTTATGGCAACAGTGATCTAGGCACGTGGGAAAACAAAATGGCGGAGTCTAAGGCGATATTCACAGCAAATCAGAGCAGAGGAGTGATAAAATTCTAGTTTCTGCAAGGAAAGTCCGCAAAGGATATTTATGGTCATATGTCGCAGATATTGGGGGATCAATGCCCTTCATATTCTACATTTAAGAACTGGGTTGCCAAATTTAAAACGGGCCACTTCGGCACCAATGATGAGGAACGTCCTGGACGACCGAGAGAGGTGGTTGTTCCGGAGATCGTCGATGCTGTGCCCAACCTCTCACTGGAGAATCGGCCAATTTCAGCTAAAGGAATAGCAGACATCATGGGGATTTGTCGTGAACGAGTTTGTGTCATTATCCATGAACATTTGACCATGAAGAAGCTATCTGCAAAGTGGGTCCCCAAATGTTTGACAACAGATCAGAAAAGCATGCGAGTGAAAACTTCCCAGTCCATTTGTCAGCATTTCCGCACTGATAAGAACTTCCTGGATCGACTTGTCACTATGGATGAGACCTGGATTTATTTGTATGACCCTGAAACCAAGGAGCAGTCAAAAGAGTGGGGGCACAGTGGTTCTCCTCGCCCAAAGAAGTTCAGGGTGCAAAAATCAGCCACTAAGGTGAAGGTGTATGTGTTCTGGGATAAGGAGGGCGTGCTACTAGTGGACTACCTTCAAAATGGTTCCACCATTAATGCAAGGTATTACATTGAACTTTTGAACCAATTGAAGGCAGCTGTGAAGGCCAAAAGGTGCGTCAAGCTGTCTAAAGGAATCTTGTTCCTGCAAGACAACGCCTCCGCTCACACTGCACAAGCGACCACTGCAAAACTGGTGGGGCTAGGCTTCCAGTTCGTTGACCACCCACCTTATTCACCAGGTCTAACTCCCTCCGACTATCATCCCTTTCCAAATCTGAAGAAACACCTCAAGGGTACCAAATTTCACACCATTTCTGATGCCATGGCTGCTACGGATGACTGGTTTGGGGCACAACCGAAATCCTTCTTTTTGCAAGACTTACAGAACTTGGAATACTGATGTAAGAAGTATGTTGGCATCAGTGGAGAGGATGTGGAATAAATGTAAAGTTTCATCTTCCTATCTCGTTTCTTTCTGGGTAAAGCCAAAGACTTATCAGCAGCCCCTTGTATATGCCTACTAAGTGGTGCCAAAGACACAACAAATTGGTCAGGTAATCTATTAGGCTGACTGGCAATAATGCTTTGAAATACTGAAATAGCAAAGCATTTTAATCAGCGATCAGAAGATTGTACTGTGAAAACATCTAGAGGCTAAACGTTTTTTCTAAATAAAGCTTGATTAAATTTAAAATTACAGTCTAAATTACCTAAGTGGCAGGCCATATAAATTCCATTAAAATGCTAATACAACTAGAGATGAGCGAGCATACTCGCTAAGGACAATTACTCGAGCGAGCATTGTCTTTAGTGAGTATCTGCCCGCTCGGAAGAAAAGGTTCGGCTGCCGGCACGGGTGAGTTGCGGCAGTCAGCAGGGAGGAGCGGGGGGGGGGGGGGGGGGGGGGAAGAGGGAGAGAGAGAGAGATCTCCCCTCCGTTCCTCCCCGCTCTCCCCCGCCGCCGGCAGCTGAACCTTTTCTAGGTACTCGCTAAGGGCAATGCTCGATCGAATAATTGTCCTTAGCGAGTATGCTCGCTCATCTCTAAATACAACCTAAATGTTTATATACTCTGCATCATATGCCAGTAAAAGATCCGCTACGTTTTTTTCAATCCTTAAACTCTCATACTACATTTGTTTGGGGCTCATCCCGTTCTAAATTGAAATGATCCACCATACAAAGACCTAAGGACTAGGCTGAGAATGATCTCTCAGATTTACTATTCAGCAGTCCGATTCCACAATATAACACCTTGGTTCCTGGATGAGATATTATCTATTGTGGACCATTACTTGTCTGAGATGGCAGTAGGTAAGAGTCTGATTAGCTTTTTGGAACACCCTGAATTTAGTAAACCAGCTACCCTATTTGGAATGCGAGAAAATCACATCGCTGTCTCCGCTATGCGCTTGCAATTTTCTCACAAAATTCTAACATCGCATGCGATCCTGATTTTCTCGTGCGATTTTATAGCGTGAGAGAATTAATTATCAGGCAGGTGTGAAGTGAACGGTCTTTGCCAGCTATGGAGATCTATGCAAAAAAAAAAAAAAGCGGCCAGAGTTTTTTCGCATAGCATAGCATGCGTGTCGCCAGTGGCTGCTATACGATGCTAGAAAAATCGCAGACTACATAGGGAAACATTGGCTACAAAAAAAAAAAAATTGGCGTCAGTATAGAGCATGCCGGGATTTTCTGACCTCGCTATCTTACACGCTACAAAACATCGCATGTGTGGAAGAACCCATAGGAAAGCATGGGCTCTACAAACATGCGATTTCTCGCAGTCTTGCAACGTGAGAAAAATCGCCTGTGTGGAAGAGGCTTAAAGCTGACATACTCATGTAAAGATAACAGAATACATACAGCTACAGAGGGGGAAAAAGGCTATAGCTCATAGGGCTCATTCACACCAGCATATTGTCATTGTGTATTTCCCGTGCGTAGCAGGCGGTGAATGGCGGTAATGAAAGTCTATGGACTTTCGTTCTTCCATTCACACTTGCTCTCTCTCCATGTGTCGTACTCAGCCCATGAAGGGCTGTGTATGTAGCACTGTTCATTCTCAGGTATTGCAAAGGGGCAGAATTTCAATACATGGCCTTGGTCTGCACAGAGCGGGGAATTTGTAAAAAAAAAAAAAAAAAAAGTCACACAACGTAAATCGATGACGTCAGAATCCTGAACATGTGCAGCACCAATTGCCGCCCTATGCGATCCCTGCCGGCTCGCCAAACTCTTAACTGGGCGAAATGTATTCGATTGTGTAGTAGAGGTGTCTAGTGGTCAACGAGCTCTACACAAACAGAAAATGAGGTCACTACAGACAAGTAGCCTCTGAGAACCTTTTTATGGGCCAAGGGGGAAACCACTTTTAGGGCCTCAGGTGGCAAGACCGGTCATCTAATCACGCCTCAACTCTAATTTGCATATCTGAGATGTAATTGCATGCAGAGTTTTGTAGCAAACTGACAACTCCCGTAAATTTTTTTTAATTTTTAATTTTATTTATTTATTTTTTACTGTATGCAGCCATAAACATATTGAAAAACACAAAAGTGACTCACTTATCCATAAAATCGTCTGCCACCTTCTTTGGAATGTTATCCGCATGCCTGAGCAGCCAGATTATTTCATCTCGCGCAAATGACAAAGCCATGAATACAAAAAGGGCCTTAAGAAAAAGAAATAAAGTGCATTAGGTTTCATCGCAGGAAGATCGATCATTATCAGCGGAGAAGTGCCATGACAAAGAAATCTAACTGGTCCAACATTTATTTCATACATTTACAAAATGGTTTCTGTTACGAAGGCCAACTGAGAAAACCCTACATAAATACAACCAGTTGAGGCCTTACCTCCTCCAAGCATCTTACTCTGCATTGTCAGCGGGGGATCAAGACCCCCTGGCGGACAGATGGCAAGGTGCCTCCTCTACTTCTCCACTGCACCTGTCCTACCAACCTTTCTGCGCAGAGTAGTGTTCCCTCAACTCCAGTTCCCAAGGACGCCCAACGGGTCATGTTTTCACGATTTCCTTAGCATAGTCCTCTGAAATTGCCACACGTGTTCTCTCTATAGGACATCTGGAAATCATGATCTTTTTTGAGGGACTTGAGGACTGGAGCAGAAACACGGGCCCACAGCACTCGATACACTTCAAGTACTGCGAGCTTTAAGCATGCCTTGAAAACTTAGATTACAATGGCTCATTTGCAACCTGACCTGGTCACAGATACCTTCGCTCAGCTCTGATGCCCTCCACAAACTCTCTACTCTTGTTCCCAATGCACTTTGTGTAGGCAGAGATACTAGATAGTGACTGGTTCAAGCAGTTTTCTTTATAGATGTTCAACTGTACATACAAGTGGCTGTAATCAGGACAAAGCTAACAATGTGAGCCAACTGTGTGTTTCCCGTTAAAGAAAAAAAAGGCCCCAAAAAATGCAGATGGTTTTTTTCTTTAGCTAAACTTTTAACCAAGTGACCAAGCCTGTTTGCACCTTAGGGACCAGGGTAAATTTTGGAAATCTGACATGTGTCACTTTGACATAAAATAACTCCGTAAAGGTTTTGCATATCCAAGTGATTCTAACATTGTTTTTTCACCACATATTGTACTTCATTTAGGTGTTACAAATAGACCGATAGAATTTGTGCATATTTATTAAAAGTGCCAAAACTGGGAATATTTCATAAAAATTACTTTCACATTTTCAACTGCAATATCTGATATATGTGCAAACATACCGTACAAATTTTTGATTATATATATTTCCATCTGTTTTACTTTATTCTGGACGCACATTTGAAACACTTTTTTTTCAACCATTTAGGGCCCCTGCACACAGGCGGAAATTCTGCGGTGGGATTTCCCGCAGAATTTCCACCCGTGGAAGCTGCCATAGGATTGCATTAAAAAACCCAATCCTTGGCAGATGGCGTCGATTTGCCCGCGTGCAATCGAGGCATGTTCTATTTCTGTGCGGGTCTCACAGAGGCCCACACAGAAATGTCACTCCCAACGCCCCGACTCCGCTCATGTGCCGGCTTATTAAAGAGCCAGAGGTGAGCATTGCATTGGTCCCTGCAGGGCCTCGGGTCGGGTCGGGTCCTGCTGCAAGTATTCTCGCAGTGGGATCTGACCCGGACGTCTACCGGCGGCCTTAGGAGAAGTACAAATTTAACATTGATTAACATTTTCAGAAACATTTTGTTTTCCTTCACCAAGCCAAGATTGCAAAGGCTGATTGATGTCAGATTTTAAAAACTACACCCCTTAATGTATTCACTGAGGGGGGTAGGAGTATTTTGACCCAACAGTCTTTTCAGGAGTTAATGCAATTTAGAGGAGAAAAAATAAATAGTCATATTTTTGCAAATATGTCATTTTAAAGACAGGTTTTTTTTCTATAGTTCACATAAAAATGAGGATTTGCACCCCAAAATGGATACCCGTTTGTCCCGTGTTCAGAAACATACCCATTGTGGCCCTAATCTTATGTGCGCATGCACAACAGGGCCTAAGCCTAAAGGACCATCAAACTGCAACTGCTTTAACTTTTACGTGATCACCATTATCCATTGGATAACGGCAATCACGTGACCGTGGACTGCTCACTGCAGCCACCTGTCAGCTTACTATACAAAGAATGGTCAGCAGCATATAATACGATGTAACCCCAAAAGGCGAGGAAATTTGTATCCAAGTGGAGAGCTCGCCACATATTATGTGACTTATGGAGGAATCAAGTTTATCATTTTGATTTGCATCTTATCTGCTGCCATATCTTTCTTCCCCGCGGCCCTCAGTCACTGCTCCAGGCTCTCGGCTACCTTTAGTAGCCAGGAGCAAGGAGATTTTAAATTTCCCAGGCCCTCTCCAGCTTCTACGCTTACATCCATCATTTTGGCGACGTGCGCATGCGCCAAAGCTGGGGAAAGGCCCACAGATAAGGATTCAGTTGAGGGATCTGTGACGGGAGATGAAACTAACTTTTTTTACATGATCGCTGTTATCCATTGGATAACTGATCATGTGACCAGGAACGCATACAGTGGCTCCCGGTGATAGCTCCCTGCTACTCATACTAGCTAGGAGCGGGGAGTTTTCAAATTTTCCAGGCCTCCCAGGCTTCTGCACATGCGCGTGACGTAATTACGCTTGGCACACATGCGTAGAAGACCGGCGTCACATCCTGGAGGGAGAGAACGCCCCAGGGCTTTTAATCCCCAGGGAAAGCCCTTTTTACTTCCCTGGGGATTAAAGCCCAGCAAAGCAGGACGTAAAAACACTATGGGGTGGTGACTAAAGGGTTAAGATGCTTTTCCACAGAACGATTTACAGTGTAACACAATTTTTGAAACAGAAGCAGAGAAATCGCTTATAGTAACTTTAGTGCGCTGAATTTAAATATGATTTTTTTTCTACCATGTAAGGTTGTCCAATTATGGGGAATAATGTAATCCAGTTGCCATTGTACTTTATTTTTTGGAAAAATTTGCCTATACAATTAATCCAGTCAGCTCGCCATTAACCTTGCTTAATAGAAAGAACATAAGTGATTACACAACTATTTCACAGTCGCTGTTACACACCGCGTGCTGACTGAACACTATAAGGGTAGGTTCATGGAACATATAGGGTATGTTTCCATGTGGCGGAAACACTGCAGATCATCCACCAGTAAGTTGTAATTAATGAACTGTGTTTTTACAGGTCATTGGTCAGACTGGGACTATTTTTTAAAATTTAATAAAATGGCTGAGCGGCGCGAATGTCTTAACAACCCAGACCCGCTCCACCTCCATTCAGTCAGTGATGCTCGTTCCTGTGTGAAAGCACAGGAACAATTATCGCTGGGACGGCCTATCTGATATCTGTTGCCCAACGGATTATCCCATGTAAAAGCGCTTTTAAAAGGTGCATTTAGACACAAAGAGGATCGCTCAAAAGATGGTTTTTCAGCGATCATTTAGCATAATCTACTAACTGGTACTAATGCCCATTAGTACCAATTAGTAGCGTGAGCCGCTGGGAGCTGAATTTATTCAGGGGACTGCCCGCTGTTCTCTGAATAAATTCTTTGTTCTGCCCTGCTGATTACAGTTGAGACAATGTAATCAGCTGTTATCAGCGGTACCCAGACAGAGCACAGCGTGCGGTCCGTCTTATCAGCTGTTCTGCTGAACAACGGATTTCAAGCCAAACTGAAGTCCACCATTCGGCAGAAAACTGAAAGATGGGCACACTTACACACAACCATTATCGCTCAAAAGATGGCTTTTGAGCGATAACTGTTGTGTCTAAATGGGCCTTAACATGACTTGTTATCGAGGTGCGTTATCCCATCAGGTTGGTTTATTTACACTTTTAATTACTTTACAATGGGTTTTGTTGTGCTTAGATAAGAGAACATAACTTTTTGATGGGTTAAGATAAGGGACCTTTCTGTGCCATGCTATCAAAATCCAGGTAAAATTTGTCCCACCTGCACTTCACAGGATATTCAACTGATGAGCCTTGCCTAGCGCCACCTGCTGTCTAAACTGTACTGTCGTTGGCCAGGACACACATTGCAAGGCCGAAGAGTTGCCCAGCTTGCATTTCAAATATGTTAAGCGAATGCAGTCATATTGCAACTTTCAAGTTGTTGCTACCTGAAAATCACAGGAAATTCAGTAGGTTTGGTCTTCTTACGACTGTCACGTTGCCGTGATTGCAAGTCACAATGCAACTGCATTCACCTACATTACTTGTAATGTAAACAGTGTGACACTGCAACGTTTTGCCATGCAACATGTGCCACGACCAAAGACCTAGCCTTACGGCATCCATCTCAGTGACCGTCTAGGTGGACATGCATGCGCTCTTCAGATGCTGTTCCTGCACTCAGTCAGGTTTCGGAGAGGATGCTGTGGGATCCCTAGTATGGAGAGAAGGCTGCCTCAGAAGCCGTAGCACCTTCTCTGCTTATCAGTGAAGCTGCTCAGCAAGCACAATGGCAGACCTATTTGCTCCATCTTCCCCTGGATACACTCTAAAATAGATACTGTAGTTTGTATCAGCACCTAGCATTGCTGTATGTCGTTTCTGGGGGAGGATTCAGAAGCAGGACCAGATTAGAAAATAGCAATACGGGTGATATACCCTAAAAACAACCTAGCTGAACAGATCTGCTAAAGAGAAGACATACTGAATTAACCCTTTCTAGTCCATACTACCATACAGATGACTAAATATGTGCATGCCCATAACTTGAAGCTTAACACAAGCAAGACAACAAACTTCTTAAAAGTTAGGATGATTTTGATGTGCAGTTCCCAGCTGGGCCACCTTATTAAGTTCAAAAGAGTAGAACATGCTATGTAGTTTACAACCCTACTACACATACCTTTGGCCCCAGTAAACCAGGCTGGTCAGAAAGGACAGTGGCCAGCTCCTTCAGTGCAGACCTTAAGAATTTGCGCCTCTCTCTGTGTGTGGCGCCACTAAATGAGAAAAAGCAAAGGATTATTTGAAGACATCTATAAATGCTCATAATGTACATTTATACAACTTTCGTGGCAACACAGCAAGGATAATTTAATTTCAGCCAGTGGTAACAAAATCAATCAATACTACAAGTGCAGATAAGAAACGTCAATATATCTTCTTCGAGAAAAATACATCTTTCTCCACTTAAACTTCTCTCCCCACAAACCCATGTGATGATCACTCAATTTGAATTAAAAAAAAAAAAAAAGAAAAAGCACACACACACGGTGGTGGTGGGGAGAATCTAAACAATTTTAAGCTTCACTGAGGGATCAGGTTACAACAGCTTGACACAGAAGTATATGGAGAGGGAAACAGAAGCAGGAGACTAGCTGCTATGTTGTCTCCCATGTAGAACACACAGAAGAGATGCTCTTCATCTTTCACAAAAGCAGTAAGGAGGACATTGTACAGCAGTACTGAGCAGTGTGGATGCGAATTAAAAACTGGAGTGAGACAGTAAACATATTCTAAAAGCTATAGTAGGGTGTGTGCATCAATGCCCCTCTCTGCAGCAGCTCCATTTTATAGCCTTCTCTGGACAGCGTCTGTAACCTCATCTCTCAGGGAATCTGAATAACCCTTTCTTCTCTACTGTGCTGCTTTTATCGGTAAATTCAGAGCGAGTGATCAATACAGGAGGGAGATACGTGCAAAGAGGTTTTTTTCTGTAATATTGTATATTACACAGTTCATATTTACGTGCACTATTAGTCTATGGTAGGGTTTGTATAGTAGAGCTACATTTTACGTTCATAGCCTAAAAAAACATTACTTACGCATGTGAAATTGCAGCCTCCTTGCATTCTCGAATGTCATTAATTCTCTTATTGTAACTAAGGGGGAAAAAACAAAAAAAACAAATGAGTTAATAGGGAAACTTAAAACTTCTTGCAAAAATATAAACACCCCATAAAAGGATAACAAAATATTTTTCTGCCAATGTCGAATAATAAAATGTGTTAGAAATGGAAAGCAGCACTTATACGCAGCGGCTGCTCCTTCCCGCACAGTAGGCCTGCCAACCGTGTTGCCCTTTACCTCTGGTCCAGGTACAGCTCAGAAGAATCAACAGGTAACATAATATCTAGTTCAGAAGAGGCCAAACGTATTCTATTATGGAGGCCAAGTTGGACATTGCTGCAAAATTTGCTGCTGCCTCCTTTTTAAAGCCTTTAATGAGCAGCAATTTCTTTGAATTTTTCTTGCTGTTTTTTTTTTCATCCCCAATTCAAAGAACAAAAACTTTATTTTTCTTTCCTTCTAAGGGCGCAAGCTGAATATACCGTTCTCCATGTACCATGCATTTGTATTATTGCTTTTTATCTTAAGTTTCATTTTTTTATTATTTTTTTGAGAGGACATACTCCCAAAAGTATATATGTGTGTATTATATATGTATATATTTTATTTATTCACGATGTTCACCTTTTGGATAAAGAATGCTATATTTTGATAGTCTGGACTTTTAGAGATGCAGAGATACCAACTATGTTTGTTTTTTTAAACGGAAAACTTTTTAAAACTGTTTTTAGATATTTTATGTAACTTATTTTAATGTTTTTCCTTAGCATCTATAGCTGTGAAGTTGTGATGACTCGTGTGATATATTGTAATACTTCACTATTACAGTATATTTTTATGTTCATCTATCAGGTCTTACCAAAGACCGAGCTAAACAGACTACAACATATGGCAGCCCTCCTTAGGTTCCAGGCTGCCATGTGAACCCAATGGCACCCCATGATTGTATCACATGGGGATCTGGTGGTGCGCTGGAGTTGGCTCTCCGGTCAGCTGCTTAGTTGCCACCAGGGGCGTAGCTAAAGGCTCATGGGCCGGGATGCAAAATTTTATCTTGGGGCCCCCCCCAATTTCTCTTAACCCCTAACTTGCCACTATCAAAACTTACTGTAGCATCTAAGGAGTGAACCATCATGAACGGAGCCAATTCTGATTGTGGCCACCGCCAGAGGCTGCCAGCTCTGAGGTCTACTGGTAAATCATAATTTACTATTTGATCACCAATGATCCAGTTCATTGTAAATAGATACTACAATAGATGCAATATTTGTGCTCATATTAAAAACCAAGATTCCAAGGATGGTCACCGACATACCCTCTGATGTTGACAAAAAGGTCTTCTGCTGCTTTATGAATATGGAACACCTCATCTCTGTAAAGGGAAAGACAGGAGCTGCTCTGCAGGGCGAGCTTCCACAGATTCAGCGCAGTGGCATCTGTATTTAGTATTCCATGGCACAATATAAATCCAACTGGGTAAGAAAAGAAAAATGTGAAATCCAACTTGTCAATATTTTTATTACAGGGAAATTAGTTTAACCCTTTTAATGACCGGAGATGCTTTGAGTCTTCATGTCCAGAGAACTTTTGGAATATTGCATTCTCAAAAGGTGATTGGGGCACGGAAGATCCACAAATCAAGACGCCCATAGAGAAAATGGGTGTCCGCAAATGCATTAAAGCATATCGGTCCAGAAAACAAAATCGCAGCATGCTCCATTTCATGCATACGCATAAAGAAGAAAGATCCGAACAGGACGCAGAAGACCCACACAGGTAAAATAGTGCCCACGGGCAGAGTGGGATTTCGCTGCGGGCTCCCGCATGCAGAATCCAACCAGCCCGTGGACAACACGCCTAAAGCAAAATGGTCATACACGTTTCAGCACAGCATGGGGACTGGTCTGCTAAACTAGTCCAAAAAAAAAATACTGGGACTTATTTATGAATACGGTCTAAAAAAAAGTTAGCCTGCGCAAACTTAGCCTTAAAATAAGCCAGATTTATCACAGCTGGATGGTAAATCTATCAAAACGCAAGACTGTCTAGTCCAAGTTTAAACCACCTATAAATTGGCTTAATTTATGCAAAAATAGCTCCAAACTTTTGGCGCAATTTTTGGTGCAACCTAGGCCACACCTTTATATTGTTACACACAAACTCCAGCACAATGTATCAAAATCAAGGAACAGCAACAAACATTCACTACTCACAAATGATCCATTTTTCCATGGCATCCAGTGACAGATATTCACAAGGCATCTGCAGGAAGAACACAAACATAATATTATATATTTTTATTAAGTGCTTTTAATCATTAATAATAGGTCTGAAGATTTACGGTGTTTGTGTATATATGAATTAAATCTAATATATAATATACACACACAACCCAACCTCTCCGGTGAGGTCTACAGAACTGTCTACATGCATAAAATGGCAACAATGCTCCATCGATCGCCCAGGTGATACAATATACAGGTTACCTGTACAGTTTCCCAGCGGTGCGACTATCCTTACAGGTCAGCACGTCATATGGTCGCAGCAGGGAGACCTTCCTGCTACTTAGGCCTCATGTCCACGGGCAAAAGAAGAATTAAAATCCGCAGCAGATTTTGACTCTTCTCCTGCCCGCGGATCCGCACCCCATAGGGATGCATTGACCACCCGCGGGTAGATAAATACCCGCGGATGGTCAATAAAAGTGATTTTTAAAAAAATGGAGCATGAAAAAATCTGGACCATGCTCCATTTTCGTGCGGGTCTCCCGCGGGGACGGCTCCCGCAGGCTTCTATTGAAGCCTATGGAAGCCGTCCGGATCCACGGGAAACCTAAAATAGGAATTTAAAAGAATTTACTCATCCGGAGCGGGCGGGGAAGGTCTTCTCTTCCTCACGGCCAGATCTTTCTTGCTTCGGCTCGGCGGATGTGCCCGGCGCATGCGCGCGGCACGTCGGAGACGTGCCGCCGCTGTGACGAGTTCATCCGCCGGCCGAAAAAGAAGATCCGGCCATGAGGAAGAGAAGGCTTTCCCCGCCCGCTCCGGATGAGTAAATTCTTTTAAATTCCTATTTTCAGCGCTCATGTCCGCGGGGCAGGAGGGACCCGCTGCAGATTCTCCATGTAGAATCCATAGCGGGCCTGATTTTCCCCGTGGACATGAGGCCTAAGGGAGAATATAGTGCACAGACATGGAGGATGGATGGAGACTGGAAGGTTGCTGCATAGATTTAGTTTGTAGCTAAGCTAGTAATGTTATACATAGACCAAATATCGCTTCCCAGTAAACTGTAAATGCCGAGGAACTGACAGCTGATGAACGGTTCAAAATATGTCCAGGGATTCCATTTAATTTTACTTGTAGGTTTTCTAATAAAAAGGAACAGAATTTTGAAGTTTACTTTATTTGACTCTGTAAGAAGTATTACATGGTGTGTAATGGGCATGGACTCAACTGTGTGACCCACTGACTAAATACAGGAATGTGGTGTTAAAAGTCATGATTAATATGCATTGAGCTCTCTAAAATAAAAATGTTACATAAAATATGTCCAGGGCATTATTGGGTTGTTTTTGCAAGTTCTCTCTTTACGCTTGGCAGTTTCAACAATGCCATTTGGCTTTTTCTTGTAGTATGTTGCTATATAACCACATTATTTGATTTGAACATTATTAAAAATAAAAGAATAATAAATTTGGAATTAAGAAAAAAACATTAAAAAATGAATTAAAAAAAAACAAACTATGGAATCTGCGAACCTTAAGGGCTCATGTCCACGGGCAAAATATGATTTAAGATCCGCAGCGGATCTCCCGCATGCGGATCCGCATCCCATAGGGATGCATTGACCACCCGCGGGTAGATAAATACCCGCGGATGGTCAATAAAAGGGATTTTAAAAAAAATGGAGCATGAAAAAATCTGGACCATGCTCCATTTTCGTGCGGGTCTCCCGCGGGGACGGCTCCCGCGGGCTTCTATTGAAGCCTATGGAAGCCGTCCGGATCCGCGGGAGACCTAAAATAGGAATTTAAAAGTATTTACCCATCCGGAGCGGGCCGCGAAGGTCTTCTCTTCCTCACGGCCGCATCTTTCTTGCTTCGGCTCGGCGGATGTGCCCGGCGCATGCGCGCGGCACGTCGACGACGTGCCGCCGGCGTGACGAATTCATCCGCCGGCCGAAAATGAAGATCCGGCCGTGAGGAACAGCTGACCTTCCCCGCCCGCGCCGGATAGGTAAATGCTTTTAAATTCTTATTTTCAGCGCTCATGTCCGCGGGGCAGGAGGGACCCGCTGCAGATTCTACATGGAGAATCTGCAGCGGATCTTATTTTCCCCGTGGACATGAGGCCTAAAGGGGTTGTCTCGCGGCAAACCTCAAAATTTTACCTTACCCCATTCCCCCTGTCACCCCCCTGGCATAAAATAGCAAGTTAAAGCGGTTTTTTAAACCGCTTGCTACTTACCGATCCGACGAAATAAGGACTTTAAAGAATATTCTCCCTAAGATGGCCGCCGGTCCTTTCCCAGGGATGCACTGCGGTTTTCTCCCATGGTGCACCGCGGGTCTTCTCCCATGGTGCACCGCGAGCTCTGTGCGTTCCATTGCCGATTCCAGCCTCCTGATTGGCTGGAATCGGCACACTGACAGGGCGGAGCTACGCAATGACTCGTAGAAGGGGCGGAGCCAGAACGCCGCTCGTGCCTGGACCGAGCAGAAGGGGAGAAGACCGCACAGCGCAAGCGCGTCTAAAAACGCAAGACGACGGCGAAATTAGACGGAGCCATGGAGACAGGGACGCCAGCAACGGAGCAGGTAAGTGAATAACTTCTGTATGGCTCATATTTAATGCACGATGTACATTACAAAGTGCATTAATATGGCCATACCGAAGTGTATAACCCCACTTGCTGCCGCGGGACAACCCCTTTAACCCCTTAAGGACATGGCCTATTTTGGCGTTGACGACCAAACGATTTTTGGTATTTTTTCATCTCTATTTTTCAAAAGCCATAACTTTTTTACCTTTCTGTCTACGCGGCCGTATAAGAGCGTGTTTTTTGCGTGGCGAACTGTAGGTTTTTTTGGTACCATTTGAGGGTACATAGACTACATTGTAAAACTTTTTTTTTTTATGATCGTAGGGAGAGAAAACCCATCAATTCTGCCATAGATTTTTTATTTTTTCTAAAGTGTTAATTATGAAGCATAAATGACACTACATTTTTTTCTGCGGGTTGGTATGGTTACAACGATACCAAAATTCTTATATTTTTTCCACTATAAGTTTTTCCACTTTTTCACAATAAAAACCCTTTTTTTGGAAATTATTTTTTCTAAATTGCTGCATTCAAAGCCCTGTAACTTTATTTTTCCATGGACAGAGCTCTGTGAGGGCTTGTTTTTTGCTGTAGTTTTTATTGGTACTATTTTGGGGTACATATGTTTTTTATCACTTTTATTGCGTTTTTTGGGGAGGCAAAATGCTAAAAATTAGCATTTTGCCTCAATTTTTTAGCATTTTTTTAACACACTTTGCCGTGCAGGATAAAAAGCGTGTTCAATTTATTGTACGCATCAGTACAGACGCGTCGATACCAAATATGTGGGATTTTTTTATGCCAATATGAGAAAAAGCATAAAAAAAGGGCTTAACTTTTTTTACATTTTTATTTTTTGTACTTTATTTTTCTCTTGTTTTTACACAATCTGTGTCCCTCTGAGGGACTTACACTGCAGGACTGAAGATCACTACGATAAGGCATGGCAGGACTTCACTCCTTCCATGCCTTATCGCTTATTATAGCGATCTTAGGCAATGGCAACACGGGACGCCGCTATCTGGTATCCTATTGCCATAGCAACCAGCCAGGCTTTCGCGGTTATTGCGAGAGTCGGCTGAAGTCACAGAGGAAGCGTGCTCCCTCTGTGAACCCTTTCCCTGCTGCAATCTACTTAACAGCAGGTGGGTGCATCTCCGATGCCCCCCGCTGTCGCAGCGGGAGGCCGGCTACTAGTGACAGCCGTTTCCCGCTGCAGGATAGCGCGAGATCTGCTATGATCTCGTCATATCCCTATGATGTAAGGGTACGTCATTTCGCGGGAAGTACCCCGCTCCCATGACGTACCCTTAAGTCATAGGAAGGGAAGGGGTTAAAGTTTACACGGTACGACCATCTCCCTATTAGTGACTATCACTCTTTTATACAGAAGCGAGTCGGTCAAATGAATGGAGGCAGAGCGGGCCAGTGATCGTTCCAGCCCACCCATCTTCATTCACGTTAACAGAAGTCGTTACACGGTCCGACAGTTGTTTGGTTTTTAATTCTGGTAAAAACTAAGCAACTCTGACCAAATGAACGATTTGTCGCAGAGTAACCCATTGGCAGCCGCGTGTACACAGTACGACCATCGCACTAAATTTGCTGTTTCCAACAATAATCATCCCGTATAAAAAGTACCTTTACATCGCTGCTCACTAAAACCAACACAAAGAAAAGCTAATCACTAGCTGTATAGAGGCAAGACTTCTTTGCTCAGCTGAATGTCCGGGTAGGTACCAAATAAAAGGAGAGATTCTTTGAACAAGACCACCAGTAACCCTTTCCAATCCACTGTCTGACGTCTAAAGACATTCTGATTGAAGGCTGTACAGCTCCAATATCAAAAGGGTATTTTTACTGTATATTACTGGCTGCTCTCGTTGTCAGGGGCCTCTCCGCCATGTCCCATACTGCAGTACAGGCTCTAGCCAGCAGATGGTGCTATTGTATAATGGGGGAAAGAGAAAAACCCCTAGGAATCCCTGAATCCAAAATTGGATTGCAAAGGGTTAATTTTTTGCAATGATTGGGAAAGAGGGTCAGTGGTGGTCATTGGCCCTCTCCACTGAACATTACGAAGATCTATCGGAGGAACTTAACTTTCAGCAGTATATGACCATCTTAAAGGAGACCCTGTCGTGTTTCCAAATCAGTGGGGCCACCTGCATAGCTTTATCGGTCTTCCGTCCATGCTCATCCCCATTCCGGCTCTTTAGATTCAACTTTAAGATAGTGTGACCAACCTGATTTTTTTTATTTCTTATTCAAAAGTTACGGACAGCCGACACTTTATGGACAGATTATAAAATCAAAGATAATATAGGTCAACAACGCAATACACTGATATGAACACAGTTGTAAAGTGATCATTACAATCACAATAGCCTGTACAAGCTTCTACAGCTTACAAAAAGAAATAAAAAGTCTGATTTTTTTTGTTTTTGTTTTTTTTGTAACTGACAGTAAAAAAAAAAAAAAAAAAAAAAAAAAAAAAAAAAAAAGCTTTATTTTTACAGTCTGTCCAGGAATTTATTGATAGTTGGTAATCCTGGTCCAGAAGCTCTTGAATATGTCATGTGGGCGGTCTCACACTTGATTGTTAGTGAGAGGCAGGGATTGCCCACTTCACATATTCACAGCACCAGGAGCTGAATCTAGGAGAAAGTGCCAGGTAACTGCTGTGGGTATAAACAAAAAACGACAGACATCTTTGAAGTTAGAGGGGCCACAGCTGCAATGTTATGCAGCCAGCCCCACTGACATGTTGAAATTGTAAAAGTCAGCTTATAGGTCAAGAAACTTTATTAAGTACAATGTATAGAAGATCATTTAAGAGCAGTTTCGGATTCTTTTTTCAGCATCACTCAAGGCCCATTTAGACAACGATCATCACTCAAAATTTTCTCAAAAGCCATCTTTTGAGCGATAATCGTTGCGTGTAAATGTGCCCATCCTTCATTTTTATGTCGATTGTTGGATTTCAGTTCGGCATAAAATCCATCCTTCAGCAGAACAGCTGATAAGACAGACCTCATGCTGTGTTCTACCCGGGGAGAGTTGATTACAGCTGATTACACTGTCTCAGCTGTCAGCCCCATGGCAGAACAAAGGGGATGTATTCAGCGAACAACGGGTGGTCAGTTTCCTGCATATAGCTCCCGGCGGCTCACATGTTACTAACTGATACGAATAGGCATTAGTACCAAGTAGTAGTTTTATGCAAAATGATCGCTCAAAACCCATCTGTTGAGAGATCATCTGTGTGTCTAAACGGGCCTTTAGATGTTGTAATATAAAATGGATAATGCGTGCATAAAGTATCCAACTACTGTGAGTGATGAGAATATGTTGGCGATACATAATCAACAGGAAATAACTGCTTGGAAGTTTGTCTGAAAAATTAGATCCCCCCCCCCCCCCCCCCCCCAAAAAAAATTAGGCTTGTACCGTATCTGATTGCGCTGGGTTCAGCATTGTACTTGGGGCACTGATGAGGCTGAGAAGCTGGGCATTTCTCCATTGTTCTGCTGAAAGGTTTCTCCGAGGGTAAACCATTTGAAGTGAAATTAGGGCGTCTGACAAAGACTGAATAAAGGAGAAGAAAAAAAGAAAAAAAATGTAAACCTTTACATTATAGAACAAAGACTAAAATACTCATACAGAAATAAGAAGACAGATAAAGAGGCTCCATTATAATAATGACATCTATTAACGTACCATCTAGAGAACCGACATCGGCATTCTGGAAGCTGGTAAATGGTTTACTAAAGCGGTAAGGCTAATGAGAAGACAATCTGCTCAGAAAAGAGATTTTATTCCACAGCTACATTGTGATTTGCACCACTTGCAAGGAGGAAGTTCATCAACTCGGGAAATTATGGGCTTTCAGGATAAATGTGGAAACAATTAATTAGAATGGGTTTCCATTTTTGGATCGCTCATTGAAGGATAAAGAGAATCCAAGATTAAAATCTTTTAAGCCCAACAAAAAAAAGTTGTTTTTTTGTTAAAGTACAATAAAAAACTTCATATTGAAACCGATTAGGATAAATACAGCACCAGTGCAGCTCAACTGCGGCATAAACCGCTGTATTTTCCCAAGGCGACCTTCACAGAAGCGCTTGAAAAACGCAGCCTTTAATGCAGCTTTTACTGCATTTTTAGCTGCATTGACATGTTGTTGACAGCGTTTGACTGGGTTTTCAGCGCAGAAAGGTCGAATGCACACAGCCAGGTCGGATTCCGACTGCGAGATCTCGCCGGCTAATGACATAGATCCACGGCGACTCGCCAGGGGATGGACAGCTTCCATGGAAGCCGTCCGTGCGAGGCTCGCATTAGAACAGGACATGCTGCAATTCACCCCCCCCCCCCCACCACCAGAGGGGAAAAAAAACCCCCACAAACGCAATTGATTTCTGCTTGCGGGCATGGAAAAGCTTTTTTCAGAGCATGTCTATGGGCAGTATTTACTGCGGGATCCGGAGGCGAAAGCTCACTCCGCCAAGGAAGTTGATAATGCCAGAACTGCAAAAACTGAAAAAACGCAGTCAAAACTGTGGTAACTACATTCTATCGCGATTTCAGCAGCGCTAAAAATGCGCCACATTCATTACAATGGGCAAAGCATTGCATTTCGAAAACGCATGAAAAACAGAACAGACAGCGCTTGAAAAATGCAGCGTTGAAAAACCTTGAGTTTTAGCACGTCTGAGAAGCCCCATTGACAGGTATATCAGGAAACGTCACTTCTGAAATTTAAATGCATCAGAGCCCAAGAATATATTAGAGGCCATATGCTAAAGGGAGGTGCTGCCCCATGGTGTGGATGCTGCGGCAGGAAGCTGTAGGCGTGACGTGAACCAATGGGAGGTAAACCTAAAAGATCAGTAACAGTGCAGCCCTTCCTAAGTGGTGAGAGACAACAAGCAGGAATTGGTAACCCAACTTCTCTTTACTAACAGCCAGCAAAAAGAAACGCGTTTCGAGGGGGAGCCACCTCTCCAGTGACAAGCTGGAATGGGACATTTCGTACTACAAGATGTAAGTGGTGACAATAGATGTTCCAATTCCAAGAGGTTTCTTGTTTCAATGTGTCCTGAGACGTCTCCAGATTTCAGTGTTAATTTCTTGGTGTGTTGTGCCAATTCGAAAGAGTCTATTTGAACAGTAGTCCATATTAGTAGCATCCCAAATTGGGAACACAAAATGCTGGTGCACACAGTAACGGACCTTGTGGTGACATGGAGTCTTGGGGGCTTAGCTATGTTGTAAGTGGTAGTTGCCCTCGTAACAGAACACGTCATCTGTTGATCGGTTGTAGGCTCTTGCGGAAATAAGAAGTACAGGGATATCTGGCCATGATAAGTCTTTTCACAATGCCCCCTTTGAAGAGGAGTACTGGAAGGCAGAGCCGCCGTGAACTGGTTGCCACGTTGCTATTGACTGTTGACATGTGCAGTGGTGAATACAGGATTGACCTGCATAATAAGCACTTCCGGACACCGCGGTCAACATCGGTAGAATAGCGATACATCTCAGCCATTCTGGGGTCTTCATGGATATATAGAGTTATAAGATTTGAGAAGACATTGGGGCTTATTTACTAATACTGTCTAAGAGTTAGTGCAGACAGTCTTAAAATGCAACAGATTGATCATTCAGTAAAGCTATTGTGACTGTCTAGCCTAAGTTTACACCACCTATTAGTTGGCTTAGCTTACACCAAAAATAGTAAGATTTTGGCGCAATTACGCACATTTTAGGTTACACCTCTTTTTCAGACAAGTCCGAAAAACTGTCTGAAAGTGCCCACTGACAAATAAGTTGTAAACCGGCTCAGCTGTCATTCTGTACCTAGTAGGGAGCACATAGCTCCATATATTGTGCAATGGCCCAGCAAGGTATTGCAAGTAGTGTTTCCTGAACTCCTAACATGGCTTCTGGACTTGTTTGCTGACCTCACCTTGCTTCAACCCAATCTTAAATCAGCAACCCAGGATGCGGTCTTTGAAAAAGTTTTTCTATACACCACTTCAGATTGCTGGCTGTCTATGCTCACCAGGTGCAGTTTGGGAAGTACCTGGCTCCTAATAACTGTTTGCCAAAGTTCTGAAAACTATTGCATCTTCTGCGCCACAATACTACCTATCTTAATGAATCCACATTCATGTATAACATGTATTAATAGGTGTTAAGGACAATTGTATGCGCTGTAATCAAGAAGCATATACCAACCTTACTGTGGGGAACAAACTCTTCCATCATCTTTTTTAGAGGGTTTTCATAGTCTACGATCATTTGCCCAAGTCGGGGATACTCTCGATCGCTAGAAGAGAAGATTTCAAATTTGGGAACATCTTGGGTTGTACTTAAATATACTGATAATAAGTGTATTTCCCCTAGGAGATAAACACAGGGCAGTCATAAGAATCTTAGAACGCTGCTGCTAGACACATACCTGGCTCCATGAGTCATTTCATGAGAATAGTTGTACAGTCCTATAATTGCTTTCCTTTCTTCAATCCGAGAAAGCATTATCATTAGTGTAGTGTAGGTTATGATCAAATCTAAGTAGTTCTTGGTTAAATCAAAGTTGACAGTCTGCGGAAAGAAAATTAAAAAAAAAAAATTTAGTGTTGCAGGTCAAAAGAACACTAAAAACACACAAAATAAAATGAAAAACAAAATGTATATGTATTTCAGTTTCCAGTGAAACCTATTGCACTTCCGTCTCAGACCTCAATCCAGACATCCAGCTCAACTGCACTGACAGTGAGAGGGAATACAGGATTGGCAGAAATCCACAGCGGCGGAACCCCACTATTTAATTATGTAGGATCTCTCCTGAGGATACAGCATCAATACTAAATGATCGGAAAACGCCCTTAAATTTCAATGCACCACTTAACCCCTTCATGACACGGCCTGTTTTGGGCTTAAGGATGCAACAATTTTTGGCGGATTTTCTTCTCCGTTTATCAAAAGCCATAACTTTTTTATTTTTCCGTCAACGCGGCCGTATAAGGGCTTGTTTTTTGCGTGGCGACCTGTAGTTTTTAGCGGCATCATTTTGGGGTACATTAACAATATTCTAAAACTTTTTTTTTTTTTTAATGATAGCAGGGAGAGAAAACGCATCAATTCTGCCATAGATTTTTTTTTTTTACAGCGTTAATCATGCAGCATAAATGAGACTTTCCTTTTTTTCTGCGGACCGGTACAGTTACAACAATACCCAAATTCTTACTTTTTTTAGGTTTTTCCAGTTTTCTGCAATAAAAACCCTTTTTTTGGAAATACTTTTTTTTTCTAAATCGCTGCATTCAAAGTCCTGTAACTTTATTTTTTGATTTACGGCACTCTGTGAGAGCTTATTTTTTGCAAGACAAGCTGTAGCTTTTACTGCTACCATTCGGGGTACATACGGCTTTTTTGATCACTTTTATTGCGTTTTTAGTGAGGCAAAATGCTAAAAATTAGCATTTTGCCTCAGTTTTTTAGTGTTTTTTTCCGTGCACAGTCAAAAGCATGTGCAGCTTATTGTACGCGTCGTTACGGATGCGACAATACCAAATATGTGGGGTTTTATTTTTTTTTTACCTTTTTTTATGCTAATTTGAGAAAAAGCATTAAAAAAATGAGGGTTTTTTTACATTTTTTTAATCTTTGTTTTTTTTTTTTACAACATTTGTGTCCCCCTGGGGGACTTTGACCACAGCCCTGATGATTGCTGTCATAAGGCATGGCAGAGCTACTGCTCTGCCATGCCTTATCGCTTATACAGCGATCTTAGGCACTGGTAACACAGGACGCCAGTGTCTGGCATCCTGTTACCATGGCGGCAGGCCGGGCTCTCGCAATAACATCGCGACAGGCCAGCTCCCACTGCGGGATAGCGCGGGATCATATGTGATCTCGCTCTATCCCCAGGACATAAGTTTATGCCCTGTTGCGGGAAGTACCCCGCTGCCAGGACGTAAACTTACGCTGTGCAGCAGGAATGGGTTAAATTGTTGATTTTTAGGAAATTTACAAAAAGAAGGTAGTTTTTGACAAATATGGATTTATTTTAGCAAATAAATACTGTGATCACTGTTGGGCCCAATATCCACGGGTGGGTTTGATTAAAGCATGCGGATTTGTTTGGAAGACCTATTGGTCTGGAAAACAAATCATAGTATATTCCATTTTTGTGCAGATCCTGCACCGACTGCTTGCATTGAAGTCAATGGAAGCAGTCGGATCTGCGGCACACCCGCAGCTGACACTATGGACGTGCCGCGGATCCCATGGGAAACAGGAGCTTGAGGAGAAAAAAAAACAAAACATACTGCCCATGTCCGACAGCGAGACATGAGGACCATGCACAGTACAGCAAACTTGGAAGTGTAGAGGTCTGCGCAGACGCCGATACCATAAAAATACAGCTATGCAGGGGTCACTTGCTGCGGGCAGGGCTGAATTCTGTGCAGGATTCCCCGCACGTAATCCAACCTGCTTGTGGACATGAGGCCGAGCGTTGCGGGATGCACCCCGCGATAGTGCCTGCGAGTGATCACGGAATTCAGCAGCGTAAATCCGCAGCAAATAGAACATGCCGCGTTTTATTTCCCACTGCGGGAATCCGCGGGAGAATTCCGCAAGTGAGCATTGGTAGGCAGAAAGCCATTAGGTTCAAAAGAACTGAATAGCTGCGAAATTCACACACAGGAAATGCGGTAGAAATCAGTTCGTGGGCATTCACCATAATGGTGGATACTTTGATGAGAGAAAAATGGAAGAGATTGAAAACCCAATTTATTTCTAAATACCGTGTATGACTACAGATGAGGTTTATCGGCCTTGTTTTAGAAATCGGTGGATCGCCATGTTAAGAATCCCCAGCTTCAGGACCATCCACACGATTATGGTGAACTACAACAACACTGCTGATAAAATGGCTATCTTTGAACTTCTTATGGCTTCCTCGCACACAGGGGAGGTGGCCGATGTTATAGGAAGCTTTATATAGATTTATAGATTATACATTTATTATGGTAGAACATCTAAAATAGCGCATACTTACAATATCAAAGAAAACTTGACACACGTCAATAGTGTTAAGTAGTTCACAGACATGATCCTGAAAAGAAAAGAATATTTAAAATATTCATACATGGCTCATTCCACTAAAGAGGGAATTTTTGAGAAAAAAGAAAAAAAAAATCTAAATAAATGTTAATATTTTTTGATGATTTATGGTTTTATGACTCTTGGAGAATAGTAAAATATAATCTCTAACATTTCTTCTAACAAAATCATATTTAATACTGCGCTCAAACGTGACCATGCAAGTTTCCACACGTTTCCACAAGTTTTGACAGATTAAAGAGAAAGATTTATTCAGCCTGCATTTCAGTATAGAAGTGAATAGATGTTTTTAACTAACACATGTGACCGAAAATAAGCCAGTGAGGTAATGTGACTTATTATATTTGTTATATTATGTAATTTATTGTAGAATCAATAGCCCACCAACTAGATGTCCGGTCTGTTACCAAGAAAGTGTAATTAATTGTTCTGTTCGTTAATGGTCATTATAATGTACAACAAAAGTTCTTAATTTAAGTCTTATAAGGTTCATATATATTGCAGTTACCTGTTACTGAATAAAACATCTAAAAGAATATGATTATTCTTATTTTTAGTAAGTTTACATTCAAACACGTTCTGCCTGTTACCCGTACGTCCTGTCCGTTACCATATGAAAAAAAATCAATTAGGGGTGTTTAGAACTAACAGATCAGAACAAGTACAAAACAGACAATCTTTTAAGAGTATACTGAAAATAATATATAATCAAGACTCTTTCGCATTAACTAGGAGAACAGAAATTCTGGAAAAAACAAGCATTCTGCAATTGCTATTCATTTGCATGTCCTGTCTGTTACTAGAAGTCACATGTCATTTACTAAGAGTTGATAGAAAGTTAGGAGGTAGGTATGACATTGATACATTTGTCACAGTGCAAAGTTTAAATACCTATAGCTATTTTTAAAGTTTCAGACAAAAATATATTTAAAAAAATAAATAAATAAAAAATGTGAAAACATTTGTGTGTTCTACAAGGCAACAGTGCTAGTAAATGAGCTACCAAGCTTCTCTCTCCTTCCTCCTCCCACCAATTTTCGGGAATAATACAAAGAAAAAAAAGGAGATCTTATTTTCCTTCATCACCTTCTTTCCCTTCTCCTTCTTTACGCTCTAATTCTACTTCCCTTTCATCGTCCTCCCCTCTTCTCAGGAGGATGAAGAGAGAAACGAACAGGTATAGTGGCGCAGTTATGCGCACTGGTGCATTGTAGTGCTGGGGGTCCTAGCTTCAAATTTGTGCAAGGACAACATCTGCATGCACTTCTCTCTGTTTCTCCATCTCCTCATCCAGAAAAGAAAGATCAAGCATGGCGACTCAGTTGCTAGAACTCCAGTGTTGCATGGTAGCAATGCTATGTTCAAAACTGATCAAGGGCAACATCTGGAGCATTTGTTTTTTTTAAATTATTTTTGTATTTATTCTTGTTGCTGTTCTGCTCCTACT
Source organism: Eleutherodactylus coqui (assembly GCF_035609145.1). Lineage (NCBI taxonomy): Eukaryota > Metazoa > Chordata > Amphibia > Anura > Eleutherodactylidae > Eleutherodactylus > Eleutherodactylus coqui. The sequence goes on along the minus strand of NC_089844.1, from coordinate 64,001,723 downwards.
CTAGAGCAGAACAGACAAGTGTGGTGGCTCAGTTGTTAGTGCTGCTTTGCAGTGCTGGAATTGTAGGTTGAAATCTGACCAAGGGCAACATCTGGATGGAGTTTTTCAAAGCCCATGCATATGTTACCCTTTATGGGATTTGAACCTTGGACCCCAGCACTGAAAGCCAACAGTGCTAACAACTCACCTGCATTAATAGAAGAACACACACGTACGTCAATCCAATTTTTACTTCCATTGAAAACAATGGGACTCGGAATAAGCTGTTCTGTTGGATGATTTTTTGGAAAATCGAGTCAATTACTCTCGACCTGAATATTTCAATAATTGCTCAAACTCTCTACATAACCACAGTCTGGTACTCGTGCATCTTGTCTCCACCAGAGTGATGGGTGGAGACATGGTCTTGCCAGGTGGACATACAGGGAACACCTACAGTTTAGGATTGGCTTGCAGATACACACCTTCACCTAGCTGGCTGGAGACCTGTAAAGACTGCACAGAGGGAGGGAGCTCCCTCTGTAGTGCACTCGGCACATTGTCATCGCAACAGGACGCCATTCTGGAGCTCCGTGTGTGAATGGGCGCCCAGCGCCTATCCGCGGCGGTGAGTAAATGCTGAGTTTCACTTCACAAAGTAGGCAGTGGAGTGGGCCATGGAGGAGCGCATTGCTACAAACACGCTGGTAACTGGCCCACAGCCGAGGTCCGATGCATGATAAACTACGTCGGGGGCCGGAAGAGCAGAGGTACCGAAGAGCGGGGCTAAACTGGTCTGCATGAAGTAGGCAAGGAGGAGCAGGAGATTTACATTTGACGGAGGTTAGCAGAGCAGAGCAGCAGCTCACCTCGGTGCAGATGTGGCAGCCAATCCAGAGCTGTGGGCGTTCCCTGTAGGTCCGCTTAGCCCATGTCTCCACCCATCACTGTGGAGGAGAAAAGATGCACCAGTACCCCATAGTCCAATCCTACATAGATACAGGAAACCTAGGAATTATGTATCACAAGTGTGCCTTACACCGCTCAATGACAGCAATCAGTGACTAAGCAACCAAAAGTCAGAAAACTAGACATTTAAAATATACACAAAGATTAAAAAAGGCAAAACAAGCTGTCATTCAGAAACTGCATTATTTCTAATATACTGCAATGACAGAGCATGCATGCGTTCTGACTGGAGAGAGGGGAAAAAGCTGATGCCAGACATCTCTGCTAGTGGGGTATCACCCTACGCCCCCAATCCACCTGCACATCTCTAAGGCGGGGGCAAGTAAGCAGATGACAAGTGGAAAGGGATCCTTCTGTATTCCTAAATGCCATCACAAGGTACTAATGTGTTCCCTAGGCAGCTGGAAGCCTGACAAAGGTCTCCATGGTATTATTGTATCTTGACGCCACCAGGAAGCCCTGGTGGAGTCAAGATGGACGGGGCATGACGCCCCCTGAACGTGATTGGCTGGAGAGCTGTGTTGCCTGCAGGTCCTGGTAAGCCCACTAAGCTAATGGTGCAGCAGCAATCCAGGCCGGCCTGCACCTTAGTTCCTTGTCACCGCTGCAGTTTAAAGCCGCTTCCCCTCCAGCGGCCCAGCAGCCGGCAACTTGCTCTGTCAGGTCGTGCCAGACCAGCAAGGTAATGGTGCTCCAGCAATCCAGACCGCCCTGCACCTCAGTTCCTTGCTGGCCCCCCGCTGCAGCTGAAAGCCCCTTCCCCTCCAGCGGGGCAGAAGGCGGCAGCCGGCTCTGTGTAGAAGCGCAGAGCCGTGAGGCGCCTTTGCCGCCGGAGCCGCTTCCCCCCATACCCCATGTCTGTATTACACTGCGGCCGGCTGCAGGGAGGAAATAGCGGTGGGGTTCCACAAAGTGGCAGACGTCATCCCTTCACAGCAGCACAATAGCGGCGCGCTACACCTTCTGACATACTTCCACACACGGCTTTAGGAGAGCAGGGACGCAACATCGGCGGGGAACAGAGTTTGAGGCACTCGCCGCAGACAGCAGAAGGACGACGACAGCTGGGAGGCCATGGGACAGGCCGTGAACTGCAGTAACAGCGCTGGGGAACAGTGCCGGCTAACATACAAGGATGCCTGCTCACAGTTTAGCTCCTTCCAGGACCTTCACCTCTTGAGCCAATCGAGAGCTAGGGGTCTGACAGAGGCATTCCTCCTGTCAAACCCCTAGTTTCTGGTGGAGTCAAGATACAATAATACCGGTCTCTATGCCTCCCATGTAACTCAACCTATTAGACTCTGCTTCCATCAAGGTCTAATACGCTGTTGACATAGTACAATGCATTACATAAAGTAATGCTGTGTAGTATCCTAGCAATCGAATTATCACATCAAGTGCCCTCAAGAAACTAAAAAAAAAAAAGTCAAAAAAAAAATTTCAATGAAGTTGAATTAAAAAAAATAAATAAAAATAAATCTATATACAAATTCTTTCCCACAAAACCCCTTTTTTAAAGGGATTAAAAAGCAGCACATTCAAGGCATAACTGCATTAGCTTTGACCCAAACAATGAAAATATTTTATCTCACACAGTGAAGGCTGTAAAAATGATTACAAAAAGGAGTAATGCCAGAATTTTTTGTTCATTCCCTCCTTAAAAATGCAATAAAAGGGCAATCCAAAAGTCATACGTACCTCAAAATGACACCAATAAAAACTACAATTCTTCCCACAAAAGAGAAGCCCTCACATAGCTAAAAATGTTATGAGTCTTAGAATGCTGCGATACAGAGTCAATTGTTTTGCACAATAAAAACACTTTTAAAAGATAAAAGTAGTAAAAAAATATTAAATTCTATATTAACTTGGTATAAAAAACAATCGTGCTGATCCAGAATTTTTTTTTTTTAAAAAGCTATTTTTACTGAATAGTGAATGCTGGAAAAATCAATACAGAAAAAAAACAATGGCAGAATTTCTGTGGAGGTTTTCAGTCGTTCCCATCTTCCCTAAGCTTTAATAGAAGTTATACAACCCATTATATGTACCACAGAATGGTGCCATTAAAATAAACCACTCATTCCAAGAAACAACAAAAAAAAGCCCTCACACAGCTATGTCAATGAGTTTTGGTTCTTTCAATGTGACAATGGTCCTTAAGGCAAACAATAGGCCTGTCACTAAGGGGTTAAAGACGTTTTCGTGCAACTTAAAAATTGCTTCACAACCGCCCTCTACTTCCTGATTGTTGCTGACCAGGATATGTGACTACTGCAGGCGATCACTTTCCATAGCACTGAGCCTTTATAGCCAATGACTGGCTAAACAGGACCTTCTATAGCCAATGATAGACTGCCGCAGTCACATGACCTGGTCAGCAACCGGGAGGTACAATGCGGCTGTGACGCAAGTTTAAGTCATGAGAAAACCCCTTTAATATTCAGAGTCCTTCGGGGGAGGACCCCACATTACATTTCCATGTCAATCTATTCTGCAGCCCTTGACGCATCTTGTTCTGGTCCAAGTTACAGCATGTATTTTACCCCAGTCACATCTAGAACCACTTTCTGCCAAAATCTCCCAGTAGTCACACTGGCTTAATGTCTGTACAATTTACATTCTGGTTAATACAGACTTTATAATATACCCTGTATACAAATCTAAGGCAAGAAAACCCAATCTCCACACAATTCAGAATGGCTCCGTTAAACGGCCATCCTGCTATGATGGAAACCAGAAGAATGGTGATTGAAGCTCTGGTCTACAGAACATGACGTCATTCAAGACCTACATATAACGTTTAATAACCGTTACTGCATCTATCCTTGATATAGTTACACTGTAAAGTGGGGATCAATAGGGAGCGCGGGATCAATAGGGAGCGCGGGATCAATAGGGAGCGCGGGATCAATAGGGAGCGCGGGATCAATAGGGAGCGCGGGATCAATAGGGAGCGCGGGATCAATAGGGAGCGCGGGATCAATAGGGAGCGCGGGATCAATAGGGAGCGCGGGATCAATAGGGAGCGCGGGATCAATAGGGAGCGCGGGATCAATAGGGAGCGCATAAGAAAAGTTTTGAAATAGTTAAACAGACATGGAATTTAACAAGAAAAATGTTATGGCCATCTATTTAAGAGTTTATTTTAGACATGAGCAAAAGATCTTCCACTGCTGAAGTGGAATGAGAGTTCCTTGCCAAGTCAGTTTTAAGTAAATGTTGATAGAAATGGAAAAACATTAAAATAGCAGAAGTGCAAAAACTTCAATTACTACAGTGTTATTGAATGCTTTAAAATTAGTTTAGGGTTTAATCTGCTGGGATCTTCAAGATTCCCAGGAGCATGTTGATGATTTTTTGATAGTATCTGTCCACCTTGAACTTGACCGACCACTTCTTTACCACAACTAGGTATATAGTAAAAGAATATAGAACAAAAACAGGAAGGAAAAATAAAAAGATATATATTTTCAATGTGTCCAAATATTAAAGGAAGCCTATGAGCACATTGTAAGCACCTAAACCAGTCACACCCCCAGAGAACACTTGTCTTCCTAGTGGCCAGCATTTATTTTTCTACATCTCATGTGGTATGCAAATGAGTAGTAATTCATGCTGTAGGAATCCCCCATCTGGGATGGTCCTTGGTTTCTCCACGGTGAGCCCCTACCCCACCTCTTATCTGATGATTGATAGCTACAGCTTTCTTTACCCTCTACCCTAACAAAGAGTAGAGCATGAACAGGAGGTCAATGAGGCCAATGCCCACAGCAGGCATATCATCGTACATGTGCCAGGTCCAGCACGCAAGGGAATTGGAAAGCAGAGCGTAAGCAGAAGAAAGCTGTAGCCATCAGTCAGTCATCGAGAGGGGTTTCGCAAAACATAGCCCAAGCAAGAGAATCATCAGTCAGACAATTTACTACTCATTTGCATATTACAGGCGCCACAGAAAAGCAGCAATTTCTTAGTGATGGTAAGACTATCTGGGCGAAGAACTTTATGCCAGCATTTGTGTTCCTAGCAGTTATCTAAAGATGCGATTAGTTTAGGGTCTAAGGTCCTGACAGACTTCCATTAACCCTTTCCAATCCAATTTGTATACTGGTTTTCCTAGGGGGCTTACTCTTTTTCTGCCGTTATACAACGGCACTATCTGCTGGCTAAAGCCAGTACTGCATGAGGTGACACGTTGGATAGGCTCCGACAGCAGAGAGGCTGGCAATATACAGTAAGAGAACCCCGACGGACGTCTTTGAACATCAGAGCTGTACAGCCTTAAATCATAATCTCTTAAAACGTCAGACAGTGGATTGGAAAGGGTTAAAAGCCTTTATGTCATCCTTGCCTTCAGTGGTACTCCCAAGTCTTTATCACTACTACAAGGTCAATAGGCATCCATTCTTTTTCTGTCCCATTCTTTTATTGCTCCTCCATAGAGGGTGACAAAAAAAAGTCATAGTAAGACATGCCTAATTCTATAGACACATCACTACATTTGACTATGGCTTCTAGGTCTTCTATTCGTTTTCTGGTCATTTATCAAAGCGTGGACCCCAGTAACTTCTTACTATATATTTAGCCATACTGCAGCATGATTGCTGAACTATAATATAGCCTTAATCAGAAATGAACATACTAACTGATATTCTTTGTGGGAACCTTCAACACTCTAACATCTAGAGAGATCCAATTAACTTTATTAAAAAAGCTTATCAGTCATGTTTAGGCCCTATTAATATGCTGGAGAGCGAGCTGAGCATGGACACCCCATCTACGTGCCATGTGGGATGCCGCACATTACAGGTCCCATTCTCAGGCGAGACTCGCACGAAAATAGAACATGCAGCAATTTGTAAAACTCGGACCACCGAGTGGGTTCATTTTCACTGAAAGTTCTGTCCGTCTCAGACAGAACTCGTGCAAGAATATCAGCTCTGTGAATACGTCCTTATGGTGAATTATGGGCTGATGGTAAAATTACTGTTCGACTGCCAACTGTTGCATGTCTACAACCAACTCAATTCCAGAAGGCTTTTCTTTGGTTTGAGTAAAGTTTGCAAATCAGTGATGAAATGATTTCTCCACAGCGCCACCTAGTGGAAGGTAGCTACCCTATGAAGTAATATTTGATCTTTCAAAAGGCCTTGCAACACGACTAGGGATGCAAGCCAAAACAGAATACTGATGCAGACAGGCTGTTTCGAGGGGTTTTGCCAGTCATTAGTTTACAGTACAGTTCTGATTGGCGAGGGGAGAGGCTGTCACCATGAGTGGTGGAGGGGGTGAAAATATTTAATTTTTAGCAATTAAAGTCGAATGTGAGGTCTTAAAAACATACGGGTTAGTCACAACCTGTGGAAAAGAGCATTTGTGATGCTGCACCATACAACTCTGTGGGAGCTATGAAAATGGAGCAGAATAGGACAATCCATTGGATGAATGTTATTGGCTGGCTTTAAATACAAGCTAGGTCACCAATATCGTAAAGAAGAACCACGGCTGCCAAGTATGAGACCAAGCCAAACACTCACCTTAAATTCCATAACATCCACAAAAGTGAAGTAGTAAAGTGCCAAATTTTTCAGAATCTCAGACTTCTCTTTTTGGAGTTGCGCAAGCTGTTGCTGTTGGGTTTGGAAGACAAATATTCAGTCAATTCAAGTATTCGCAACACAACCGATAAGAAGGATGTCAACCCTAATCATTTGGCCCCTTCCTTGCATCTTGGTGTGCCCTCTGACAACATACTTACCACCCATCTATCCATATACAAGGCTTATAAGTATAGACAGCATGTTAAATGCACAGAATGGAACAAAAAAAAAAAAAAAAAGAAAACTGTCCTAAAGGGACAAACGTAAGCTGTGTCAATAGAAAGAGCAAGGCAAGGCATCTTGAGATGTAGAAGCATAGGACACTTAAAATTCTGAACTTACCAAACAGAATATCCAGGCAAAGCCACGTTACGCATGCAAAATAAATGTAGATACAAACATAAAATACAGTAAAAAACGATCTAGAACTAGATAGTCACAATACGACAAGAGCAACCAAAAAAAAGAAGAAGAAGCAGAACACTTGTTAGACACGAGAGAATAATGGGCAAGGCATAGAGAGATATTAGAGAGTTAAGATCTATATAGACACACAGGAAAATGTAAACACAATGAGGCAATGTACATTAAAGCAAAGCAAGAAGGTTATCTCATGGAAATAAATGATGAAGCTGATCGGGCTGTATGAAGTGTTAGCGCCAGAATTAACAGACCTAACGTAACTGACGGGTATTAACACCAACATAATCCTGTAGCAAACATTTGCATTATGAATATAGTCACAAAATCTAGGGGCGACCGCTGGCGGGGCCACCTAGGGGGCGACCGCTGGCGGCGGCACCACCTAGGGGGCGACCGCTGGCGGCGGCACCACCTAGGGGGCGACCGCTGGCGGCGGCACCACCTAGGGGGCGACCGCTGGCGGCGCCACCACCTAGGGGGCGACCGCTGGCGGCGCCACCACCTAGGGGGCGACCGCTGGCGGCGCCACCACCTAGGGGGCGACCGCTGGCGGCGCCACCACCTAGGGGGCGACCGCTGGCGGCACCACCACCTAGGGGGCGACCGCTGGCGGCACCACCACCTAGGGGGCGACCGCTGGCGGCACCACCACCTAGGGGGCGACCGCTGGCGGCACCACCACCTAGGGGGCGACCGCTGGCGGCACCACCACCTAGGGGGCGACCGCTGGCGGCACCACCACCTAGGGGGCGACCGCTGGCGGCACCACCTAGGGGGCGACCGCTGGCGGCACCACCTAGGGGGCGACCGCTGGCGGGACCACCTAGGGGGCGACCGCTGGCGGGACCACCTAGGGGGCGACCGCTGGCGGGACCACTCAGAGGTTTACACAAGGTTCATTATTTCAAAAGAGGACATCAGTCATCAAGGGAAAAATGTGCACTTGAGTCCTACACCGGGGATTGTTGGGGGTGACGATTACTTGAAAATGCCATCAGCAGTATAAATGGGCACAGGAGTTCCACTAGAACCAAGACCAATGCAGTGGCTTCCACTCAGACACCGGTGTGTTTGCGGCAGTGTCAGCGGGTGCGCGATCAGCAGATTGGCTGAGAATAGGTCATCAGTAGCATTTTCCCTTGAAAACCCATTTAATTAATTATGAAATTCATTTACATTAAAACAAAATAAGGAAGTTGCAGAAACACTCCTGCAAAAATGTCAATGGCCCTTAAACACTAGTTTATTTGACAAGAAGGTGCTTCCCAACCACTGGGAACTTTAATAGATACATTTGCACATCTTTATGGCCATACTGCTTCCCCTCACCGCTAGAGTAATTGGGAAATACTGTAATCAGGCATTGTGAAATCCAACATTACCGATTCTTCCTTCTCTTCCCACCATCTGGCATTTGAAGACCATCATAAACATCAGATAACTAGTAGATTTGACCAACATTTCATATAAATATGTATGAACACCTGTAAAAAAGGGATTATCCAGTTCTGAACTATTGATAATCTATCCTCAGGATAGATCATCAACAGCAGATTGGTGAGGGTCTACTGCATAGGACCATCACCAATAATCTGTTCTATGGACTGGTATGTTCATACACTGAGCCGATTTCTACAAGATGCAAACAGCTCCGTTCCCACTAAAGTGCCCAAGCTTGGTATTGCAGGCATTGAAGTGAATAGGAACTTTGCCTACAATACTAAGCCTGGGAACTGCGGGGATTGGAGGTATGTGCTTCCTGCAGATAACAGCTCAGTGCATAAGCGCACTAACTAAGAGAACAGCGATTCAGAGGACGTCCGAGGTGGCAAACACTCGCCAACCTACTATTGATGGCCTATCCTGAGGATACACCACCGATAGAGGAGACTTTAAACTGTAGGTTGTTCAACTGTAAACTAAGAAAGGAGAGAGTTTGTGCTTAAGGCTCTTTTGCAAGGAACCCCCCGTTGGGCACATATGCCCAACAGGTCGTCCAAGCAATCATTCCTGTGCTCTTAACACAGGAACAAGCATTGCTCAGTGAATTGAGGTAGAGCGGGACGAGAATTGTTCCAGCCCATCCGCCTCCATTCACAGTAAAAAGGCAGTTCACAGGTGAACTTCTGCCTGTTTACACAGGCCAATACGTCATTCGATTTTCGGCATACAAAAATTGAATGACGAATGCGAAGTGAATGTATTCTCATTCGTTGTTCAGTTGGGGCGTTCATTTACACTGAGTGGTCATGGTTCAGATTCCCGCTGGTTGAACGATATATCGACCAGTGTAAAAGGGCCCTTTGCAGCAGTGCTTTGGCTAAGCAAACCGTTCCGATAACACAGCTCTCGAATAGATTAGCCCAAGTCTCTCTAAAAACAGTAATGCCATAAATTCTTAGCATTTTTCCCATATATCTACAACTGCAATACAACATTGCACATAGAACACGCGAGGTCTTCCTTCATACAGAAAATACTTCTTCTAGACAACTTGGGCTACAAGTCTCATCACAGGACAAGGCCCGCACCCAGTGCAGACACACACAATGCATATTTCAGATGTCTTAAAATGACAGCTGATAAGTAAGGCAAACACCGCACCCAAGTGTGCGCTACGGCAAGGAGTAGCCAGCCACTTCCGGGATAGTATGATATTTATGTACCTTGTGCTGCACACACAAGATCACAATAACAGGTTTAGCCAGCTGAGCGGCCCACATACTCCTCAGCCCGTGACTCATTCCGGTGTGTCGGCCATTAATCAATACTTAGTGGCTACTGCGCAGCACACGCTTGTTTGGGCAAGAACACTGCAGTGCTGCTTCAACCACCATACAATAGTTTATTCTTCGCTTTGTACCGATTGTTGCATTGTCAAAATAAGCCACTGAGTAAGTGGCGGAGAACAGCATTATGTGGCGTAGGTCGAACTTTCCTTAACCTGTAAGAGGACATTCATCCATACTTGGCAGACCAACCTTCCTTTGTTAGGCAAGACTTGTACGATCTTGTCAGGCTGAGGAATGATGTGAGAAGTTGAGGTCTCAGAGCGCTGCTAACAGAGCTCATCAAATGCAACAGGATCATTTCAGCAACCAAGATGTCGGTTGGCAATTTGGAATTTGCTTACCAAAGCCGCTTCCTATTTGAATGATATTGCTTTAAAGACTACTTAGGAACCCAAGACGTTTTTAGCTTTTCTTCATATGATTTTCTATGTGTTTAGTTAATACAGTATGCAAATAGAGGATGGAAAAAAAAGAACCTCCACAATGCCACCTATTAGAAAGGGACTAACCTATAAATCATTGTTCGACCTTCCAAAAGGCCTTTGCAATGTGACTGAAGGATATAAGCCAAACCAGAGTCTTCTCCAGAAGAGGAAAGAAAAAAACAAAAACAAAAAAACAAACAACAGCCAATGGCAGACACACTGGCCCCTCGTTAGTGCAGAGTACCGATTGGCTGGGTGAGAGACCTTTAAGCCGGTGTCACACATGCCCATTTTACACACACATTTGCATGTTTTACTGTACTTTTGGCGTGCACAAATCAAACACATTTGCGCCAAAAAAAAAACATGCTCCCATTCATTGAATTGTGCAATTAAGTTAATTGGTTGGATATGTGCCATTTTCATGTACAAATATGCAAGAAAATAGAGCATACTGCGTAATTTTTTGGCACAAATAATATGTGCGTACAAAATACACCTATGTGAACGAACCCATTGAAAATCAATGGGTTCTGTTCCCTGCAGGGGAATAAAGTTTCTCCTTGTGGAGAGCGGCAAGTTGGTATAAGGAGTCATATAGGACATGCAATGCTCCCTGGGTAAAAAAATATGCAAAAATACATTTAAAACAATGAACAAAAAAAAAACAACAAAAAACTCAACACTATCCAGGTGAGGAAGAAAGAAATAATTTACACACAAAATATGACCTTTTTGCAATTTCTAAATCCCAATGTAGTCTTCTTGCGCACCCCCTTAAAACTTGTTTTACCAAGATTAGAAGAATCTGTTCCCTCTCCCTGCGGTTCGTGGAGATGACAAACTTTTAGCCTCAGAACAGCAGTTATCACTTATTTAAAGACCCCCTTTAACCAGTGGAGGGGGGGGGGGGGGGGGGGACACATTCTGCAGTTAAACTGCACAACCTAAAGCGGCAACTGTGCTTTTGTACTGCTTTACTGGGGGACGAGAAACACAAAATTATCACTACTATTATTGGGGATTCACAAGCTCAAACTAGCAAGTCTTCAAGGGATGGTCCAGTGTGCTATAAAACATATAACTGAAAATTAGATGCAATTCTGAAACTAGCGCTCTGAGCTCATAGTCCTCCACCAAGTACAGACAGGTCAGAAGTACCCGCCATCACTTACTGTATTAGAGTACAATTTACTTACATTGTTATTGCGGGTTTCAACTGCAGGAAACTTTCGGACAATGAACTTGACAGCAGATTCTAAGTTTTTGTCGATCAGGTAAGAAGGCTTTGCTTTCGGATCCCCACATGCCTAATGAAAAATTGATTAAAACAAAAATAAAAATATTAGCATTTTTAAAAAAATGTTTCCATAACACTGGGGTTTTCTGAAAGCTTGGGTGTCAGGGTGAAATGAAAAATAAAATAAAGACATATTGCAAGAGCCATCAGAGCTGAAAACAAGAATGAAGAAAAAGCAAAAGAAGATCTCCTATAGAAGAGAATAAAGTGTATGGAGATGTGCAAAGCAGCGTGGAAAGCACTGAAATGTTCAATCCTAAAGAGAAAACCAAAATACACAGATCTATAAAATAAAAATAACCGAGGTAGAAATGTCAGCAGCATCAAAAAAAAAAACTAGTCAATGGGTGATCAGAGAAGAGTAGGATGATTTGCTGTGCTAATAACGCACTGTGAACTTCTCTGACAGTGACGGTGTTAAGACAGACGGTAATAAAAACTATTCCAAAGTTTTTATCAACAGTATTCAAATCTAAAAAAGGAAAAAAAAACAAGCGCACCACACATGGACGATTGCACAGATGTACAAGACATGAAGATGCCCAGTTAGGTCACCCAGGTTACAATAAGAGATGCAAATATTGGCTTCTGCTGCCTTAAAGAACTCCAGACACTTGGCCAAGCTACTGGTCCTGAGCCTTTCCTGTTCTCATAGAGCCCTTTCTGCCATGAAGATGAAGCAAAAGAGTATTTCAGAACATCATGAAGCGATACATTTTAATAAAACCTGCAGCTAGGTCTTCAACATTTTCTAAGCCAAGGGAATTCTAGACTTAGAAAAAAAGTTCAGATGGTTAGCTTTATTCTGTTAGCTGAACTTTTCAAAAGTTGTAAAACATCATCAGGAGTGAAAGTTACTCTGGAGTTTATATAGGATCAGACAGTAGACATTAAGGAATTGGGCAATTTTGTTTTTGTTTGGTTTCAATGACTATTTCAGAAATTTCTTATTACCTACTACTTGGCTCCTAGAGTAGTGTTGATGCATCAATATTTTATCCACCCCAGGCACAAACAGAATCGCACTTGGATGAGTTACATTATGGAGAATTTGGACAAAAATTGCTTAAAGGGCTAATCCAATTATTAGATCTAATGATTTCACCCCAATGTGTAACCATAATAATGGGGATACCCTTTGTGTTTGGAGGTTGTGGGTTTTGTTTAGCATGGAAAAGAGGAGGTCTATACTGAGGGATATGGAGTATCCATTCTAAACCCAATCGCCCATTAGTACACTATATGTACACATTATATAGAAATGCTGCTACTGTATCTAAACAATAGGCAGATAAGGGAGTTGAAGTGCTTACAAACACGTCCAACTTCAATTTATACAAATACATTAAATACTTTGGGTCATTGATTTTAAATCAATCTGCTCTCCCTAATTGCCTTTAATGCAACACTCCCGACGTTGTCTCATGCAGCTCCTCTTCCACCTTACACAGCATGCATTACAGCAATGACAAGTAGTAAAACAGACAGCAAACTTGCCATGTGTTTGCAACACACAGGCTTGAGCTAGGATATAAGCAGTGCATAATTAGACCTCACAACCTACTATCACTGCTGGATGTCTAATCCCTAAAGAATACACACCTACAAAAACACAAAACAGACAATCAGGGGTTCTTAGAGAGACCTGATCAGTGGGATTTTACAAGTCAGATCTGATGCCCTCACCGCTTCTGCAGATTATTGTATAATGTCACATTCAGATAGCCATAATAGAGTTCTGTACAGAAGCCGTATACATCATGTCAAGAATGGGATCAGATGCCGTTCTCGGCACTAAATACACTGGTGGAAAATGCAAGCGTTAACAACCAGAGTTGCGGAAAATTTATGAACCTTGGATCAAAGTTTTTCCATTTGAAGGATTTTCAATAATTAAAGGGGTTGTCCTGCGCCGAAACGTTTTTTGTTTTTTTTTGCATAGGCCCCCCGTTCAGCGCAGGACAAACCCAAGGGATGTGCTGAAATTTAAAAAAAAAAATTTACTTACCCGAATCCCCTCTCTGCAACTTCTTGCTTCTTTTCCTCCAAGATGGCAGCCGGGATCTTTACCCACGATGCACCGCGGGTCTTCTCCCATGGTGCACCGTGGGCTCTGTGCGGTCCATTGCCGATTCCAGCCTCCTGATTGGCTGGAATCGGCACACGTGACGGGGTGGAGCTACGCGATGAGTAGAAGGGGGCGGAGCCAGAACACCGTGCGTGCCCGGACCGACCAGAAGGGAGAAGACCTTTCTGCGCAAGCACGTCTAATCGGGCGATTAGACGCTGAAATTAGACGGAGCCATGGAGACGGGGACGCCAGGAACGGAGTGGGTAAGTGAATAACTTCTGTATGGCTCATAATTAATGCACGATGTATATTACAAAGTGCATTAATATGGCCATACAGAAGTGCTTAACCCCACTTGCTTTCGCGAGACAACCCCTTTAAGGCTCCCTGCACACGGGCGGAAATTCCGTGTTGGGATTTCCCGCAGAATTTCCGCCCAGGGAAGCTGCCATAGGATTGCGTTTGAAAACGCAATCCTAGGCAGACAGCCGCGATTTGTCCGCAAGAAATCACATGCGGAAAACAAATCACGGCATGTTCTATTTCTGTTCGGGTCTCACAGAGGCCCACACAGAAATGTCACTCCCAGGCCGCCGGCTCCGCTCTACGTATGCGCCAGATGGAGCCGTGGGAGCAGATGAGACCCGCACTGGTCCCTGCAGGGGCGCGGGTCGGGTCCCGCTGCAAGAATTCTCACAGCGGGATCTGCAGGCTGCCATCTGCAGGCGGCCTAAAAAATGGATGAAGTGTATTAGTATGCAAATGATTGGGTCCTCCGTTATGTAAAATGCTACATTGTTTTAGTTTTTAAGTCATAAAGTGTGTTCTGTAAGGCCGGCTGCACACGGGCGGGTCAGATTCTGCATGCGAAATAGTTTTATCTGTACTGCGGATGGTCTGCATGGCAAGCCGTTGGACATGCGCAGTACAGATTTTATTTTATTTTTTTTAATCTCTGTAGAAAGGCCACAGATCGGACGGCTTCCATTGACTTCAACTAACCTGGTGTACTGCTAGATGCAGCTGGACACATCTGGGGCAAAGTGATAATCAACATATCCAGCTGTGTTTTGGAGAAACGTCCCTCCCTGCTTGGATATCAGGGCGCCACACAGCTCCAACCCCTGAAGTCATGGTTTTGTGGGAAAACCTATGACAGCAGGATGGAGTTGGTGGCTGTTGAAGGCACAATTACTGCCCGCTAGTATGTGAACAGAAGGTACACGCTGTTATCATACCCTTCATGGCCATCATCCAAAATGGTTTCTTCAACAGGAAATGCCCGTGCACATACTGTAGCCATTAGAAGACACATCTTGCAAGATATCACGGCCATGGATTGGTCCATGTGGTCCCCAGATTTATCCCCAATACAGCATGTCTGGGATGTCATAGTTAGATGCATTACATCACATTGCCACCCACCACAAGCTGTACAACAACTGACGCACAAGTCATACAGGCATGGAGACATACTCCAGCAAGATATCCAAACACTTATTGATTCAATGCCTGCAAGGATCCAAGACTGTATAGATGCTCGTGGTGGGCATACTTCTTCCTGAAATCTGTGTTGAACAGCAATAAACTTTTTGATTCATTCCAACTTGCTATCATTTATTTTGGGTACGACTGTTCACATCTATCAGGTTTCATGAAATTCCATCAATTCCTTCTGGTTGTAACACTTTCAATTTCCACCAGTGCATATAGCTCTCAACATTTAACTGCATCAAAATGCACAAGTCTTTCACTAAGGGCTTGTTCAGACAGGCGTATAGCGGTCAGGTTTTCACGCCCGGCCGATATACACTGTTCCTCTCTGCAAGGGGAGGAGGCGGGCTGGACTGGGAGCAGTGCACTGAGCTCCCGCCCCCCCCCTCCTCCGCCCTTTATAGCTGCTTGCAATGGGAGGGTGGGACAGGGGGCAGAGCTAAGTTCTGCTGTGCTCCACCCCCTCCCATTGCAAACAGTGGCGAGGGTCGGAGAGTGGGCAGGAGCTCAGTGCACTAGCTCTCGCCTCGCCTCGCCTCCTCCCCTTGCAGAGGGGGACAGAGTATATCAGCCAGGCATGAAAACCCGACCGCTATATGCTGGTCTGAATAAGCCCCAAGACTTTTTCATCACTATCTTCTTACCATCAGGTCACACTTTAAAGAAATAAAAAAAATAAAAATAAAAAAAAAGGTCTAAGAAGCCAAGTCCTGAGTTATTATAGGTTGGTTCTCACAGTCAAGAGCCCCTTTGTGTCTGCGAAACTGAGAACCTACAAGGTGGTACCCACTGATTTTACATTTTCCCTTCACTAACCAAAAATCAACTGGAGTAAAAAGACAGATTTTGGGTTCAGCCCAAAAAACTATTTTTTTGTTAAGTGAAAATCTCTGGTGACCATCCATGTCACTTAGACACACACAGCTTAAAGGGGTATTCCGGGGATGTACTAAAGATGACCTATCCTCTGCATAGGTCATCAATAGTTTAAAAAAAAAAAAAAAAAAAAGACAGAAATTCACTTCCCACGATCTCCGCCAATCAACTTATCTTGCAGCCCACTGCCAGCGCAACAGGACACAATATCCACATTGGTGGTCAGAGCCGGAAGTGTAATAGATAGTTTACCTCCCAGTGAAATAATGAGAAGAATGCCTTCTATTACACTTCCAGTTCTGACAGCAATGGAGGGCTGGAAGTGTAATAAGAAGGCATCCCTTCCATTGATCTCAATAGAAGACAAGCCTTCTATTACAAGTCAGGCTCTGACCACCAATGCAGACGTCCAGCCCTGCTGCACTGACAGTGGGCTGAAGGATCAGCTGACCGTCAGCGATTAAGAGTGGCGCATTCACGACCCATTTTGAG
Source organism: Eleutherodactylus coqui (assembly GCF_035609145.1). Lineage (NCBI taxonomy): Eukaryota > Metazoa > Chordata > Amphibia > Anura > Eleutherodactylidae > Eleutherodactylus > Eleutherodactylus coqui. The sequence continues at coordinate 63,985,302 of NC_089844.1, read as the reverse complement.
GATTGTTCCTCAATAGTAAATGCCTGGAATATCCCTTTAAACAGAATTTTGGTGTAAGAACCCTACCAAACATCCCTCATCTCAGCTTCCAAGGATCCTGACACTAGCGTGTTCAAAATTACAGGAGATCCCCTCCAAAAAAGAAATAAATAGAGATTTAATTAGAGATTTCATCTTTAAAAAAGGACACATGGAATGGAATTGTGAACTCTGAAATAAATGTGATTGAAAGGGATATAGTGAGCATTTTATTGTGAGTCAAAGTGAAGTCATTAGAGATGAGCGAACGTACTCGGATAAGCACTACTCGTCCGAGTAATGTGCCTTATCCGAGTACCTCTCTGCTCGTCCTGAAAGATTCGGGACGCGCTGCAGAGCGGGGAGCTGCAGGGGAGAGCGGGGAGGAACGGAGGGGAGATCTTTCTCTCCTTCTCTCCCGCCCGCTCTGCCCCGCTCCCCGCTGCGACTCACCTGTCTGCAGCGGAGCGCCCCGAATCTTTCAGGACGAGCGGAGAGATACTCGGATAAAGCACATTACTCGGACGAGTAGTGCTTATCCGAGTACGTTCGCTCATCTCTAGAAGTCATCAATACAAAATTAATGAAGGAGTAGGACTTAGCAAGCCTGTAGAACCAAATCCACACCTCGGTGGTCTAGAAGTGCTCATTTAACACAAGCATAATCCACCACTATACTCTCACATGACCAATGAAGAACCAGAACCAGGAAAGAGTTCCATCAATCTGGTTCGAGAACCTGTGGGGATATAACATAGGAATGCAGAGGTGAGATACGTCCATACGATGCAACATAGCAGGTGACTTTCCAACTCAGAAACTGACAGGTTGGAAACAAACCTGTAATTTTCTATAAGGCAGCAGAAATAGAACCATTACTTTGCATTTCATCTCATTATAAACTAGGGAGAGATTAATGAACTTTTCAGGAGTCACGCAAAAACAGACTATGTAAAAGTTGTAATTTGAAGAAAAGGTCACCTCACCTTTCCTGCTTTTCTTATCCCCCTTACCTGGATTATGTGCGTCTAGCTACAGCTGCAAGCCACCAATACCATGGTCCCAATCATGCTGGAAATAATCATAAGTGGCCTAACACAGTCATAGAATGAGTAAAACGTCTACAGCAATGTTTACCACTAGGGGCCCATCAATGGAAGTTTCAACAGCATGGGATCAGTAATCCATAAAGGCACTTCCATTATTGGGGTAGGGACAGTGAAAGTGATGTGGGAGGTACATTGCAACAATGTACCGGGGAAGGCATCACTTAATACTGTGCAGGTCAGCACATATTAGGCATATGTGCCATAAAGGTAAAGCTATGCAGTGTTTAAGCATGCTAAGACTTGTGGGAAAGTTTATTACTCAGATTTTTAAGACGTGAGGAACAAGGGATGTGTGGAGAAAATCATCTAGTCTATGAGAACTAGGAGGTGGCACTACAGTACATGCACATCTGCACTACAGTACATGCGCTGTGCATGCTTAGTGGCATGGTGCAGCGGTCATTTCAATTAAAATGCTGATTACTAATCATTTTCAGTAATAGTCTGGGCCATGCTGTAAACTTATAAAAAAAAAAAGAGAAGTCATAATGTAAGAAATTGGTTTTAGAAGGGGCAAAGGGAAGGTGAAAAGCAATGCAAACCTTCCAAACTTGTCCTTGCTGGGAAAGCATTTAAATAAAGAGAGAAAGAATTACACAGAGACATTATATAGCAAGCTAAACATGCAAAATCTGAACAACAAGAAGCAAACATAGAAAACATCCCTTAAAGGCACTCTAACCTTATACAAAGTACTTATTGCAAGATTTTGGTAATATTGAATCTAGGCACAAGGAGAGGTGAAACATTCATTAAAACTGTACTTCTTACCCATATGACCATGTGGGAAATCCCTACATAGTGTCTGCTAAGTTGCAAGAAAAGGTAAATGAACCCTTTGGAAGTACTTGGAGTTCCACAGTGAGCCCTAATAAAATCTGGTCTGACTGTGTCGTCTGGTACAATTTTAGACAATCTAACAAAACTAATACACAAATCTGTATTGTTTATTGAGCACACCAAGTATCCACAGTGCAAGGAGAAACAGTAAGTGACCCTGTGTTTAATGACCCCTCCAAGAGGTCATTATGAAAAGGTGTTTCAGTTTAAGAAACAAGATAGAAAATGTGGGTTTCATATGTGCTCTGGTTATTAAATAAAGAGCCACATGCTTGGTTACTGCAAAATCTGTTCTTTTTAAGCAAGGCTGATTAGAATGAACCATGCCTCGATGCAAACAACTTTTGGAAGACACGTTCTAGAAACTTATAAAAGCTGGAAAAGGCTATAAATGGCAAAAAAAACTCAGTTCAAATTTCGACAATAATAAAAAGCTTGTGGCCTGTGTTAAGTTTGCACAAAACTGTAAGGATGTTCCAAGTTGTTTCTAGGGAAATGAAACAGTACATTGAACATCAACACCTCATCTCAACTGTGGAGCATAGTGAAGGGTAACACTGCAGATTGGGGCTGCAAACAATGTATTCTAAGCTGCATCAAAACATTTTACAAGAGAATGCAAGGGCAGCAGTCCATGACTTCAAGTTGAGGAGGCATTGGGTATTAGTGTACCATGTCTCCAACGGAACTATGGGTGGAGACATGGGTTAGGCGCCTTGAGTTGCAGAGACTGCCCATGTGATGGGCAAATCTGGTGATTGGCTGCCGCAGACAGACCTTCCGGGGGTTGGACTGCCTCCATCCTCAGAGTGGCGGCGGTGCTGGGCTACAGCCTCCATCATCCTCCTCCTTCTAGGGCTTCTGCTGTACAGCATCCATCATCATCCTCACATCATGGGCAGTGGCTGAGGGCCGCCTCTCTAACACCCGGTGGCCCACAAGAGCAGAGATAGGAGACCTCCGGGGAGGAGAATACACTGCTGCCCGGAGACAGCGGGCATTGCCGCTGACACCAGGGGAGACGAAGACAAGGCTGGCATGGATTCGGACAGCGGGTCCAGCATAGGAGGGGGACGGGAGCATATACAGCAGAGCCTTAGTGACAGATGTCAGTGGAGGATCGGAGCAGACATTGGAGAGCGCCAGGGACACCTGTCAGCAGGGGCAGCTGTAAGCAGACGGGAGCAGAGTTCCTATATAGGCAGGGACAGCTGTAAAGTGGATGCTGTGGGTCCAATAAGCATGCCCACTCCATCTTTGCGGCCCACAGTGCCCTCCAATCCCTGGCCATTCACTCTGCAATTGACAGGTGATGTGGATAATGTCTTCTAGGTCATCCACAGTTCTAACCAAATTTCACGCATGATGCGCCATGCAACTAAGGAACAGGTCAGCCTATAATAGTACTGGGTGATCTGTGCACACACAGTTATAGGCTTGCATGAGATTTGTACGAGTCTGTGTATCACGCCTTCCACACCACCTGTCAATCAAAGAATGACCAGAGACTGGTAGAGCCGTATGTGTCCAACTACCTGACCATTTGGAATTTGCTACTATATAGGAGTGGGTAGGATTTAAAGAGGAAAACGCCCCAAAAACAACACTTTTACAAGGTATCTGGGCACTATGGGCTGTAATAAAAACTACCACTATCACACTCTCTAATGTATTCTTCCCTACATTACACTGGTTTTACCAGCTCCAAGTTGATGACAGATTCCCTAAACACAAGGGTTCCCCTACTTTTCGCCCTGTGCCGTTAAGGTTTACTCGGTCCAGAATAAAAGATATGAACGGTACAACTGTTTAGATTGTGATCCAAGTCACAAATTATAGGAAAAAGACAAAACCGGATGTTTTAGTAGTAATCATTGAAGAAAGTCACGTCGTTCCAAAAGGTTCACTTACTTTTTATTGCAACTCTACAATAAACATCCCTTGTTACATTCTCCCATCTAATTGTAACTGATAAGCTTGTAGAACTGCCCGAAAATAAGGTAAATATATACAATACTTTTATCTTCTTCTCTAATACTATTGCCTCTTTGATTTTAGCCATACTGTAACTAGCAAACCTGTAGTGCCTACACTGTATTATCACCAGCAGTCTAATGCCTTCATGAGCCACTCAGTTAAACTCAAGCAGATATTCTACAAAACCCAATAGTAATGATCTGCAAAAGTGAGAAGCCAACAGAAGACCCTGGGATACTGCAGCTATATCGCTGATAACATTAGCCCAGTCCTTCTTTGGGAGGCCTCATTGTAACTGATGGAAAGGACAAAGTGTTACCCTGCAGAATGTAATGCAAAGGATTATTCGTTACAAAATCTGTTATAGCAGTATGCTTACTGTTAGGAAAACATATTTGGGTTAGAGTGCCTTTAACTTGGGTACACTTACAGAATAATTAGTAACAAACAGTTTTCTGGTATATTTTCCGCCCTCCAAACACACAAATAGTACAATAAATTTGTCAAAACTGCGCAACAAACAAGCAGACGCAGGGTTTTCTATAATTCTTGGGATCATCTCCTATATCTTATGCTACAGCATCTCCTGAAAATTCAATGGGTATTAAAAATCACAGACTCTGGCCCATCCACACCTGCGTTTAGGGCTTCAGTCACAATTCCATTTCTCAGTTACATTTTTGGTGCTGAAAAAAGTTAATAAAATGGAAATGTGTTTTCAAAAAAAAAATAAATAAATATATATATTAAATTTAAAAAAAAATTAAATTATATACACATATATATATATACACACACATATATATATACACATATATATATACACATATATATATATATATATATATATATACACATATATATATATATATATATATACACACACACACATATATATACACACACACACACACACACAAAAGAAGAAAGGCTTCTGCCCATTTACCCGTTCACAACCTGGAATCAAGCAGAAGAAAGCAAAATAGTGTTTATTTCTATTCCATTTTTCTGCTCCAAAAGTGGAATGGAGAAACAGAATTGTAACTGAAGCCCTAAATGCAGGGGTGAATGGGCTTTAACACACATCTATAGCAGGCTTATTGCAGTATACACAAGTCTCAACAGCTTACCAGGCAAAATAATGAAGTTATGTCCTTACATGCATTACCATATGTAGCAGAACAGAAAAAAAAAAACAACCCCAAAACTACCAACTCATTCCCCCAAGTGAATGCCCAGCTGTAGGGTTCCTTTACATGGCATTGTACAGAATGCAACGTGGCGTACAGTAGGTTGGTCCGTGGTCATTTAAGAACCTTTTTTACACTGGTAATGTTAGGTAGGAATGGCGCCACGAACAATCCTTCCCAAACTTTGGGTCCGCTTCCATTGTTGTCAGCAGCATACTCCCTGTTGAATTGAGGGGATGTGCTGCTGACAAACAATACTTGTTATGACGACCTAACAGATGCAATTAATGACAAACAAACAAGTTAGCATTTAATCGCTCGGCAAGAATAGAATGACTATTCAGCCGATAATCTCATTTAAAAGGGCCTTTTATCTATCCGAAACCTAAAACTTCAGGTGTGACTACAATAAAGGCCAACATATCTGTCGCACCCAACGCACGCACAAGGATCCGGGAAGTTTAGTTAGGGTGGTAATTTTTCTTAAGGGCTCTCACATTGGAGAACGGCCTTAGCTGCCCCTCCATATGACATTCAGGTTATTCACAGACACTAAAAAGGTACAAGTAGATGTTGACCCTTAAGAACCAATCCTTATGTTATCATCCACCAGCGAATGGACACTGCGCAGAAATGAAACAGAGCTGAGCAGTCCAAGTACTATGCATCTAGTGCAGACCAAGGGGACTGCTACTCTTGGCAACCAAGATCCAGATCCCAGTAGCCACTTTTCATTGCACGTTAGAAAATAAAGCAGCTACGTTTGGTTGGATGTGGTAGCTACCCCACTTTATGAATACAAGGCTTCAGTTAAAGGGAATCTATAAGCCCCATAAACTAAAGGTGCCAAATCCAGGTATGGATGGGACTCTTAGGCTAGCTTCACACACAGTGTTTTTTGGAGAACGCACTTGCGGCTTTTGATGCACTTTTTTGAGCCAAAATGAGAAGTGAATTAAAATAAATAAATAAAAAAATAGAATAAGAACTCTAAGGCCGCCTGCAGACGGGCGGAAATTCCGCAGAATTTCCGCCCTTGGAAGCTGCTATAGGATTGTGTTAGCAAACGCAATCCTAGGCAGACGGCCGCGGTTTGTTCACGTAAAATCTCGCGCGGCAAACAAACGGCGGCCGTCACTGCCCGGCCGCCGGCTCCGGTCTATGCATGCGCCGGCTGCCCACCCGGCAAGCCGGCACATCAAACAGCCGGAGCCGCAGGCGCGGGTGAGTACGCGCTACTCTCTGCAGGCGCTCGGGTCGGGTCCCGCGGCGAGAATCCTCGCAGCCGCATCCAACCCGCCCGTCTGCAGGCGGCCTAAAGGAATGACTTCTCCGTCCTCCTAGATCCACTTCTGGCTTTGGCTCCAAAAAAATGCTAGTGTGTTTTCCGAAAATTGCTATGTGAAGCCATCCGTATACGTTGCTAATGAAAAATACTTTTTAAATTAAAAAAACAGAAAACAAACTAGAATTCTTTGGTGCAGCAGCCAACTAACAGGCTGATGAATGTATATAGTACAGGCCATAAACATCATTGTCTGCAGCAGTGCCGTGAGAGCTCTGGCCACAGATATTGTCACTAGACTGGATAACACACGGTCAGCCGTGCCGATGACAACATTTCCTGTTCTGGGTTTTATATCTAAATCCATGCATCAGACATTTCATGCAACACCCATCATCAATGTAGCAGGCTGGCCTCTCCCATAGAAACGCAGGCACTCCCTTCCCCGAAGTGTGACATCTACCCACACTCCACAAAGCTGCTAGCATGTTCCTGGGAGATAAAGAGCAAAAGAACTAAATCACATAGAACATCATAATAAAAAGACAATAATGCTGAAGGAAACAAACCATTAGGACGTATATTACAGAGATCCCAAATAAAAGCCTACAGACCGCCATGATCCCCCACCGTGCCTCCAATGTCCTCTGGAAGATTCTCTCGGAATTTGTGACATTTGCACATAAATAGTCATTGTATTTTCCGTAAACTTCATTATATATACACACACATATCCATTCATCCACCCCCCGTAGGAAAAGAGACCTTATAATATGGATTAGAGAGAAATGCTCCATGTCTCCTCTCGGATAAATCATTCATTCGCTCTGAAATCCTGCTAACATTTGTCTTGAGAGATGAAGGCGGACCGACAGCTCAGACTACCAGCTACCCATACAAGTCTATGGAGAAGGGAGGAGGAGCCAGATAGAAGGAGAGAACTCCCAGATGTAAGCCGCTGCATATACCAGTACTAGGAAGACCGGTCTCACACGACCGGATTTGTATTACGGAATCCACGATCGTCACCTGCGCGGATGATCCGCTGTATTGCGCACACATTGTAAGAACAGAACATTCGCATTTCCGCTCAGATGAGCGTACAGCAATTCGGATTTTAAATCGCCACACGTTCTATTCTGCAGAATCCGCATGGACAGCTTGCATTGATGTCAATGAAAGCAGTCCTATCCGCAATTGATATTGTGGATAAGCCATGGGTACCTGCGTCATAGCTTAGGGATGGTGCGGGAAAAACAAAAATATCGGTACTGTGCATGACTGGCTGTGAGCCGCCGCGGTTATCCACAATACAGGAGAAATGCAGAAACTGTCCCATCCGTGTGAAGCTGGCCTAAGTGCTTCAGTGTCTCACAGCTACTGGAATCACACCAAATCACTACATAGCTCAGTACTTCGCCATAGTGTCTTCCATGCTGCTGCTTCTCTGTATATCAGATTGTTTTAAATAAACCAAAACCTATGGTAAAATAACCATGAATTTCCCCAAAAAAAAGGTTTTGTTTTTTTTTTCTTTACACAAATGTGTTTTTAGTAGTTTTTTTTTTTTTAAATTTTGCAACATTGAAGAAAATCAATCAGAGGATGCTGCATTTAAAAACAAACAAAAAAACACTGTGCAGACATGACAGTAATTTGCTGTAGACTTTAAAGTAACATCGGTTTTTGACCAAGGGAAAAAAAAAGGCTGTTGAATCGGCCAACAGAAATGCAGCTAGAAGGCTGAAAAATGCTGTGTGTGATTGCAGTCTAAAAGCAGAGTTCTAGGAAGCAACATCATATAATGTAAATGATGAAAACACTGCGTGTCACTTTATTAGAGACCCCGGCCCTTACAGGATTGGAGCTTCCCTGTATAGAAATTAGTCATGTGACTAGGTGCAGCATAAAATCAAGTGAGCAAGCCTTCTGTACATCCATTTCAGTGTGAATCCACATTAAATAGAGCAATTTTGGTGACCCTAAATGGGGTCTGATCAGCGGTTCTCAGCTATCCGGAGCCATGATTTTAACCCCTTAAGTACCAAGCACAGTAAATATATGGTGCTTGGTCCTGGGTAGAGATAAGCGAGCGTACTCGCTAAGGCAAACTACTGGAGCGAGTAGTGCCTTATGCAAGTACCTGCCCGCTCGTCTCTAAAGATTCAGATGCAGGCGGGGGAGAGCAATGAGTTGCGGGAGTGAGCAGGGAGGAGAGAGAGAGATCTCCCTCCCGTACCTCCCTGCTCCCCGCCGGCACCCGAATCTTTTGAGACGAGCGGGCAGGTACTTGCATAAGGCACTACTCGCTCGAGTAGTTTGCCTTAGTGAGTATGCTCTCTCATCTCTAGTCCTGGGCTTTAATCTCCACCGATAGCAAAAATACCGGCCTGATAATTCCCAAGGAAATGCTTTACAACCATACTAAGCCACGACCACGCACATATCTCACGGCCTTTCACGAGTTACCGGATTTGTGGCCCTTCGAATTTCCTTTCTTTCACCTTCTCCATGCTCATCGAGGGAAAGTTTCTACATTTGTAGCCGAAACCCGTTCCTTCCCTCTTCAGTGTCTTTACACATCGTTTCATCAACCCAAACTTGATGTGCAGCGGTGGCGATATGTACCATATGTACTAATAGTAAGCAAATATTACAAAAATAGATAGACACCAGGAATAGCTCACGAACAAGAGCTCCTAGAACAAAACGGATGGCATTTTCAGAATTAGTGGCACAAAAAAAAACAAAAAACATCCAGAATAAGGTCTAGGATTCCAGGCAGCATGAAAACAGTTTTTTGCTCACCAGTGTAATTCATCGACAAAAGGGATTAAAGCAAAATGTCAGGAATCGTTTTGATGAATAGACAATGAACGATCAAGTAAACTGCAGCTAAAGACATTGCCAGTGCTTGAGCTAGTCGGCCCGCATGGATGGGCTGTAACAGCAGGCAACCAGTTTGCCTGCCACGGCTGCCAAAGAGAAACAGGAAGGTATGAACTCCAGTGGGCAAAGAGGTGCAACAATTGGATCACAAAGCATTGGAAAAACCATCTCTGGGTCAGATGACTGCAGATTGAATGATGGAAGGCTCATAATTTGGCACAAGTAGCATGAATCGATGAACCCTTCCTGTCAAGTTGGTGAAGGTGGGGCAATGCCGTGGGGTAGGTCCATCCTAGGTCCAATATTCCAGCAGCTATTGAAAATCTATGTTCTTGAAGTCCAGCAAGTCTGATCCTTCTATCTCGGACATCGGCAGCTGAAGGAGACTTGGGTGACCACTACACGAAGATCGTCGACTGATCTGCCTGACAATTATCTAATGGGCACCTTAATCTAAAATGATTCCGCTGCATCGGTGTAGAGAGAATAAGGAAGTAACAGCAAATCAGATGAAATGGTGCATTTGCACATTTCAAAGCTGCATATAAAATGCAGAAACAAAATACAGATTGCTTTGTTTGCATTTATCTGAAATGTTTGATCAGTTATTTTGTTCTTTACCCCCACCCAGTTAAAGTTTTAGAGAGGGGCATTTTTAGAATGAGAGAAGCTGGATGGTCATATTGATAAACTGCCACCCACGTGGGCCGTTCTGACCAGACTGTAAGGAGGTGTTAGGACCAGTGGATGTGCGAGGGCACACAAGGTGACCGTGCTCAGGACGTCATCGACAGCCATCAGTATAGAGGATCACCTGATCGTCCGACAAGCACCAGCAGCTCCGACTGTTTCGTTGTCCGACATCCAGAGACAGGTGGCGCCACATTACAGGCTCTTGTGTCTGCTAGAACCATTTCCAGGCATTTGGCTGAAGTACATTTGGTCTCACAGCTCCCGTGTTACATGTACTGCCATGAATGACACAACTGGACTGCTATGGAATGGAAATGTGTTGCCTTCAGCAATGAATCCAGATTTAGTTTTAAGCACTAATAATGGCTGTGTTTGACTCTGGAGACCTAGGGGTGAGCACCTCAATCCTGCCTGCCAGGGTGTCACAGGAATGCCTCTAAAACATTGTCACACCTCCGTGGCTGCCGGCTTGTCAGATTTATTACCATTAGAACATGTATGGGACTATCTAGGATACCAACAGAGTTTGCACAATCTAGAATCTCAGTTAAAGCAGATGTGAACTGGTATGCCACAGGATACCATACGAGTGCCACGCGGCACTTACATGTCGGCAATATGCAGCCACCATAATCCTAACGGTTGTAATTCCAGGATACCCTGCGGAACCTGTATACTTCCATGCATCACATCTTGTATCCAAGCTAGAGGCGGTACAACAGGGTACTAGAGCCTCCATGCCCACCCGTATCACATCTTGTATCCAAGCTAGAGGCGCTAAAACAGGGTACTAGAGCCTCCATACCCACCCATAACACATCCTGTACCCAAGCTAGAGATGGTACAACAGGCTACTAGAGCCTCCATGCCCACCAGTATCACATCTTGTATCCAAGCTAGAGGCGGTACAACAGGGTACTAGACCCTCCATGTCCCCTGTATTACATCTTGCATCCAAGCTAGAGGTGGTACAACAAGGTACTAGAGCCTCCATGCCCACCGTATCACATCTTGTATCCAAGCTAGAGGTGGTACAACAGGGTACTAGAGGCTTCATGCCCACCTGTATCACATCTTGCATCCAAGCTAGAGGCCGTACAACAGGGTACTAGAGGCTCCATGTTCGCCTGTATCACATCTTGCATCCAAGCTAGAGGCCGTACAACAGGGTACTAGAGGCTCCATGCCCACCCGTGTCACATCTTGTATCCAAGCTAGAGGCCGTACAACAGGGTACTAGAGGCTCCATGCCCACCCGTGTCACATCTTGTATCCAAGCTAGAGGTGGTACAACAGGGTACTAGAGCCTCCATGCCTGCCTGTATCACATCTTGTATCCAAGCTAGAGGTAGTACAACAGGGTACTAGAGCCTCCATGCCTGCCAGTATCACATCTTACATCCAAGCTAGAGGCGGTACAACAGGGTACTAGAGGCTCCATGTTCGCCTGTATCACATCTTGCATCCAAGCTAGAGGCCGTACAACAGGGTACTAGAGGCTCCATGCCCACCCGTGTCACATCTTGTATCCAAGCTAGAGGCCGTACAACAGGGTACTAGAGGCTTCATGCCCACCTGTATCACATCTTGTATCCAAGCTAGAGGCCGTACAACAGGGTACTAGAGCCTCCATGCCCACCCGTATTACATCTTGCATCCAAGCTAGAGGCAGTACAACAGGGTACTAGAGCCTCCATGCCTGCCCATATCTCTTGTATTCAAGCTAGAGGCGGTACAACAGGGTACTAGAGCCTCCATGCCCTCCTGTATCACATCTTGTATCCAAGCTAGAGGCGGTACAACAGGGTATTAGAGCCTCCATGTCCACCCGTATCACATCTTGTATCCAAGCTAGAGGCGGTACAACAGGGTATTAGAGCCTCCATGTCCACCCGTATCACATCTTGTATCCAAGCTAGAGGCGGTACTACAGGGTACTAGAGGCTCCATGCCTGCCTGTATCACATCTTGTATCCAAGCTAGAGGCCGTACAACAGGGTACTACAGCCTCCATGCCCACTCGTATCACATCTTGTATCCAAGCTAGAGGCCGTACAACAGGGTACTAGAGGCTTCATGCCCACCTGTATCACATCTTGTATCCAAGCTAGAGGCCATACAACAGGGTACTAGAGCCTCCATGCCCTCCTGTATCACATCTTGTATCCAAGCTAGAGGCGGTACAACAGGGTATTAGAGCCTCCATGTCCACCCGTATCACATCTTGTATCCAAGCTCGAGGCGGTACAACAGGGTACTAGAGCCTCCATGCCTGCCTGTATCACATCTTGTATCCAAGCTAGAGGCCGTACAACAGGGTACTACAGCCTCCATGCCCACTCGTATCACATCTTGTATCCAAGCTAGAGGCAGTACAACAGGGTACTAGAGCCTCCATGCCCACCGTATCACATCTTGTATACAAGTTAGAGGTGGTACAACAGGGTACTAGAGCCTCCATGCCCACCTGTATCACATCTTGTATACAAGTTAGAGGTGGTACAACAGGGTACTAGAGCCTCCATGCCCACCTGTATCACATCTTGTATCCAAGCTAGAGGCTGACAGTTTGATTTTGACAACAATTTTGACATGGATCCACTGCAGACTTCACCTCTTCAACTGAAAGGTTGACATCTGTTGCAGAGTCTGTCACATGTGAATCTGCCCTTAATGAGGGCATGTTCAGGGTTAGTACCTAGGGCAGCATGGTAAATATGGCCCTGGGCACAACCCCCTCCAACCATTTTAGGCTGCTAGATCGCTACTTGCTGGAAAAATAAATGAGTATATACTGCACAACTCTTCAGCTATTTGCAGTGTTCAGCAGCCATGATGAATGTCAGTCACAGCGTTTCCCTCCCACACAGCTCAGGATTGCTCACAGGCTTCACAGCAGTTTTAATTGGCATGTCAAGAATAGCAATCCACTATTCAGTGCTCTACTGCAGATCTGACTACTCAGACCTCACCGGGGCACAGAACAAAGGGAGCCATGACTTAGGGGAAAGGCATTTTTAAAGGGAACCTGTCAGCTGGAGCTCGCTGTCCAAACTACAGGCATCATGTTATAGAGCAGGAAGAGCCGAGCAGACATGTATAGTTTATGGGGAAAGATTCAGTATAACTTGTATCTCATTAATTTTATCTCTGAGCTGAACAGTCCAATGAGCGGTCCTATCAGCCGTGACCCCACCAGAAGCCTGACACTGCTGTCCCTAGTACAGTGGCCCGGGTTGGTATTGCAGGTGCAGCTCATCCCACTAACCCACAGCTTTTCCCTTCCATTCAATGACTGCCCAGAGAAACATCATCTCTCATTGGCAGTGGGTCACCGTACTGACCAGTAAAAGAAAGGTATGTGCGTGCAATACGTGACCGAAATATTGCATGCCGCGATCTTTTTTTTTTTTTTAACGCATGTATTTCGCCTACTATGTGAGAGGCACAATTGAAAGTAATGCAAAATTTGTTAGCGCATAATACGTGGTATCAACCGCTCATGTGAGAGAGCCCTTACAGCAACAGGGGAGTGCAGGTGGCTGCTCCATTTCTATAAGTTCCATTCATTTCAATGGGAGCTAAAAAAAAAAAAACAGCGCTGCAGTGTTCGGTTGGGTTTGTAGTTAGTGGCTAGGTGGCCAGTAACTATAGCAGCAGCTTCCCATCTCGACTATGAAAAGCTGAGATGAGAATAACCCTACATGTCAACTGCCTCATGACCAGCTTGTGCAATTGAGGTTTTTTAATAAAAAGTTTTTTGCCTTCAACTTTATATTTGGAGTTCCAATATTACTTTTTCTTCTACAGTTTAGAAATGTTTTTATACTCAAGAGTTTACAAACCCAGCGCACAGACATTCCTTATACCCGTACGGGTCTACTGCGCCAGTATAAGAACGGTCCGCCATCAGATCCCTTGCGTTAATGGATATGACTGCAGTAGGAGGCCTCCCCTTGCAGCGTGGGAAACCTCTAGTAGGGAGAAGTCAAGGCCATAAAGCTCATATTGCACGGCGTCCATTGAAATGGCCAGAAGGGGTTCACCAAAGCAGCTCCATTAGTGGCCCTCTGTGCAAGCAAGTAGAAAAAGCTCAAACTCTGGCAGAACTTCTAAGTGAATATTATTTTATTTATATCCAGCTCTCTCATAGGTAATTTTTTTTCTTTATTGTGGCTGAAACTTGTGTGTTCTCCCCTCTGCTTTAACCAAAATGCACAACGGATTGTGACCACAAAACCACAAGGGTTCAAATGAGTAGCTTCGCATTGCTTTCAGTTGAGGAAGTTGCTGGCAGCTGATAGACCAAGGAACAGACATCTGATAAGTCAGTCATCTGCATGGTGACTAACGCTCACACAAAAACAGGCTTGTGGTAAAAAGTCCTGGGGCCTATGACCTTGATAGAATAGAAAAGTTCTAGTAAACTTAAAGAGAACCTGCCTTTAAGTTTTCACAATTAATGATAAACCCTTAACGAGATTTCCTCAACGCTGCCATACGTGGCAATAGGCCCCCGGCCGCCTTACTTGCTGTGGCTTTAGCTGCGTACTGCGCTTGCGCCTTAGGGATCATTACTTCCACATTCATCTGACCTCAGACACCGTGGGATTAACGATCTCAAGGAGCATGTGCGGAATGATAGTGAAAGAGAGAAATCAGCATGCATGCCAATCAAGAACGGGGTGTGCCTGGCGTGGCGTTGAAGAGTAAGGGGGGAAAAAAAAATTTAAATCTGACTTTTTTCTACAAAATCTGACACTTCTACTCATTAGAATCCAGTGTGGGAAAACTTCAAAAGCAGATTGTAAAGGTCCCGGGGCGCGTTTTACAAATCCAAATAGCGATAAGGAAATCTCATTAGCAGCGCTGTTAAAGGTTTATCATGGATTGCATTGCAAAAATGTGATGACACATTCCCTTTAAGCAGTATATGGAGTACAGAGCAACCTCAGGTCATTCACACAATCCTTTGGGCTGCCATAAAGAGCAGTACATTAATAGTGTATAACAGCATTAGTGCGGGCCTCAGTACACAGACCCTGAGAAATAGTCCCTGTCCTGCCATAGCGATAGTCTAAAAGGAATTACACTGCTGTGCTGAATGAAAGCGTAACCCGACTTTCCGATGACTCTTTTGAACAAGCAGTCATGTGAGGTATAGCACCATTTATGACCATTATAAGGCTTTTTATCACCCGTTTTCCCCTCTGCAGGCTCTAATTGTCAGCTTTCCCTGAGCTGGAGGGTGTAGAGTTGTTGCTATGATGACCCCCATACAACACATGCACAGAGAACAGGAGCTTCCGCTCTGCATCTCCCTGTAACAGACCCTCAAAAGTAGCAGCAACATGGAGAACATTATACTGCAGTACTGAGCAGGGTAGGTGGGTGAGATAGAGCACTTACTAGATGCCGTAGCAACATTTCTGTTAATGTTTCTCACCCTCCAGCTGCTACTTACTCCTTCTCTCTCAATAGACTTCTATGGGCAGCAGCTGTAACTTGACCTCCAGGTTTATGCACTTCTGTGTATGGATCAATAGTGAAGATAAACTTTGTGATACATCTTATTGAAAAATGACTCTGCCTACCCATTAGCCACTTCTCCCTCCACCTGCCTTTTGCACTGATCACTCATTTTTAATTCAATGCTAAAGTTCATCATGGGAGGTACAAATAGGAGACTAGTGTGATTGAGAAAATCGGCTTACAGCGGCTGCCCACAGAAGTCTATGTAGGGGAGGGAGCAGCAGCAGAGTGAGGGAGAAGCACAAAGGCTCTAGTAAGTTTTTTATCTGACTCAAGTGCTAGACTCACGGCTGTATGGCAGTACTGCTGTATGTCGCCTGTTTCTTGGACAGGAAAATAGTGAATTCTGCAGCATTATATTCTGTCAAAACCGGAACCCTGCTGGGATGGAAGCAAATGGAAGCCTTTCGGGTTTTTTTGGAACCTCATTGAAATCAAAGGGGGTGGGGGAGCGAAGGATCGATTTCTTTTCAGTTTCTCTCCTCCAAACATGGAAACCGTGAATTGAGCGCTAATGCAGATGTGAGCCTAGCCTTACTTTTATCACATGTCCAAGTATGAGAGAACATGAATCTACATCCACACAGTTATTCCTCTACATAGGCTCCTAGACTTCTGTGTCATTTGAATGGAACCAGCATTGATCTACGGACATCTGGTGATAATTGTAGCTGACTTCGCCATCATGTCCTGTAAATACATACCAGAAAGGAATGGAAACCTGGTCAAATAAAGAAGAAACTTTTGTTTTAATTTGAGCAATTCCAGTCAATGGTTCAGTTCGAAAGCCATTTATCGTGACTCAGGCAGAACTCCAGGGTCCAATGTTCTTGAGCCTACATCGCAATCTCTTCTATGAATACAGCCCAAGACCGCTTTCATGCGAACGCTAATCTTGCGCAAATTTTGTGTGTTGCAAGACTCACAAAACTTGTGCGAATATGAATGTCATTCTTTTGAATGGAGTCATACACATGAGCGATGTTTTCCCTCACAGCAACACTGCAAGGAAAAAAAAAAATCGTGGCTCGTTCTATATATATAAAAAAAAATTTTTTTATTTTTTTTTAAATCAATGGGAAACACTTCCAATTCTCTATCACACATGAAAATCACATGAGAGGATGGGAATTTCACACAAGCAAGGCGTTTTTGCCTGCAAAATCACCTCCCATCCACAAGTTAACCCTTTCCAAACCACTGTCTGACATCTTCCAACATTCTGATTGAAGCCTGTACAGCTCCGATGTCGGAAGACGTCCATCATGGTATTGTTTTTGTATATTACTGGCCACTCTGTTGTCGAGGGCTAACCGGCATGCCCCATACCACAGTACTGGCTCTAGCCAGCAGATGGCGCCATTGTAAAATGGCAGAAAGAGAAAGCCCCCTAGGAAACCCTGAATCCAAAATTGGATTGCAAAGGGTTAATGGGCAGAGTTTCTCAGTCAGATATCACGCTCGCCCCTATTTGCAGTTAGCCTGAGGCCTCCTATCCACGGGCAATATGTCACTGCGTTATCCACAGCGATAATTCGGCTGCGGGTTACGCAGTGAACGTTTTCCATAGACTTAACTATAGAAAGCACAGCCGGTCATCCACGAGCAGAGAACCATAGCAATTCTCCAGCTCACGGGATCTGTCATTTCTCCCCCCTGCTCTCCCGCGGCGGATTCCGCCTCGCCCGTGGACAGGCAGCCTTAGACAACTGCAAGTTTGAAAATGCGTTTGCCAGCAATTGAAAAGCACATGAAAATGCTGCAAAACAGCATGAGGATAAAAAAACACCACCTTTTGGGAACCAAGCTGAAGTAAAGAGTGTTGTTTATTTTATAAGAGAACACAAGAGATACAGGAAATATTCGAGTCAGGAGCCCCCAATCTGATTTTCAAAAAATAACTGCGAATTGTAACAGCTGATTTTGACTCCCATTGACTTCAATGGAAATAAAAATAGGCTGGACGTACAAACGTATATTTTCTTCTATGAATGTGGCTTGGTTATTAGAATTGTCGCCTTTCAGTGCTAACATCAAAGATTCAACTCCCATAAATGGTAACATCTGCATTGACTTTGAAAAACTCCATCCAGGTGTTGCACCTTGTCAAATCTGAACCTACATCTCCAACATGGGAGAGCAACAGCACTAACAACTGAGCCACCCCACTTGTCCGTTCTGCTCTAGAGGGGACAAACAGCAAGGTTGAACACAAACAGAGAACAGAAAAATCCCATCTAGATGTTGCCCTTGGCCAGATTTGAACCTGCAACTTCGGCATTGCGAAGCAGCACTAACATCTGAGCCACCGCAGTTGTCTGCTCTGCTCCAAAAGAGACGAACAAAGGTAAGAATAAACACAGGAAATCCCCATCCACATGTTGCCCTTGGTCAGTTGAACATAGAACTCCAGTGCTATAAGGTAGCAGCACCAACAACTGGATTGCCATGCTTAGTCTTCCTTTTCTGGACAAGGAGACAGAGGACCACAAAGAGAAGTCCATACAGAGGTTATTCTTGGACAGACTTGAACTTATATGTGCTTATGACTGAGCCACCACGCATGTTCTTCCTTACCCTTCGTCCGCCTCCTCTTGAGAAGAAGAATATGAAGAAGAAAGCGAAGAAGGAGTGGAAAGGGAAGAGGGCGATTAAGGTAAATAAAGAGTCATTTCTTCTTATTGTTATCCTTGTCCTTCGGAGAAGGAGGAGGACAAAAAAAGAAGCTTGGTGGTTCAAAGACCAGCACTGTTGCCTTTTAACATTGGGGTTCTAGGTTCACTGCTGATTATGGACAACATGTGCATGAAGTTTGTATGTTCTCTGTCTTTATTCTTGTTCTCCTTCTCTGGAAAAGGGAGAAGAAAGGAGTGTGGGGGCTCCGTTGTTAGCACTGCTGCCTTGCAGTACTGGAGTTCTAGGTTCAAATCTGTACAAGGGCAACATCTGGATGGGATTTTTAGGTTCTCTATGTTTTATTATTTCTGTTGTCCACCTCTGGAGGAGAAAGGAGTGTGGTGGCTCAGTTGTTAGTAGTGCTGGAGTTCTAGGTTCTAATCTGAGCAAGGGCTACATCTGGATGAGATTTTTTCTTTTCTTTGTGCTTATTTTTGCTGTTCATCTCATTTGGAGCAGAACAGACAAGTGTCGGGGCTTAGTTATTGGCACTGCTGGAGTTGCAGGTTCAATCTGGCCAAATGCAACACCTAAATGGGATTTCTTTTGTTATGTTTATTCTCGCTCTTCTGATAGAGAACAGAAAATAGTGGGGTCTCAGTGTTGCTGTTTTGTAGTCGAAGTTTTAGGTTCAAATTGGACCAAGGGCAACATCTGGGTGGAGTTTTTCAAAATGGGATTTGAACCTAGAACCCCGGTACTAAAAGACAGCACTGCTAACAGAGTCACATTAATAGAAGGTCAGGAATGGTAACATCACTCGTTAGGGTCAGAGCACCAAAAAGGTGAGCAAGGAGACTTATAAGGCCAGTCATGCTCTTCTGGGTAATATGCAAATAAGGTGGTGCTGCAGAGATATTGTTCCATCTTCCTTATTTGCACATTAAGAGAAGAACACAATGAAAAACATTTGTTAGCCAATAGAGCAAAATGTGATTGTTCCCAGCAAGAGAAATCAAGTAATCTTATAGATATGATACCCTTAAGGCTGGGTTCACACAGGGCGGATTTGCCGCGGAAATGCTGTGCTGAATTTCACTGCGGCAAATCCGCCTGTGGCCACTAATGCAGAGATTAGCCACGGGACGTCCAATCAGTCGCGGCAAAGCCAGCGTGGATTCCCCAGCCGGAGCATGTGTATTTTTTATTTTCTTCCATTGTGGATGCGTTCACCTCTGTGGAGGAGCCGGCCACTACGGAAAAGCATGTGGCCAAACGCTCCAAAACGAAACTGCGCTTTCCCAGTGGAAATCTTTGACAAAGATTCCGCAAGGAGTTGAAACGTTGCTGCTCTGCCTTTTTGTATGGATTACTAAAGAAACATCATCTTGGATTACTAGTGGTGCTGCTCAATTCATGCTTTATTTGGATTAGTTCTGCGGTCCTAGGAGTCAGGACCTTTGAGCCTGTGCACACCAGACCCACGCCTCGCGCCTATTGGTAAATTCCAGGAAAGAGCTGCTGAACTTATATCTTTGAGAATACATCCCGTGGGAACCCAACTTTAATGGCTAACAAAAATACATGATGTAGGTCCAAAAGCTTGCATTAACATCATGAATTTTTGTTAGTCATTAAAAGGTATAGCTACAAGATTACTTGGTTTCTCTTGCTGGGAACAATCACATAGAAGTAAACACAACCTTCTTCCCCTTTTATGACCAAAATGACTTTCTTTGGCGTTTATATGAATCGGCAAGACGGTCAGTGAGCAACACTAATAGGAATAGAATAATGTCTTTATTTTCTTAGTACCAATAGCGGCCATATGTGATTCTAACAAGTGTATCTGATTTGACATTTAGATATTGCTGTTGCTTCCAAAGGTCATCTACACAACAGTAGAAAAACCCAGTGAAGGACAGTTACAGGGTCATTACAAGTGGAAAAGTAATATAAATCACCGCTAATGATAAAGATGTCACAGGGTGCTCACACTTCCTGTCATTTCACTGAAGAACTCTACAACCTCTTATGGGCCGAAAATGGCTGATTACAGGTCATACACGTTACCATTATATAGCCGGAAAATACAAATAGGAACACTGTACAACCAGCATTGAGGGCTCCTTCACACGAGCGTGTGGTGACAGTGTACTGTACAAATCTGACATCGGCTCCCATGTTGCCACCCACACAGTGTGAAATAAAGATCGTAACACGTTCTATCGTGTGGCATATTATGCACGCCAGGATAGTGCATGGCAGTAGGCAGCATGCTGCAAGGATGCAATATCATTGTGTCCATGCCGCGAATGTGACTCTTGCAGCAAATTACGCTCATGTGAGCCACCACAACGCCTACCGTACTGGTCATACAGCTGGGGCCATAAGATTTCATTGGAAATGGATACTAAATCTGCATTGGGGGATGTGACCAACATCAGCGAGATTGGGTTATTATATTAAGCTGAATTTAGTGGTCTCATCCTCACCTATCCCAATACAATAGGTATTTGGCAGTTGCTTATCTTGTAACACACTTGAGAGCTAGGTTTGGTGAATACGTTTGGTAAATCCCTTGGGACTTCTACCAAATATAACACCCATACAATGGTTATCGCGTTGTGTCATCCATGGCCTGTCATAGAAAAACTATTATATATTTATATTACTTTTGAAATCCATCAGCCCTAATTGGCTTCAAGGACCCCAATCAGCAGGAACAACAAACATCTACCAGAAGCACAAGATAGTATAAATATACTTGTAGGGGTTTCATATTGCAACTCCATACAACTTGTGTCACTCTTTCCATGCCAACTGTAACTTCTCATGGGCAGCGACTCATCTCTGGCTGACTCATCATTTCTTTTGATTAGTTGTCATTTTCTTTATGTGCCTTTTTTCCAAATTGTAAAGTGCTGCAGAATACACTATCTTATCAAAAGATATATGGAGACCCATATCTGCAGAATGCCTTATCAGCATGTCACATGTCCTAAACCATGTTACATAAGACGCAGACCCTTGGAGGTGCAGGCCATAGTTTGTGGCCGCAGCTACACGCTACTGGATGAACAGGTTATGCGGCAGCACACAGGCTGCCCATCACAAAGAGCAGTGTATCGGCTCGTCTACAATGGTGCAAGGAATGCTGTCATTGGACAGTTGAGCAATGGAAGAACGTTTTATGGAGTGACGAATCACACTACTCCATCTTCAAATAAGGTGGCTGTACCTGGGTGTGGAGGCCCTCATTACTGCTGTGGATTCCCAATAAGGGAGCTGAACAGAATAGATGTGTTTTCGGAAATCAAAAACACATCTAGTATCCCGACTTCGTCATATAAAATGCTTCCCTTTAACCCTTTCCAATCCAGTGTCGGACCTCATCCAACATTCTAATTCCCTGCATAGCTCCGCTATAAGGAGAGATCCAAAACGTTTCTAACACTAGGCACAACAGCTTTCTGATGTCGGAGCTCTGTTCTGTATAGTGTAATATACATAACAGCCTCCGACATCAGACAGCTGGCCTACATACTCTATTCATTTCTAATTGGCATAAGACTATTTCTAATTTCTCCAATGATATATATCTAATTAGACAAATTAGAAATGAATACAGTCTTCCTATATAAGACTATGTAACATCAATATGCTTATATCGACAGGATTATGACCAATTAGTCTTCCTGATGTGAAACCCTCAACTCCTGTTTAATTTTTAAAAAACTGCTAAAAAAAAAATCATCATGGCAGATCATTTTCATATGTTTTTGTTGAGCAATTCCAAGGAATCCACAATGCGCTTTTCCACCCAAAAATAAATAAGAGCTGGGGATGTGCGAATGGAAGGGAAAAATCAGATTAGAAAGGGTTAAAGTGGAATCAACTTTCTGATACACCTAAGGTGACAGCAGTGAATTTTGATCTGGGAGTACCACTGATTTCCAGAATAGGGCTCTGTATCTCCCCAAGATTTCTGTTACTAAAACCTGATAGAACATTGGAAGGTTCGTTTAATCAATGAAAGTTTGTGTATAATGTGGCACACTTCCAGTAACAGAAGTCTCTGAGCAGTGCCAAAGGGGGTTTGAAGTCTCTATAGAGCCCTTTCATTCTAGAAATCAGTGGTGCTCAGAGATGACAGTCACCAATAACATGTTTTCACACGTATCAAAGACCTATCAGAAGATTATTTTAACTGGAATTCTCCTTTAAAATTATATTTGTCTAAATTCTGCAAACTTACAGTCTGGGCTGTGATGACCCTGAAACTGCGCCAATATCGGTAACGTTTGCATGTTGACTGCAACTTCGAGCACATGAATGACAGCACAGTTTTACAGCAGTTTACCGCATAGCAATGGAATCAATGAAAAAAAAAAAAAAACGCGCCGAACTAAGCCAAGCTCTGACTGCAATGTGTGAACCTATCCTTGTAGAAACAAACAAATACATAGAAGCGTTAATACGTCAACAACTAAAAAACAAAAGCAAATGCAAGATACTTCTATACCATGTTCCATTTCGGTGTCGCCGATCCTGGGTCCTTCTAGTTTACCAGATCTACGCGATGATGTGACATCTTATTTGACCGTTGCCTAATGTTACAATTATAGACATATTTAGGCATTGCTCAAATTTTTGCCACGGCGGTCGATCAGAAACTGAAACCATAGAAGAAAGAAAAAAAAAATGCCTGCATCGGTCTATATGTCTCTCAAACCAGAGCGAGACATTGCATACTGAAGTCGCTCATATCCGAGAATCCACTGAAAATAATCCTCAACGCACACGTATCACATCACCCCTTCAATATTTGAAAATTGTGCATTTTATTCATTTTTCCACACGCAGGGAAACAAATGGGTCCCATTCGCTGTGTATTGCACACACATTCATCCGTGTGAATAAGTCCTCAGTGTCACTTGTTGGCGTTACAAGAACCGCGCCATGGAGTAGGAACGACTGATCGAGCAAACCACAAGAACCGTGCCATGGAGTAGGAACGACTGAATGATCGAGCAAACCACAAGCGAACAAATTATCATTCCTCTTTCAGTCACTGTCCGTGTTTACACTGAATGACAGTTATTCAGTTTGGAATGAACCTACAATTCCCCCTCCATCCCTGATAACCGCGCCGTATAAAAGAGTCTTAAAGCTGGTTTATAAATTGCCCTTTGAATGCATCACCCCCATGAGCGCTAGTTTATAGGAACTGGTCCAGGCGTAATACAAAAGACGAGCAGCACACGGATCATAAGCGGCATCGGGCCACGTCACAATTGCGTTTTTACTTTCCGTCTCGCTGTTGCATTGTAGGAGTCGCAAAACGTATAAAAAATATTAGTTTTCCTGCCCATTGAAATATACTGAAACGGAAGAGACATTGTTTCAATGCGTTACGCAATTTTCTGCCTCCATTCCATTTTTTTACACTACAGCAGAAGCACAGCCTGCTAAAAAAAAAAATAAAATATGTATATAATTTTTTTTCTTTAAACCTTGTGGATGACAGAAAGCAATCAGTTTTGAGATCATGTTTTTATTTCTGAACACGGGCGGAAGGCAGGAGACAACGAAGTCCGTGTTCCGTCTAATATGCTGAAAAACATAAGTGAAATGGAAACAAAAAGTACACTTTGACCTTTTTACATCTGCATGTAGATCTGGCTGCAAATACCAGCAAAAAAGTGCCGCATGCAACACTTATTCCAACCCAAAACAGGGCAGCTGAGCGGAAATCTGGCAGACCCCATTATAGTCAAAGGGGGTCCACATGACGCTTTGTGGTTCTGTCCACAGATGGAACCATTGAGCCACGAGGATTCCCTTTACCCGCTTCCTGAATGCAGCAGGAAAGCAGAATCCCAAGTGCAGGTGTGAACCCCCTTTCCTTTTTGAAGGCCAGCAATCATAAAGAATACTTTCCGTTCATTACAAAACATGGTCTTGCGAAACGTTAAAAAAAAAAAAAAAAAAACGTCAGTGTGAACGCAGCCGACAGATACATAGTCCTCGGGAGCGGTGGTTTCTGGGAACGGTGACATCTGGGTGTCACATGAATCACCAGTATCTGCCGCCGCACATTATGTGATGATACATTCCTATTTGTAAACACTCTTTCAGGTTGCAACAATGTATCAGTCGTGCCGGAAGCGGCCATGAGAGGTCTCCGCCGGGGTGACAGCCGCACGTTACACCGGAATGTCAGCAGAGATTGCTTCCCTGCCATCAGTAATAACATGGAGGATTTCCTCCTCCTCCTCCCTGCAGCTGGGATCCCTCATCCTGCGCCGCCCTGTGCTCTTCATCACCCCCTGCACACAGGAATAACCCCCATCATCCTCCCTCCTCCCCCCCGCGGCTGCAGTACGTGGGAGAGCCCCAGGCCGCACACAGAGGACCGCAGCCCGCCGCCGCCTCCTCCCTTTACCTTCTTGATGTTGTAGAGCCGGGTGAGCATCCCGACGCCCCGGTCATTGAGGATGGTGAGCTTCTCGGCCAGCTTCTGCTGACTGGGCTGCAGCACGGACCGCGACATGCTGCCTCTGTCCTCCCGCTACCACCGGAGCTGTCCCAGGCCTCGTCGGGAGGGAGAAGCGGCGCTGTCGCTAGTCAAGGGACGATACCACGGGCCGGGAGGAGGGGGGTGTTGTTATGGAGGGGGGACCCTCATACACATCCCATGCTCCGCAGTTTAACGCGATGACACGCCTGCCTGGCACCCGTCGCCCAGCGCCACCCTTCCTGCCGAATGTGGGCGTGTCCCATCCCAGGCCGCGCCTTCAACTCCCCCTTTTCCCATGGAGAAGGGTTTCGGGATTCTGAGCATGCGCAGTGAGTCTGCGGCGCTCGCGCTGTGGGGGCAGGCTGCGGGCTCTGAGAGGATTCCAGTCAGGACTGAAGGCCTTTCACACTGGACGATTATCGAGCGAAAACAGCGTTAAATCGAGCGAAAATCGTGTACATAAAACGCAAAATCTGTTTCTTGATTTGTGCCCTATACAAATCCACAGTTCTGGTCTGATTTGAGTGAAACTTTGCATTACTGTTCTTCAGCACCAGCAGACAAATACTGCCGGAATTAAAAAGCGAAAACTCCCAACTTCCCCTGTAATTGTTGCTGCCCATAGCAACCAATCACAGCTCGGCTTTCATTTCTTACACTGCTGAGGTAAAATGAAAGCTGCGCTGTGATTGGTTGCTATTTCTGTCACAGATGAGGTAAATGAAAGCTGCATTGTGATTGGTTGCTATATCTTAGACTGCTGAGGTCAAATGAAAGCTGCGCTGTGATTGGTTGCTATTCCCTATACTGCTGAGGTAACATGAAAGCTGCGCTGTGATTGGTTCATAATCAGAAGGTTAAGCGCTGAGTGGGAATCCAACAACGAAGTCAGTGTAAACACTCTGCACGTGCGTTGGCGACCTTAGCGGTCACAACAGCGAGCGTGCAGTCGTTCACCGACTCATCCCTTGTAAAGGGGCCATATTGCGTAATTGTGTTGGATAAGAAGCACATCTGGAGCTCATCAGCCATTTCCATCGGTACGTCTTTGTTTGACACGTGCGGGCGCAAAAAGTACAGTAAAACACACCGGTCTGCGCAAAAAAAATCGTTCATTCTGCAAATACGCATGCTCAGGCGTCTGCAAATACGCTTAGGCCCGTGTGAAGTCGGCATAAGTGCAGTGAGCCGATGACCCTCAGCAGGGGTGCCAACCTGAATTTGCCTTTTTTTGGACAACTTACCCAAAAAGTACGGACAACCAACATTTTTTACGGACGCATTAGAAAACCACAATGAATGATGACGGATGTAAGTGATACGTGTTTATGGGTGGAATGAATGTATTACCAGCGTTTACTGTGAGCTGGAGACGATGATGGTAACAGTCACAATGACCTACTCAGTACCGCCAGCGGACACTGGAAAAAGTGCCCCATTTTTACGGACTTTCTAGGACTTTCTGGACAGTTGGCAATTATTGGTCACACATATGGGTTTTGTTTCCTATAGCAAATGTTATGGATACATCCACAAGGGCGAAATTGTCACTTGACTGTGTGAACGCACACGGGCTTTATTTAACGTAGACGAAAAGAGTACAAAAAAAAATCGCAGCATGTCCGATTCTTGTCTGATTACACTGGCCAACAAAAAAATATTTTGGAATGTTTCTTTAACTTCATGAGTCAAATCTTACTAATTTTGGGGTGAGAAAAACGAATATGACAAAGAAAATTGTTATTCGCTCTAGTTTCTGTGATATACAATAGGTGGAGGTATGTTATTTTAACCCCTTAAGGACATGGCCTATTTTGGCGTTGAGGACCAACCAATTTTTGGTATTTTTTCATCTCCATTTTTCAAAAGCCATAACTTTTTTACTTTTCCATCTTCGCGGCCGTATAAGGGCTTGTTTTTTGCGTGGCGAACTGTAGATTTTTTTAGTACCATTTTTGGGTACACAGACTACATTGTAAAACTTTTATTATTTTTTTTATGATTGTAAGGAGAGAAAACGCATCAATTCTACCATAGATTTTTTTTTTAAAGCGTTAATCATGCAGCATAAATGACACAGCACCCTTTTTTCTGCGGGCCGGTACGGTTACAACGATACCAAAATTCTTGCAGTTTTTTAGGTTTTTCCACTTTTCTGCAATAAAAACCCTTTTTTTGGAAATCTTTTTTTTCTAAATTTCTGCATTCAGAGTCCTATAACTTTTTTATTTTCCAATGGACGGAGCTCTGCGAGGGCGTATTTTTTGCAAGGCGAGCTGTAGTTTTTATTGGTACCATTTTGGGGTACATACTTTTTTTAGCACTTTTATTGCGTTTTTGGGAGGCAAAATGCTAAAAAAAATTTACGCTTTTTGCCGTGCAGGATAAAAAGCATGTTTGATTTATAGTACAGGTCTTTAGAGATGCGACGATACCAAATATGTATTTCTTTGTTTTTTTTATGCTAATATGAGAAAAAGCATAAAAAAGGGTGTTCTTTTTTACATTTTTAATTTTTGTACATTATTTTATCTTTTTTTTACACCATATGTTTCCCTCTGAGGGATTTTAACCATACCACTTCTGTCCTGCAATGCCTTATCGCTTATTACAGCGATCATAGGCAATGGCAATACAGGATGCCGGTATCTGGCATCCTGTTGCCATGGCAACCAGCTGAGTCCTCTGCCATAGCATCGCGAGAGGCGGCTGAAGTGACAAAGGCAGCATGCTCCCTCTGTGAACCCTTTCCCTGCCGCGATCTATTTAAATCGCGGCAGGGACGGAGTTAACAGCAGATAGCGCGAGATATGTCATGATCTCACGCTATCCCTATGACGTGAGGGTACATCATTTTGCGGGAAGTACCCCGCTCCCATGATGTCATGGGAAGGGAAGGGGTTAACGGATTAAGATAAAATGATACATTTTAATTACATATGCTAACAACGTTAAAAGTGCATTTGAAAATTTTTTTAATGACCATGAGGGCTTATTCACACGTCAGTATATCGGCCGGGTTTTCACGCCCAGCCAATATACGGTGTCCCTCTCTGCAGGGGAAGGAGGCGGCTGGGAGCAGTGCAATGAGCCCCCGCCCCCTCTCCGCCCCTTGCCACTATTTGCTATGGGAGGGTGTGACAGAGGTGGAGCTAAGTTCCGTTCCGCCCCACCCCAATTGCAAATAGTGGAGAGAGGGTGGGAGCTCACTGCTCCTCCCTCCGCATAAAGGAACACTGTATATCGGCTGGGTGTAGTTATCATCTTTTTTGTTGCTTAAGAATCCATGAATAACTCCCTTTAAGGTTTGCCAAGCTTCCTTTTCTTTTCCCTCCAAAGCTTGGTCAAACGCAGGATCCTTTACAAGTTGTCGAATTTGCCGCCCAACAAAAATACTTTCCTTAACCCTTGCATCACTCAATCTAGGACATTTGTCTCTTAAGTACGTAAATGCCTGCCCTTCCTGGTTCATACCTTCGCCAACATTTTTCATTAAACCCAGCTTTATATGAAGGGGTGCAAGAAGAACATCTTTTGGGTCCACGAGAGGCTCGGCAATGACACTTTTCTCGGTAGAGCCAAGATTTCTTGCAGGCCAGTCCGCTTGAATGTAATGTGATTTCCTATCCCTACTGTCCCACATACATAAAAAGCAACAGTATTTAGTGTACCCCAGTTGCATTCTTAAGGCCTCATGTCCACGGGCAAAATATGATTTAGGATCCGCAGCGGATCTCCCGCACGCGGATCCGCATCCCATAGGGATGCATTGACCACCCGCGGGTAGATAAATACCCGCGGATGGTCAATAAAAGGGATTTTAAAAAAAATGGAGCATGAAAAAATCTGGACCATGCTCCATTTTCATGCGGGTCTCCCGCGGGGACGGCTCCCGCGGGCTTCTATTGAAGCCTATGGAAGCCGTCCGGATCCGCGGGAGACCTAAAATAGGAATTTAAAAGTATTTACCCATCCGGAGCGGGCCGCGAAGGTCTTCTATTCCTCACGGCCGGATCTTTCTTGCTTCGGCTCGGCGGATGTGCCCGGCGCATGTGCGCGGCACGTCGACGACGTGCCGGCGACGTGCCACCGGCGTGACGAATTCATCCGCCGCCCGAAAAAGAAGATCCGGCCGTGAGGAACAGCAGACCTTCCCCGCCCGCTACGGATAGGTAAATTCTTTTAAATTCTTATTTTCAGCGCTCATGTCCGCGGGGCAGGAGGGACCCGCTGCAGATTCTACATGTAGAATCTGCAGCGGATCTGATTTTCCCCGTGGACATGAGGCCTAAGAGTACAGCGAGGACTGTTACATCACCACAGATTTTCCACTTGTGTTCAGCATATTTGATTGAGTTGCGGAGGGCTGTCATATTTGCATAAGTCTCCTTCATGTGAACTGCGTGACCAACAGGAATAGAAGGAAGTCAGACTGTTGCTGTTGTGAAGTAATACAGCTTTCAAACTAAGCTTGGAGGAGTCTATGAATAGCCTCCATTCAGTTGGATCATGGTTCAAATTCAAACATTTCATCAAGCCATTAACTTCGCAGCATTGTTTTTCTTCTCAAAAATAGGTAGCAGATCCCTCTGACGTTCTCTGTGCTGTGAGATCCTGACATCACGTTGGAGAAGATTCCATTGACCCTAGAAGTTCCGCCTTCTCCTTTGACAAGTCAAGGTCTTGAATGAGATTACTGAATACCGCCTCACTCAGTCTGTGCGGTGTATCATCTTTTACCTCAAAGTCAGGGTCATGGGATGTGGAAGGCTTGTTGGGTTCTTCTTTTTCCACACTTTCTTCATTTTCTACTTCAAGCTCATAATGTTGGGGTGGAATAGGAACTGGTAAACTATCTGAATGTGGAATAGGTCAAATAGCAGATAGAAGATTCAGGTATTGATCTGTTCCTGTTTTCTTCATTGACAATCCTGCCTTTATAGGCGGAGTCAAGCAGAAATAGCAGTCATCTGTATGTTTTGTAGGCTCCTGCCAAACCATAGGTGCAACAAAAGCCATAGATTTTTTTTTATTTTTCAGCCATTCTCGCAGTTTAACTGAACAAGAGCTGTAACATATAGCAAATTTTACACTTCAAAACCAGAAATTCAAAAACAGAAACAATATGAAACTCAGTCATAGCAACATTTATTATGTTAATAACCTACAAACATATGGAGAATGTTGTGTTATGTCAGTTGAGAGGTGGGACAACTCCCTCCCCCCCCCCCCGAAAAAAAAACAATTCTCACAAAATAAAAATGTAAACTCTAAAAAATGACCTGTCACTGTATCTCCAAAGCAAGAGCTAATCGGTCATTTTTCTGGTGATTTTTGAATTCAGCAGATAGAAATACATAAGAATGCGCTAATTTTGAGCCCGAAACAAAATCATCATTGGGCAGTGTTTTCAGATGAGAGTAGCACATGTCAATGTGTGGTGTTCAGCACACAGACGGGATGTCCGGGTGCAGTTTCATGCAAGTTGCACTGAAGGATATCGGGCGCCACTATTAAATTACCCGTGTATATGTACCCTAAGGGCTTATTCACACAAACGTAGTTGCGCAGCGTATTACATGCGCATGACACGCAGTGAGTAGAACCCATTACGTTCACTGGCTTTGTTCACATGAGCATAGTTTTTCAATCGATGTGCGAAAAAATACATAGTTTTCACGTGAAAACCGCATCATGAGATCGCACATGGATTTTCCCCAATGACTAGAGCTAAATCTACAGGCGGGTCTGCATTAAAATCGCCGGCCACAGATTTCTGTTAGATCCACATCAGAGATATGACAGTTCTAAAAGGCTGTGTGGTTTTCTGGAACTTTTTGGGATGCAAAAAAGCCTGAACGTTTTTTTTTTTTTTTTTTTAATAATGCCTGCGTTTTTTACAGGCTTTTCTTTGTGGCGTTTTTTATTCACATATGTGTTTTTCTTTCTTTCTTTTTTCCCTATAGATACACCTATGGAAAAATGTTGGTAAAAACCCACCATTTACAGAGCGTTCTGTGGTTTGCAAAAAACCGTCATGGAGCTAAAAAAAAAAAGAAGGAAAAGGAGAGAAAAACAATGTTTGTAGGGCTTTTCAGATTTTACTATTTGACCTACAGCAAACATTTGGATAAAGCGTTTTTTTATCCAGAAAAAAATACCAGTATGTCAAAAAGCCCCCCAAAATGTACCGCTTTTGCAAAAAAAGACTATGTGACACCAGGCGCATGATGCCATTTTTTGATCCTTAAACAACTGTGAAAATTCAACAATTTTTAAAAGGATACATCCATTTTTATATGTGTTTTTTTGGGTGGGTTTTTTTTAAATTCACGTATTTTGTAATTTCTATTTTTCCTGGTGATTTTTTTTTTATTGAGAAGACTATGCAAAAATAGTAGAAACAATCACCAAACTTACAGCCTGCTGCAACTTAAAAAGCGCACCTCTGACCCCAAAAAATGCACATCAAGTGAAAAAGTAGACAAAGGAAACTCAGTTTGTGTTCTTTCATATTTTCTACTCACCCGCAGCTAACATCTGACTGCAGTGTGTTCTTGTAGAAAGCCCACTAAAAACCTGATTGCCTTTCGAAAAAATGTTGTGTGAAACTACATGTGATCTACTTATACCCAGGACTGCAAGGGTAACAAGAGGGCATCTTCTACGTCTAGAAGAAAGCAGGTCTCTGCACCGACATAGAAGGTGGTTCTTTACTGAAAGAGCAGTAAGACTATGGCCTCCTGCAGATAGCCAGGTCGGATCCTGCTGCGAGAATTCTCGCTGCGGGATGTGAGCCGTACCCCTGCAGTGACCACCGCGGCTCACCTCCACCCGGTGTCCACTCTGCTCTGCTATGTGATTAAGAGAATTGGCTTCTACCTCATTGTTTTTTTCCCCTTCCTCTGGATCAACACTGCAGGATGATAGGTTAAATTGGGCGGACATGTTTTTTTTAGTCTTATAAATTATGTTATCGTGTTACTACCTATTTCTGAACACATTCTTATCTTGTTATTTTTATCACTGAGCACGTCTGACCTTTAGGATATATTTTGGAAATGCCTGCTTACTCTTCAAGTCTCTTGGGGAGGCATATATCTATATTACACTCAAGTTCAGCACTAACAACCAATCAGGTTTAATCAGGGAACCAAAACAACCAATCAGGTTGAATCAGAAAACCCAAACAACCAATCAGCTTGCTAGAATTGTGAATCAGAACCAATGAGGTTGCTGGAATTGCTCTGTAGTGCCGAACTTGAGTGTAATATAGATATATGCCTCCCCTGGAGGCTCCTGCACAGGTCATGTGCCATTCAATGTTCACATGACCACTACAGCCAATCACTGGCCAAAATAGTCATGTGATGTTCATACACACATGACCGCTGAGGCCAGCAGAAGACCACTGCAGGAACTTCTGAGTAAAGAGCGTGTGTGCCGGAAAATGGGACATTTAAAAGGTCAGAGATGTTTTTGGTTTTTTTATACATTTATCTGCTCTCCACTTTTTTTTTCAAAAATCTCAGAAAACCCCCTTATTTGTACGACAGTGTGGAAAGAAGCAGGGAATTTGGAGCTCTGTACTGCAAAAACTGGGGGGCCAAACTTTAGGCTGTTCTCACACTGGTGTCTGTAAAAGCACAGCGTTTTAAACACGGCATATTACAGTGTTTTTGAACGTCTTTTTTTCAAGCGTGTTCGCCAGCGTTTTTTTTTTAACACACCCCATCATTGATGGTGATGAGATTTGTTAAAAATCAGTGAAACGCACTAAAATAGAGCAGACAGCGTTTAAAAATTGTGGCGTTAGACATGTTAGGCTCGAACACTCATCTGAGAATCCCCATTGAAACACTAAAAAAATCACAGCTGTCGTAGCGCTAAATCGCATGAACAAAGAATTGCCACGACCAATTCACGTCTATTCTCCGTGAGTTTAATGCTGCTGGTTGCGTTATCTTGTAGTGCATGGACGCCGCTGCCGCGAGATGAAGGGATTCTCCGGCGTGGACTCCCTTCTTCCCTGCGGGGATGTGAAACTCCCTCCCCTTCCCTTTGCTGGCCGGCTTGCATAGACTCTCATAGTCTCTCTATCTTTTGACGGAGAGAAATCTCGGCATCAAAAAATTGCACCTATGTCCTACATTTTGACGCGCAATTCTTTTAGGCACATCAAAAAAAAACATTTGTCTGAAAGAACCCATAGGAAATAGAGATGAGCGAACGTACTCGGATAAGCACTACTTGTCCGAGTAATGTGCTTTATCCGAGTACCGCTGTACTCGTCTTGAAAGATTCGGGGCGCTCCGCTGCTGACAGGTGAGTCGCAGCGGGGAGCGGGGCAGAGCGGGCGGGAGAGAAGGAGAGAAAGATCTCCCCTCTGTTCCTCCCCGCTCTCCCCTGCAGCTCCCCGCTCCGCAGCGTGTCCCGAATCTTTCAGGACGAGCAGAGAGGTACTCGGATAAAGCACATTACTCGGACGAGTAGTGCTTATCCGAGTACGTTCGCTCATCTCTAATAGGAAACCATAGGTTCTTTTAGATGCATCAAAATGTAGTTTGTATGAAGGAGGCCTTAAGGCTGAACTTAGCCCCGCCCCTGTCCCGCCCCTCTCATTGCAAATAGTGGCAAGGGGCGGAGAGGGGGTGGGAGCTCAGTGCACTGCTCTCGACTCTTCCAGCCTCCTCCCCCTACAGAGAGGGACACCATATATCGCCCGGGCTGAAAACCTTGCCGCTATACGGTCGTCTTAATAAGCCCTAAAGCTGCAGTATATTACGGACTGATGTAGCACAGGATATCACTTGTTACGCAGGATGCTCTACTGAGAGTATTGTTTAACGGGCATAGACTGTTGGCACTTGCGACACTCTCTCTCGGCACAAGGGTCTGTTTATACAAGCCAATTTATCGTTTGAACGAGCGAATTATATCAGCATTCGCTCAGGCAGCCTGTTTATACAGCAGATACATCGTTGGCTCGTTTAAAGGAGAAATCGTTCTGCCGTCCACATTCACTTTATAAGTGACTGAGAACAACTGAACAATCGGTATTTGAGCTAAACGATTAGTGAACGAGCCAACAATGAGTTTTAGCCCTGCATGGAATGAAACAACGTATGAAAAGTGAATGATTTATCGTTCGTCATTTGGTCGTTTGTTCGCATTTAGACTAAATGATTATAGCTCTTGCTCATAGCCTAAAGGTTGCGGGTTCAATCCCCACGTGGTTCAGGTAGCCAGCTCAAGGTTGACTCAGCCTTCCATCCTTCCAAGGTCGGTAAAATGAGTACGCAGCTTGCTGGGTGCTGATAAATAAATTACCTGAAAGCGCTGCGGAATAAGTTGGCGCTATACAAATAACAAGATTTTATTTATTATCGTTCAATTTCGGTCATTTGAACGATAATCGTTCTGTGCAAAGATACCTTAACCCCTTAGTGACCAAGCCTGTTTGCGCCTTAATGACCAAGCCAAATTTTGCAAATCTGACATGTGTCACTTTAACATGGAAAAACACCAGAAAGGTTTTGCATATCCAAGCGATCCTGACATTGTTTTTTCGCCACAAGTTGTACTTCGTTTAGACGGAAAAAATAGACCGATAGAATTTGTGTTTATTTATTAAAAGCGCCAAAATTGGGAAAATTTTGAAAAAATCGTCATTTTTTCCCATTTCCAACTGCAATATCTTAAATATGTGCAAACATAATATAGAAATTTTTGCTAAGCTTTATATTTCCACCCGTTTACTTTATTTTGGGCGCACATTGGAAAAACTTTCGTTTTTTTTTAACCATTTAGGAGACGTACAAATTTAACATTACTTTTTAGCATTTTGAGGAACACTTTGTTTTCCTGCACCAAGCCAAGATTGGAAAGGCTCATGAGTGTCAGAATAATAGATATCCCCACAAATAACCCCATTTTAAAAACTACACCCCTTAGTGTATTCACTGAGGGGTGTCATGAGTATTTTGACCCCACAGTTTTTTTTCAGGAATTAATTCAATTTAGAGGAGAAAAAGTAAAATTTCATATTTTTGCAAATCTGTCATTTTAAAGACATATTTTTTTCCTATAGTTTACATGAAAATGAGGATTTACACCCCAAAATGGATACCCCTATTTCTCCCGTGTTCAGAAACATACCCATTGTGGCCCTAATGTTATATCTGAGTCCACAAAGGGGCCCAAAATGAAAGGAATAGTCAGTGTCTTTCAAAACAGAAATTTGGCTTGAAGTCCTTTTAGGCCCCATAGCACACATGCAGAGTTCTTGAGCGCCCAAAACCATAGAAAACCCCCACAAATGACCCCATTTTGAAAACTAGACCCCTTAAGGAATTTATTTAGGGGTGTACTGCATATTTGGACCCCACAGTTTTTGAATGAATTCAAGCCAAGCAAAAGGAAAAAATTGTGATTTTTGTTTTTTCAGCAATTTTGTCATTTTAAAAACAGCTTTTTTTGTACAGCACACATATGAATGAAGACTTGCACCCAAAAATGGATACCCCTGTTTGTCCCGTGTTCAGAGACATACCCATTGTGGCTCTAATCTTATGTCTCGATGCACAACGGAGCCCAAAATGAAAGGAGTAGTCAGTGGCTTTTAGAACATAAATTTTGCTTGAAGTCCTTTTAGGCCCCATAGCACGCTTGTAGAGTTCTTGAGTGCCCAAAACCATAGAGAACCCCCACAAATGACCCCATTTTGAAAACTAGACTCCTTAACGAATTTATCTAGGGGTGTACTGGGTATTTTGACCCCACAGTTTTTGAATAAATTCAAGCAAAGCAAAAGGAAAAAATTAGGATTTTAGTTTTTTTGGCAATTCTGTCATTTTAAAAACAGCTTTTTTTGTACAGCACACATATGAAGGAAGACTTGCACCCAAAAATGGATACCCCTGTTTGTGCTGTTTTCAGAAATATACCCATTGTGGCCCAAATCTTATGTCCGCATGCACAACGGGGCCCAAAATGAAAGGAGTAATCGGTGGCTTTCAGAACATAGATTTTGCTTGAAGTCCTTTTAGGCGCCATTGCCCACTTGTAGAGTTCTTGAACGGCCAAAACCATAGAGAACCCCCACAAATGACCCCATTTTGAAAACTAGACCCCTTAAAAAATTTATCTAGGGGTGTACTGTGTATTTTAACCATACAATTTTTGAATAGATCTAAGCAAAGCAGTAGGAAAAAATTACGATTTTCATTTTTTGGGCTATTGAGTCAATTTAAAAACAGTTTTTTTTGTACAGCACACATATAAATGAAGACTTTCACCCCAAAATGGATACCCCTGTTTGTCCCGTGTTCAGAAACATACCAATTGTGGCCCTAATAGACTTACAGGACCCATGGTTAGGCCTACAATGAAAGGAATACCCGTTGGATTTCAGGGTACAACTGAATAAATTTCAGGCCCTATTGCCCACTTATAGAGCCATTGAGCGGCCAAAACCATAAAAAAATAACACAAATGACCCCATTTTGAAAACTAGACCCCTTAGCAAATTCATCTAGGGGTGTACTGCGTATTTTGACCCCACAGTATTTGAATGAATCTAAGCAAAGCAGAAGGAAAAAGTAACGATTTTCAATTTTTTTAGCAATTTTTTGAATTTAAAAACAGTTTTTTTGTACAGTGTACATAGGAATGAAGACATTCACCCCAAATGGATACCCCCATTTGTCCCGTGTTCAGAAATATACCCATTGTGGCCCTCATCTACTTACAGGACGCATGGCAAGGCCTGTAATGAAGGGAACACCCGTTAGATTTCAGGGCACAACTGAATAAATTCCAGGCCCCATTGCTTATTTGTACGGAATAAAAATTACTCCCTAAAAATCCCTCCCCCCCGCGCGCCCTTTTCGGCGTTCGCAAATCTTAGATAAAAGTAATAATGTGAACTGTGTGGTATTTCCGAAGACGGGTAATTACGGAGGCTGGTTGGGATGGGTACATGGGGCAATAAAACCATGTATCCCCCCTCCTCTTATGCTTTTTGGGGGTCATTTCTTGACCTCAGTGGCGGGTATGGGGTGTAAAAAGTGGCGTTCCGTGAGTCTTCGTAAGCTTGCGGAGGTGCGGCGGTCTCACACAGAAGGCGTTCAACAAGCTGCTCCTGGAACTGCATGAAGGCAAGCGTTCCCGGGGCGTCTTGTAAATTACGTATTACAGGTAGCGGTCTGAATAACGCCGGGCTCACGCAGCCGTAGGCGGAATCCGCTTGCGGAGGCCCGCAGCGGATCTCATCTGTGAGCCCGGCTGTGACCCTGCGTACGGCCGCGTAATGTACTGAGCATAACTGCGTACTCACACAGGCGGTCATGCGCAGTACACCTTTTTTGTTGTTTGCATTTCCCGAACCCTCGCTTAGCGATGACGCGGGTACCCGCAGCCCGTATACAACGTAGTTGCGTATGGGCAGCGGGTATATCCGCGACCATGGAGCACAATAGGCTCTATGCTGCGGATAGCCGCGGTAAAATAGAACCTGCTGCGTTCTCTTTTCTGCGAGTGGATTACGCAATTCCGACCCGCTAATGTGAGCGGAATTGTGTAATCCAATGCGATTGATCTGCGTATTACCGCGGATCAGACGCATGCGGAATTCGTAATTCCTATCCGGTCATGTGAGACCGACCTATCTTAGAGCGCTACTTTTTAATTACCTGACCGGCGACCGCTCAACGAGGCCACCCGTCACTGCTCCAGGCTCTCGGCGACCGTTGGTCGCTGGGAGCAAGGAGACTTTAAATTTCCTGGGCTCCCTGACTCCTGCGCATGTGTCTGGCGTTTTGCCAGCAATCGCATGTGCAGAATTCGGGAAGGTTCACGGAGGAGGATCGCGTTGGGGTTCAAATACACAGGCCTCCGGTAAAAAGTTTCATCTCCTCTCGCCGATCGCATCGGTGAGGGGAGATGAAACTTCAATTTTTTTTTTTACTTTTACGTGATCGCCATTATTGGATAATGGCGAACACGTGACCAGGAACCGCTCACCGCCCCCCCCGCCCCCCCGTGAAATCTCCATGCCCTTGGCTACATTTTGTAACCAGGAGCAGGGAGAATTTAAATTGTCCTGGCAATCCACAGCTTTTGCGCTTGCGTCCGCCATTTTGGCGACGGCACATGCGCAGAAGCTGGGGTAAGGTCCGCGGATAAATCCGGGGGCCTTATGTACGTACTTTCATCCTCCCTAACGGATATGATCCGTGAGGGGAGATGAAACGTACGCTTTTTTAACTTTTTAAAAACTTTTTAAAACTTTTTTTTTACTTTACTTTACATGATCACTGCTATCCATTGGATAACAGTGATCATGTCCCCGGTATAATCTCTCTGCTCCTGGCTACACATGGCAGCCAGGAGCAGAGGGATTTTGAATTTTTCCAGGGCTCGAGCGCCTCTGCGCATGCGCAGAGGGGGACTTCGGGTCCCGGGACACCGGGGACATCGGCGGACCTGAGGTGAGTATTTTCACCTCCGCTCATGGATCCGATCCATGAGGGAAGGTGAAACTTAACTTTTTTTTAACTTTTTTGCACTTTTCCGCGATCGCCGTTATCCATTGGATAACCTACAGAAGCCGGGAGCCAGGAGATTTTAAATCTCCCGCGCCGCTGGGCCTTCTGCGCATGCGGCTGACGTAATGCCGCCTGGCGCGCATGCGCAGAAGACCGGCTTCGGGGCCCGGAGCGGCAGGAGAGCGGGGAGCAGTGCGGCAGACCGCGGTGAGTATTTTCAGCTGCCCTCATGGATCCGATCCATCAGGGCAGCTGAATCTTTAACTTTTTTTGTACTTTTACTTACTTTTGTGCGATCGTCGCTATCCATTGGATAGCGCCGATCGCAATGCCGGGGGGGGGGGAGAGACCGTACAGCCCGGGATGACAGCTCCATGCTGTCGGCTAGCTGCGGGCACCGACAGCATGGAGCTGTCACGTCCATAGCCCGAGGGGCTTTATTCTCTGCAGGACACATGTTTTTACGTCCTCAGAGAATAAAGCCCACTTCTGGAGGACGTAAAAACACTATGGGCTGGTCGTTAAGGGGTTAACTTGGGACGTTCTTCTGCAGCTATTGTCTATTGAGATTACTTTTCTGACGCTGATTGTAGGAGGACATTACTGCCACTGATTATGTGGAACACTCCAATAGACTTTGTAATGTTTGTTGCATTGCGATACGGTAAAAAGTGAAAACATTGCTAATGGGAATGAAAGCATTGTAAATCATTGGATTCATAATCCGCTTTTTTTCTGACTCGCGCCCATGTGAAATCACCCTTAATGCTACTTCACACAGGCATTATCTTGACACTGAGTAAGCTATCCTAATAAAATCTCTACTAGCTATGCCACAAATTGGATGAACGAAGAATAGCCACAACCAAGTTACTTCGCTGCAGTGAAATAATGTTGCAGCACCCAAATGCCTCGGTCGCCAGAACGACTTTAAAGACTTTTAAATGCCTCAATTAGAGGCACCTATCAGTGTTTAGCAGCACTAGCCACTACTAAACTCCCTCCGCCTCCCTTTTTCGGATGACTCCCATAGGAGTCCATGGAGCCTTCATGTCCTATCTTTTAGCGCACCAAGAAATTTTGGCGTTGAAAAAACGGGCTCATGTCCTATCTTTTGTGGTGCGATTTTTTTTTTGGGGGGGGAGAGGTGGCTGAAGAAATCCATAGGAAACCATTGGTTCTTATGGATGCAATTTTTTGTTGTGCCTACATCGCATCAAAATGACGAAAGAGGCCTTAAAGTGGATTTCCCATCCCTGCAGCGGTACTGTTGTACCTTGACGCCATCGGAAGCTAGGGTTTTGACAGGACTTGCATGGAGGTATGCCCCTGTCACGCCCCTAGCTCCTGATTGGCTGAATTCTCTAAGGCCCAAGCAGCAGCGTCTTTATTGATTTTTGCCTGGGCTGGAGGGTTAGGGTTAGGGATCATTTTCCAGTTAGGCTTACATTATATATAAGCCTAACAGGAAAAGTAACCCTAACCCTCCAGCCCAGGCAAAAATCAACACAGACACTGCTGCTAGGACCTGGGGCTCTCCTGCCGCCCCCGCTCCCAGTGTTGCCAATGTCCTCCCCGACGGATAACGGCACTTGGGGGATTAAACACCCCCCCCCCAGCCAATCAGAAGCTGGGGGCGTTACTCAATTTCAAGAGTGCTGTAATATTTCGCCACCTCTAACTACCGGTGGCAACATAATACAACTGTACCCCCTGCAGCAGTTTTATATCATCCATACTGACAACAAGGCAGCACAAAATGTAACCGACTCAAGCTTGGTATTTTTTTTGTCTTGAGGACCAGAGTTTAGCCATTTTTAGCATATATTAACAATTGTAACTTTTTAATGGTTGGGCTGTTGATGTGATTTTGTAGTGTTTTTTCATGACCCATGCAGGTTTCTCTTTTCATTTTTGGGCCACTTTCACATTGCAGTATTCTGTTTAAGGCCCCCTGTCCACGGCAGTAAACCGCCGGCGAATCACGTCTTGTATCACCCGCACGGTTCCAGGCAGAGAGTAGCGCGCTACAGGAAAACATTTTTGTGTTATTCACTTCATACTTATTTCTACTCTTGAATGAAAAAAGTCATCTTTGGTTTCCAAAAAACCTGTAGAACACACATCTTTATTTAAAAAAACCAACAACACGCCTACTGATGAGACACAAACACGGATAAGTAGAACTCAGCGGAATGTCTGTCAATCTGTTTTTTCATGGATGACATCTGTTTGTCTTCTACTGCAGTCTTGATACTTGTGAAGCTGCTCCATGAATCCAGGATTTGGACACACTGAAGGTCTTGCATTTTTTACTATAGAAAAGGCTCTTGCAAAATTAAGTTTCTCGCTGTGTATCAAATAGGCAATGATTATTGCTGGTGCGCGAGACACTCCGGCATTACAGTGGACAAGCACCGCACCGTTCTGCAAAGAAGGAGAAATAGGCAGTTCCATGAATACAGTCTCCACTGACTACATACACCTAGTGTAGAGGTTTAGCAATGCAAGC
Organism: Eleutherodactylus coqui; assembly: GCF_035609145.1. Lineage (NCBI taxonomy): Eukaryota > Metazoa > Chordata > Amphibia > Anura > Eleutherodactylidae > Eleutherodactylus > Eleutherodactylus coqui. Next base: position 63,944,571 of record NC_089844.1, on the reverse strand, counting down.
ACTACAACATTCATCTAAGCTGTATACATAAATAGCCACAAGCAGATTTGCCCTTTCTCGTACTAAGGCCAGGCTCACAGGCGTATGATTACTGCGCATTGCGCTGTGCACCCATGTGACATGCTGTAACTCGCTGTACTGCACATGGCCCTCGTGGCTTACGGTCGGACATGCGCAGTACAGTTTTTTTTTTTAATCCCCTGCTTTCCCGTGGATCCGCGGCACATCCGTAGTGTCAGCTGCAGGTGTGATGCAAATCAGACGGCTTCCATTGACCTTAATGATAGCCATCCCTGCGGGATTTGGAGAAAAATGGAGCATGCTGCGATTTGTTTTCTGGACCAAAAGGTCCGCAAATCAAATCCGCATGCTTTTAATCCATTTGCAGACATCCATGCTTCTCTATGGGTGGATTAATTTGTGGATGACCCGCACGAATTCCGCAAATCAAATTTGCCCAGTGGATATTGGGCTTTTCTCCATTCACACAGGGCAGTTCGGTTGCAATAAAAAAAACACACCAAAAAGTGCATTGGTGAAACCATGTGTGTTTTTACTATGTTTGTAGTAAAACATGGCAGTTTTGCAAATGCACTTTTTGATGCGGCTATTGCAACCTAACTGCCGCGTGTGAATGGAGCCTTACGGCGCTATTACATTAGTAACTGCTCAGAGTGCTGCAGAAGCATAGAAGTCATATACACCTCATCCAATCCTCTGCTGCTGCTGCTCCCCAGTCTCCCACTGCTGTACACTTCAGGCTCCAGCAGCGATAGCACAGGGACACATGACTATGGAAGATCATCACCAGTGATGCTGCAGCAGTCACATGTCCCTGGTGTCAGTAACATCATCAGTAGCTCACTGCAGCTGGTGGAACGGGAGCAGCAGGTGGTCTAGTTTGTCCAGCACTCTGCAGTTTAAAAAAAAAAGTTTTTGCCTGATTCATCCCTTTAATTAATGAGTTAATTGGATAATATCTGATTAAATATGAATGCTTTCTACACTTCACAAAATCACATAACAGCTTTTCTAATTAAAAATTCCATAAACAAGTTCTCTTTCACACTGTACCGAGTGATCGAATCACTGAATGCTTTTCAATGTGTCCATACATGTGTACAAAACAGAAAACTTCAACGTGTCAGCGGTGGTATGTAACCCGAGTGAGGTCTTCATGCAAAGTGGGATTCAGGTGTCCTGTAAAGTATTCTTCACAAGGGAAGAGGATACCACACATAACAAAGAGCGGTGCAATATAATCTTCCAAGATGTTAATCTATGATAAATAATCCACATTAGATCTGATGAGAAGTTAATCTCATGTAAAGACAGGAACCCATAATGTTTGGTAATGAATACCTGGAATTATTCAGAGGTCTTTGGAGGGTCAGAAGATGAGAAGAAACAATACACTGATTACCACTTATACAAAGGATCAGTCGTATTCCTAACCTCAATTCACTATTTCCTATTGCTTATGTTAAAGTAATCACTTAATTTAGGGCTAGTGTAGCCTTATCAATCAGGTATGCCTAATTACTCTTTGATGCATCAGAGAAGAAAATGAGAAACACTCAAGCCCTTCTGTTTTATTGTACATTGCAAGATGTTACATACTGTGAAAACCCCCATCAAATCAACAAGTGAGCAATTCATAGTCTACAGCATGTGTGATAATTCTCTCTTAGTAAATATTACAGAGGTTAATTATGACAAAGTTGCATGCTCAGTGTCTGAGACCCTTTTAGTAAAATTTCACTACAATGTGTCTTTTGCACACATACTTCTTGCTATGCACAAGACACTACTGCGTAAAATAGAATTCAATACTTTCACACTTATATGGTACCAACTTACTATGCATCATTGCAGTTATTCACACCAGTTACGTCCTCCTGAGATCTGTTTTTGTATTTAGCAAAATCCATATGGAGGGAGCACAGATCACAGGTATACAAAAATAGTCATATACAGACAAAAGTTTTGGAAAGTCCTTCATACGTATGGGCCGCATCCCAGGGAAAATATAATACTCACAATAGGAATTTCTCCATCCTTTACTCAATAAAGGATGGAGAAATTCCTATTGTATTATATTTTCAGTAACTTGGAGGCGGCCCATACGTATGAAGGACTTTCCATGTGTGGATGGGTCACAGATTCAGATCCATTACATTGGAGCCTGCATCATCCAACCCGGTGTATACCTCCTCTCATTTTGGGTATTTTCAAGTGCTGCTGCCAATTTATTATTGTGTCTTGACAAAACTTTTGGAAATGCCAAAAATCTCCCATAACAAGAAAATCCGAGCATCCCTTTTATGCTTTATGTTTGTACAGGAGTGATCATGTCTGACCCCAGGCAAACACCAGTAACAAGAGGGTCACATGCAGACCAAGAGTTACCTGTTGGCCATCACCGAATTAGATGCCAAGCTTGCAGGGTCAACCACGGTTAAAACTATTTGCTCCATTTTCCTTCTGTTGACAGATGCTTCGATCACCTGCATCGTCTATGCACTATCACTGCTATGCATCTACGTGTAAAGGGCGGTGTCTTCAAAGGAGGCATATAATAGTAGACATTTTTATGTAATAGTAGGTTCACCAAATTTGATTCTACGTTTTAAATAGAATCTGTAATGAAGACAGATCTCTTGAAAGAGCCACTCCCTCCAGTACATATAAGTGAGTTACTGTTACCTTGGTTAGTTATTTCTTGCTGCCTGAAACTCCTGTCCTCTATTTCCTCAGATGGTCATGTGATCGGAATTCTGACCAGCTCAGATCTACTTGAGGTTATGGATTTATTTTCTAGTCAGACTCTCAGTTTGTGTGATGCTGTTGCATGGATCTACCAAAAAACTGTTTAGATGGGGGACTCAGCTGCTCCTGTCAGTTACTGATGATAATCACACAGTTATAATAGAGGAGATCACAGCTCCTGACTGTATACTTATGGTCTGTAGCTTATATAGGTGAATACAGAAGTTATTGATAATTAAACTGGCCCCCCAGAAGGCAGAATGTTATAACCTAAGCTAGTGCATCATAGGACTGATCTGAAACTGCAAGTAAAAAATCTCACTCTCAGGCTGCATTCCCACGACCGTATATCGGCTCGGTTTTCACGCTGAGCCGATATACGTTGTCCTCATCTGCAAGGAGGAGAGGATGGAAGAGCCAGGAGCAGGAACTGAGCTCCCGCCCCCTCTCTGCCTCCTCTCCGCCCCTCTGCACTATTTGTAATGAAAGGAGGCAGGATGGGGCGGGGCTAAGATCCGAGAATGAGCCCCGCCCCACCTCCTTTCATTGCAAATAGTGCAGAGGGGCGGAGAGGAGGCAGAGAGGGGGCGGGAGCTCAGTTCCTGCTCCTGGCTCTTCCATCCTCCCCCCCTGCACATGAGGACGACGTATATCGGCTCGGCGTGAAAACCGAGCCGATATACGTTCGTGGGAATGCAGCCTCAAGATGGTGCCTGATAAGCATTAGACAGGGGCTGCAATGCACACAGAGTAGTACTCCAGAGTGTGACAGGCAATCAGGTGGGAGGAGGGGGCAGGGATGGAAAAATGTATTTTCACCACAGTGGCTTTTCAAACAGCTACTACATAGAAAAAACACATTTTTCCATCCTGGGCCCCTCAGCTGATTGCCTCTCCCACTCTGGAGGTCTCGACTTCTTAGTGTGATTTTGCCACAATGTTTTTGTGAGAAAGAGAATAGGACTTTCTAACGTTAAAGTCACATCGTACAAAAAACGCGATTTCGTGCTACGTGATTCAACAAAAACGAAAGCTCCATAGGGAAGCATGAGCTAGAAAACATTGCTAATGTGATCCTCCATTGGAAAGCATGAGCTTTACATACATGCGTTTTCTCGTGCTATCGCATTGCAGCAAAATCGTGTGCTTTTGTCGTTCGTGTGAAAGCAGCCTACGTTGTACACAATTGCGCACACGAAAAAAAAAACACGCACTAATGCTCTCAGCGAGAAATTAAAGGGCTTAGTGTTCGATTGTTTAATTGACAATATTTGCATCTATTTTTGTCCATTTTTTCCTGAAACGGGACAACCACTTTCAGCTTAAATCAGAGCTATCCTGTATCTAATCACGATTTTCTACTTGCGATGGAAAATTGAACTTTTCAAAAAGTGTTAAAAGTTCATGAAAACACATCAGAACATATAAATACAATAATAAAATAGAATTTAATTACCTGCAGTCTCGCCTCTTCTATGAAATCAAAGCATTCTGGGAAATATGATGTTATGTCAGTCTCTGGCAGATCAAGGATGGAAAGTTTCTTATAGGTGAATTCATCTGGAAAAACATTTTCTACTCCATATGCCACATTCAAGATGTGTGTGACCTGCATACAAAAGGAAGGATGTATCTAAGCTGTGATACAATGTACATCCTACATATTAACATCATGTCATTTTAGGGGGTTGATTTTGCACAGGAGTGATGAACCTCTGCTCACACTTGTGTTAAAAGCAGGGCAAAGCTACTCCTGCCTACAATAATACTGGAGCCCCGCTGGATCCCATTAACATCAATGGGGTTCTTCAGGAAGTACCAATTTCCGTTCGCAAACTGATTCGACAGAGATGTACAAGTGGAAGCCATAATGCTAGCATGTAAGATCCTGCATGTGAAGTTTCAGGAATTACAGTTCATACCCTAAAGAACACTAGTAAGTAGAGATGAGCGAACGTACTCGGTTTGGGTGTTTTTGGACCCGAGCACCGCTTTTTTCGAGTAACTGACTACTCGGACAAAAAGATTCGGGGGGTGCGCGGGGGGTTGCAGAGGGGAGTGGGGGGGGGGGGGGGAGAGAGAGCTCCCCCTGTTCCCCACTGCTACCTCCCGCTCCACCACGCTGCCCCCCGAATCTTTTTGTCTGAGTAGTCAGTTACTCGGAAAAAGCGGTGCTCGGGTCCAAAAACACCCGAACCGAGTACGCTCGCTCATCTCTACTAGTAAGGGGAAAAAAACTTTAAAATAAAGTTCTGGTTTGAAGTAAAGATTTGCATAGATAGTCATAATCATGCCAAATTATTCCCCCACATGATACATAGCATGAACTATGCTGGTCTACTAGGAAATGAAGCCCAGCGGTGGCCCAACACAGACCTTCATATCTGATAACAATACCTAGATGACCACGAATGCCTGGTGTTTGTACTCCTCTTCCAACTGCAACAGCTTATCATCAAGTTACACACAAGGTAACACCAGGGTTACACATGCGCAGTCTGTCCCCTCACGTGCTGCAGGGCAGATCGATGACCTCGCTTTCGCAGAACATTAGTGGTATTCAACATCAGACTGAGGTCTTACAATGGCGATTCACCTTCCTATTTTTGTTCAGTTTTAGGGCTTTTACCCACCAGCGTTTTTTTAACGCTACGATATCGCTGCGTTTTTTTTATGCAAATATCAATGGGACTTTCTAATGTTAAAATGGCATCGCACAAACTTGTGATTTTTTGTGCAATGCGATTTCAACATTAGAAAGTCCCATTGGGGGGGGGGGGGGGGAAATCGCAGCGATGTTGCAGCGTAAAAAAAAAAAACACTAGCGGGTAAAAGCCCTTAGGACAGATCCACACGAGCATATGCGTATTTGCACATTGGGCATTGCATATTTGCACTTGCAGCTGCGTTTTTTCTGTACTTTTTGCAATCGCAATGCTCTCAGTGTAAGAGCTAATTTAGATGACCGTATATAGGCTCGGTTTTCACGCCGAGCCGATATACGGTGTCCTTGTCTGCAGGGGGGGGGGAGGATGGAAGAGCCAGGAGCAGGAACTGAGCTCCCGCCTCCTCTCAGCCCCTTGCCACTATTTGCAATAGGAGGGGGCGAGACGGGGTGGAGCTAAGTTGTGTCGCTTAGCTCCGCCCCCGCCCCTCCCATTGCCAATAGTGGCGAGGGGCGGGAGCTCAGTTCCTGCTCCTGGCTCTTACATCCTCCCCCCTGCAGACAAGGACACTGTATATCGGCTCGGCGTGAAAACCGAGCCGATATACGGTCGTCTAAATAAGCCCTAAGGCTGCCTGTCCACGGGCGTCGCGATATTCCTCGGCAAAGATCCGGGGAGCAGGAGCCAGCTGACAGATCTCCACGGTGAGCCAGAATCGCAGCAAATTGCAGCATGCTGCGATTTGCTGCACGCGAGCGGTGAGTCGCTACGATTCTCCACTCATAGACAGGGGGGCTGCGCTCTCCATAGCAACACTATGGAAAGCGTTCACTGCACTCCCCACGGCCGGATTATCACCGCGGGCAACGCAGTGCAAAAACGCCTGTGGACAGGCAGCCAAAGAAGTTAAAGATGTGCTCTTTCCCTCTGCAAATGCGCAGGAAAATAGAGCATGATGTGTTTTTTGCATGGAATTGAGCACGTTAAATACGTGCATGTAAACTAAATCAATGGGTTCTATTTTCCGCGTATTGCATGCGCAAATTTTCAGTGCACGAATACGCAGGCCAATACGTTGGTGAGAATCTGGTCTCCAGCATAGTTTTCTCTTCTAATAACAGCCAATAACATTGTTCCGGGGATGAGATGGGATTGTCTGCTTGCAGCGAAATGACCTGAATTGTCTTCTTGTTCACCCTTTAAAAAGTGTAGATTACCTATCGACAGGAAGTCCTAAATAATAGATGAGAGAACCAAACTTGTTGAGAGAAGAATTGTTTTAGCTGAAATTTCATTCCTCATGCCCATTACATTTCTTCCACGGCCAACTACAGGGACATTTTTTTTACCTTATACTTTTTCAGGATATCTTGGTCCTGGGCAACGTCTTGTGACCCTAACAAATTAAAGGCATAAAAAAAAACATTAATATACAGAATGTAAGAATAAAAAGTTGAATCAGTTACAGTTGTCCATACCCAACTAGTTATTAACAATTAACAATTAGTTAGAACTCCACAACTGACCATTGGACTTTGTATATGTCTTCACCTCCAAATCTTATATGGTGTACTCATCCATCCTACAGTCTCCTTAACCCTTCCCGTCAGCCATAGTGCTATATACGCCTCAACTGTCCTGTGCAGCTAGGACATATATACACAACTGCAGTATGTGATGTGTTTGGAGTGGGATGGCAGGTGCCGATACCTGACCACAACAGCTGCAATGGGAGATAACACCGATCACGTCTGTAAACCTTTAAATGCCCCGAATCTCTCCCACGCAATAAGATCGCAGGGTGTCATGGCAGCCTGAGGCTTTCTTAAGGCTCCCAGGGCTGCCATGATTGTTTGCCTATTGAGATGTACCTGTGGCACATCTGAATAGGAAAGCCTCTTAAAACACAGTATAATGCAATACTATGGTATTTCATTGTATGGTATAAGCGATCAAATGACCACAAGTTTACATCCTTTTAAGGGCTCATGCACACGGCAGAGGCGGATTCCCACCATGGAAGATATGCGATTCATTGCGGAAAGCTTGCGAGCGATCGTGGATTCAATGGTTTTTTCACGAGGATGTACGCTGATGCACAGCAGATCGTCCGCGCGGAAAAAAATAAAATGCAAGCCCAATGGTGCCTTCCCCCACGTTCCTGCTTGGTCTCCAAGCAACCTGAGAAGTATCCACCAAGTGTCCACAAAGCACCCACAATGTAATTGCAGATTAAACGCTTCCAAATAGATCAATGGAGCCCATCCACACGGAATTCACACTAAAATGGAGCATGCTACAATTCATTTTCTGCTCGTGGAATCCACAAATCAAATCCACATGTGTTCGTGAAGCTGAGGACACTCTATGCTTTCCTATGGGCGACTTGAACAGCGGATCTCACGCGCAGGTGCCGATTGTGGATTCCACAATTCAAATCCCCCTGTGTGCATGAGGCCTTAGGGACTAAGAAAAAAAAAAGTAAAGTTAAGAAAAATATAAACTCTTTAATTACTACAAAAATATTAAAGGTTTTAATTCCCCTTTTCCCAGTCACATCAAAAATGTTTAAAAAAATTATGTATAAATTGGTAAAGCTGCATCCATAACGATCCAATTTATTAAAATATCATGTTGTTAATCATGCACAGTGAACGCCGTTACAAAGAAACGGTGTCAGAACAGTGCTTTTTTGGTAACCCCATCTCCAAGAAAAATTTTTTTAAAAAGCGATCAAAAAGTTGTATGTACCCCAAAGTGATACCAATAAAGCCTCAAGCCAACCTGCAAAAAAACAAGCTCTCACACAGCCCCTTTGATGGAAAAACAAAAAAGTTATGTGGGTAAAAAATGGTCATAGAAAGAATTTTTTTTCAAAGGTATTTTATTAAACAGGAGGACAAATAAAAAGTAACAGTGCAGAAGGATGTTACCAGGGTAGTATCTTTTTAGGGACTGGTAGACCACCGCCTAATGGATGGTTTCATGTGCCATTAGGAAACTTAGACTTTTTTCAGATGACATTGGTTTTCTCCAGTGCTGGTTTCACCCTGGTTTCCTCTTTCCTTGCACAGGGACAGAAAATCAGACGGCACCATAGGGGTGAATGTGTAAGACAGACCTTTTTTGGTCTCCATCTCACATACATTTTTCCCCTGTCAGTCTTTTACACTGGATAGAAAAGTGTCATCAGTCTCACATATTCACCCCTATGGTGCTGCCCAGATTCCATCTAGGTTCCATCCCCTTGCATTTTTCTGCACAGAAGACAAAAGCAGGATGGAACCAGTACAGAAGAGCTAAAACTGAAAAGAAGGAGACACAAATTAGATATAAGAAAAAAACTTGAGGGTGATCAGTGAGTGGAACAGGTTACCACGGGAGGTGGTGAAATCTCCTTCAAAGGAAGTCTTCAAACAGAGGCTAGACAAATATCTGTCTGAGATGATTTAGTGATCCTGCATTGAGCAGGTGGTTGGACCCGATAACCCTGGAGGTCCCTTCCAACTCTATGATTCTAATCTGACAGAAGCCTAAATTAGGAAGAATCTATTCAATGGCCACTACTACGTGGGTAATACAATTTAACAGCACCATGCATCTGTTGCTATTAGATGAAGTTGTATAAGGATTACTATGTAACTGGGACTACTGTATTCAGTATACTGATGTAGTGAAACTACACATTTCAGCAAACTAGCCATTGTAAGAATGTACAAGGCAGTGAGATGCATGAGCATCTCCAACTAGACATAAGCAGATTTGCGTTTATTCACACAAGCATATATCGGCCTCCGTTTTCAAATCAGACATGCGATTTTTCAGTAAATATCTTTCTGGACAGAATATGGAGGCAGCTCCCATAGACTCCTATTGGAGCCTATGGTAGTTGCCGGAGAAGAGAGGTGGGAGAGAGTTTAGTAGCGTGACTGCTAAACTACCACCCCCTTCCCTTCTCCACTCTGCCCCTTGCTGGCTGCTTCTAATGGGAGGGGATGGTATGGGTCAGGAGCTATGGTAGTTGCTAAGCTCCCGCCCCCTCCCATGGCAAGGGGCGGAGAGGGGGTGGGAGCTTAGCACACTAGCTCCCGCCCCATCCCACCCCCTTCCCTTGATGAGAGCTGGCGAGGGGCTGGAAAGGGGGAGGCAGTTTAGTAGAGCTAAACTGTCTCCCCCCCACCCGAAAGCATTGCAGTCTCGGCGTATATGCGCCAGGCCTGGGCCGTTTGAATGGACGCACAAATGGCAGATTCACGTGTTTTTCGGCTGTGACATGGCTACCTGAAAAACGCTACACTCGTGTAAAAGAGCCCTTATGCTGTGAAAATCTGGTCCAATTTAAAAAGAAAATTGGATTCTTAAAGGGGTTGTCCCACTTCTAGTTGTTTTGCTGCAGGAAACAGACAGCTCCATACATTCTGCAGTGGCCCAGGGTGGTATTGCAGGCTCTGTCCCATTCACTTCAATATGATTCAGCCTGAAATACCAACCTGGGCCACCATCCAATGTATGGAGCCATCTGCTTCCATGCAATGTACGTAGCACAGCTTTTCCACTGCATATTTTCTTGCCACGGATTTCAACCTTTGCATTGCAAAGAATGAAAATCTGTGCATTTCTTCAACAAAATGGGCATGTTGTCAACAATTACAACATCCAATTCACTGAACAATTTAGGATAGGACTTGTTTCCTTGTAGTAGGAGTTACTTCTTTTTAGAGTTATTTGGTAAATTTGATCAATTTTTACAATGTGAGTCTCAAAAGGTGAAACAATAAACCCATAGAGGTGCATATGGCGACAATAACTCTAGTTCCCGATGTTTATTCCAGTTTCTTATATCCATTTCTCACATTATTGGTATTTATAGTGTACAACCTAGAATGATTGTTGCAATTTCCTTAATCAGTAGATGATCCTCGATGGATTATTGCAGCATCCCTCATATCCTTGATAGAAGAAGGGAGAAACAGATATGGGATAGAGACTCTAGAGAAACAAGGTATCACTTACTGTCTCGCATTGGAGCTAGCTCTCTAAGCACCATGCGTGTTCCTTCACTTGAATAGCTGCCCGGAGTCATCAGGGACTTTGCACCAACATAACAGTCAGTGCCCAGTAGTGCTACTGTCAACATAAATATCAGCGTAGTTGAACATCTGCCAAGTGCCACAATTTTCCCGTGTATTCTCCCACATCTAAGAGGCAGATGCTTCCGCTATAGTCATGCAGGCTTGGACTGGCCCACAGGGGGACAAGTGATTCACCTGTGGGCCCTAAGCAGGAGTGGACCCCCAGCCCTCACACCCACCTGCATTATACACAGATTGGCTGAAATACTCTAAGCTGCCTATGTATTCTTCCATATAATAAACTGGGTAGTTCATCTATTTCTATAGATGACATCTTGGAACACCGACAGACTAGCTGGTATTCTCCCTTCCTACCTCCTGGGCCCTGCTTTCTTCACACTGCCCCTCCTCACCACTGAGTGAGCATATAATGTGTTTCCCCCCAAAATAAGACCTACCCCTAAAATAAGCCTTACCCTGGTTTTGGGGGGGGGGGGGGGGGGAGTGGGTAAGCTTGAAATATAAGCCCCTGCCCTGAAAAAAGCTCTAGCTACGTTACATGAAAAAAAGCAATACATTACCTAGCATGTGCCGTTCAGGTTTCTCGCACAGGTCCCCGTATGTCAGCAGGCTTCCGTGCACTTCTCGGCTGCCGACAGAATATCACTTGTTGGTAACAGGGTTTGCAAGATTGCCTCCAACAAGCAATTACTCCGATTGGTTTTCAAGCGCCATGGCTCAGCCAATCACTACAGTGCTCAATAAACCAAGCAGAGCCATCGCATTGAATTGGTTCATCGAGTGCCGCAGTGATTGGTTCTCAAGCGCTGCGGCTCAGCCAATCAGAGCCCGTTACCAGCAAGCATTCTCTCGTCGGCACTGACAACTGCACGACAGCCTGCCGGAACTGTGGAGAACAGCGGGAGGGACCAGGACAACGCCTGCTTAGTATTATAAGACATCCCCTGAAAATAAGACTCTGTGCCTCTTTTAGGGTAAAAATTAATTTAAGAGGGGGTCTTATTTTGGGGGAAATACGGTATTACCAGCCGCTAGTTGAAGGCAAGGGCGAGGCAACAGACAGAGGACCGCAAGGGATGTTTCACATGTGATGGAATCATCCACAGGATGCAGCGCAGGTGCATATTTTGGTAAGTTTTTAAGTATGTTTTGTGGCATTCCTTGCGTTTTATTACGCAGACTTTATCTACAGAATTACAGCTCCCGTATGTTAGAAACCTGCAACAACATTTATGCAGTACCATTTCACTACCATACGCGGCTGTAAGCCAGGTCACCGGCGGCTCTATAGCGGTAAAACGCTGCATGACCCACACAGCGTTTTACGCATACGTTCATATGAGCCAAGCCTAAGGACTCATGTCCACAGGGACAGATCCGCAGCGGGTGTCCCGCACGCGTGATGCGCACCCCATAGGGATGCATTGGACACCCGCAGGTAATTAAATACCTGCGGATGTCATTTTCCCTTGAGGTGCGGATTGCGTGTGCGGGAAAACACCCGCAGCATGCTCCATTTTAGTGCGGGTCTCCCACGGGGACGGCTCCCGCAGGCTTCTATTGAAGCCTATGAAAGCCGTCCGGATCCGCGGCACGTTTTCTGTGGGGCGAGTTGTATTTTTCACTGGTACCATTTAACCTACCATATTGAGAGACTTTTAAAAATGTCTAAGTGGGACGAAATGCAAAAAAATGCAATTGCACCATTTGGGGGTGGAGGTATTTTTAGGGTGTTTATGATGCAGTAAAATGACACATTGTCCTTATTTTGTGGCTCAGCACGATGACAGCAATATCAATTTATATAGTAAATAGAATCTCTTTTTCTTTTTTTATTGCTTTCTAACGCCATTGTTAGAATCCCACAACTTTTGTATTTTTCCCTCGATAGGGCTGTGTGAGGGCTTCTTTTTTTGCAAGGTTACCTACAATTTGCATTGGTACATTTGAGGACCATATGACTTTTTGTTTGCTTTTTATTCAATTCTTTATTGGAGGTAGACTGACCAAAAACAGCGCAATTCCTCCATTGCATTTTTTTTCTGATGAAGTTAACCATACAGGATTCAGAATGTGACGTTTTAATTAAATGGACCTTTACAGATGTAGCACTGCCGGTATTTTAATTTTTTAATGCAACGACTGGGAAAAGTTTTTTTTTTTTTTACTTTTAATATTTGTTATTTTTATTAGAATTAAAAAAAATCTTTATTTAACTTTTTGACATTTTTTATTAGCACCCATGGGTAACTTGAACTTGCAATAGTTTTATCGCTTATACGGTAGGTACAATGCAGTTCTATGGTATTGGATTATGCTGCATTTTCACAGGCTGTCTTTTAAAGATATGCCATGGACTCGTCCCTAATAGGCAAAGGATCATGGCAGCCCTGACAGCGGCATTTAGAGGGTTAACAGCTGCAACCACAGTTGTGTCTAGAGTGGGTTTGGTTCACAGCATAAGCTAAGGAGGGCTCTAGTTGTACAAGCTACATGGGGTATATACTGTTGGGATACATATAGCCGTATGTAGGACAGGAAGGGGATAATCAACCAGCGACTATTTTTAGGTAAATGGAAAAGAAGAGACTAGTGAATTAATTATTGCTTGTCACCCTGTTGGTGGCCATGTTTACATGAGACAATTGCCACTTAGATTCGCTCTACCGAGTGACTATTCGGATAATATTTATCTTGTATAAAGCCACCCTCAAACAGAGACCAAAATTGCCAACTTTGGTCTTCGTTTTTCTTGGCTTCCATTCCTTTCCATTTATTTTGGATGACAGAATAGTATAGCAGACTAGGCTTTGCAGATGGCCCCACTGACCCAAGCACATGACGAGTCCTGTTTTGTTTGCAAACTTTTTTTTTTTTACTTAGGAGAGGATTTTATGGTAATTGATTAGTAAAGTGGTGGAGGGCAGCTCCACTTTTCTCTTTAAAGACAAGCGTATTACAGACGTGCTACAAATGATATTACAACCATTTGTCATCGGTATTTGATGTGTTTTTGACTCCGTATATATATATTTTTTTAATGGTTAAATATAAAATAACAACAATATAGAGGCAAATACACAAAAAATAGGTCCTGCTGCGTTTTCAAGGACTGTAAAAAATATGGCACATAGATTTATATTATCTAAATATTGCGGTCCCCAAAACACAGATCAAATCCGGAGCTAAAATACACTCGTCTGAAAGTGGCGGAAAGCAGGGGTGTAATATTGGGAGTAGAGATGAGCGAGTATACTCGCTAAGGCTAACTGCTCGAGCCAGTAGTGCCTTTTATCAAGTATCTGCCCACTTGTCTCTAAAGATTCGGCTGCCGGCAGGGGGACGGGGAGCAGCGGGGGAAAGCGGGGAGGAGCGGAGAGGAGATCCCTCTCTCCCTCTCTTCCGCCCGCTCCCCCCTTCTCACTCCCGCAAGTCACCTGTCACCCGCGCCGGAAGCCAAATCTTTAGAGACGAGCGGGCAGATACTCGACTAAGGCACTACTTGCTCAAGTAGTTAGCCTTAGCGAGTACGCTCGCTCATCTCTAATTAGGAGCACTGCACCTCATACATTATTAACCGGTTTCACATCAGCGTTGGAACCTCCGTCCGGAGGTTCCATCATAGATACGGCTGCAAATACCGGTAGAAAAAGCGCTGCATGCACCCTTTTTTTCCCCTATCCAAAAGCCAAGCAGCTGGGCGGAAAGCGGGTAGACCCCATTAAAGTCAATGGGGTCCGCCCAACACTGTTCGTTCTATTCGGCCATGGTATTCCCCTTTCCTACTCCCTGAACGAAGAAGGAAAGCGGAATCCCCAGTGCAGATGTGAAAGTACCCTAAGAATATTAGCGGTCCCCCTGGAGCTCTGTGACCTGTATCACCCTACCCGACCTTCCGCCTGATACTTTAGTACATACACAGAACTCCAGGGTGACTGCTAACATTTTTAGAATTTACTCTCATGAGTACATCTTACCATTTAAAGACACAGGAACAGCCATTAAAAATGCAGTCTCTACACTTACCAAGTAAGAGCCACGGCTTGACGACCCCAATTTGTAGGTCCATGCTGAGGTCCTGCACGTATCCACAAGTGGGTCCATCCTGCTGATCTGGATCATCCACCACATGCACTAGAGAGTCCTTCCAAGTCTCTATAATTCTCTTCCCGGAGAGGGTCGTAACTCTCGTACATTGTTTCTTGAGTCTGTTTTTAGAGAATCCTTTGATTTCATCTCCAAGTGAGTGCATCACATGGATGTTCAGTCTACAATGTGCAGCAGAGGATTGCCACCACTGACTAGTATCCTAGTAACCGCTGCTGCTGATCTCCCTCTGTCTCTGCACACATGGGAGGGTTTGTGTTCCTGTTATATATTCTACACCGCCTGCTATTGGATATTCTGTTACTAATTCCCATTGGTTGCTCTTTAAAACACTCAAGACTGAAAACTGAAACTGCAGATCTCAGCCGTCTGCGTAGTGAGCGGAAGGAGAATGGCATCATTTGTGGCAGCCCGAACCCCCCAGCTGGCAGATGTGTGATACATCACTCTCAATGTGTGAAAAGCAGGCATAGAGTAGAATGGCTAGGGAGGCTATAGAATGTGAGAGGTTTGTAGGCAAAGTACAAAAGTGTGTTTCACTTAAAGATACTAGATCCTTTCCCTAGGCATGATACAGATCGAGAAGCACGATTCAGGCAAAATATGAAAAGAGAATTATGAAAAGGCCTTTATTTTTTTAAAAAATTGGAAAATGCAACAAGAAATATAAAACTTAGGGACGGATTTTAATTGCGGAATCCGTGATCGCCGTGGCTAAATGCAGGCAATAAAAGGCATATAGTTTGATTTTTCCTTCAGACTCAAGGATAGGAATTCGAGTATTCCGTGAGCAGAAGAAAAATTGCACAATGCTCTATTTTGCCGCAGAAGTCAATGGAGGTGTCTGACCTGCAGCCCATACACAATTAACATTGCGTATGGGCTGCGTTATCGCTAAGAAACGGCACAAGACCTAAATACGAAACTGCGCATGCCCGCCTGCGAACCTAGGCCATACGCAATACAGGTTAGTGCCAAACGCGGGGTCATAGCCAAAATCCACTGCGGGCCTCCCGCATGCGGAATCCAATCTGGTCATATGAGCCCAGCCTAAGGCCACTCTCACTGTTTTCTACAGCGTTTAGTACGGCGTTTAAAGCGCCTACATTGATCTCAATGGGACTTTTCTAACACCGTGATTTTCAAACGCTGTCTGTTCTATTTTAATGCGTTTCAGCGCTTTTTAACGAACCTCATCACCCATTGTAATAATGGGGTGCTTTAAAAAAATGTTTTCGAACGTGTTTCAAAACGCCATTATAAAACACTGCAAAACGCCACATTTAAAACGGTCTATGTGAGAGTGGCCAAAAGTACGGGGCTTATTACTAAAGAAAAAAGTACTTTGACCTAGGAGAGTGCAGCATCTGCGTCTCTGTGTCCATCTGGTCCGCGAGGCGGTAAGTGAGCCCTCCGTTGTCTCTTTCATTCAAGGGCAGGCTCACATGAGTGTATTGTAAAACGCTGCGTATAAAACGGAGAGTTCTACTGACTGGTGGAGCTGCAATCACCGCCATTCTGATCACGTATGACAGCGCATCTCACACTTGCCGTCAAGCAACATGCGTATAAAAGTCCACATTAATTGCACAGCGTTTTCATCCGCACCCATGGAGAACAATAGGGCTCTGCTGTGTGTAATACACGTAAAATCAGTGTACTGTTATTGACTCCATTCACCATGTATATTGCGCACGTAATATGCAATGACATTACGCTCATGTGAGCATACCCTTAGTCTTAGGCCCAATGTCTACGGGCAGGAGATCTGCACCTCTAGCCGCCCATAGGGATACATTAGCATCCGCAAGACAATTTAAAGCATGCGGACGTGATTTTTTTTTTCCTGGTGTGCAGATAGCATGCGTGGCAAGAAATCACACATGCTCCATAGTTCTGTGGATCCCGCGGGACGGCTTCCATTGAAGTGAATAGAATACGTGGTAGAGCAGGAGATTTAAAAAAAAAAAATTGCGCTTCGTGTGCGTCCCGCACGTCGCCCGGGCATCCGGACGCATCCACCGTGCTGAAGAAAGAAGATCCGTCCGGCACGGAGGAAATCCGCACTGGAGCTGGACAGGTAAAAAATGTTTTTTTCTCTCCAGGTCTGCAGGCGCAGCTGGATTCCGGGATTCAGCAGATGGAATCTGTGTGTGCAAGTGGACATTGGGCCTTAGGCCGGGCTCACATGAACGTAAGTTTACCGTATATTACACGCGTGATGTACATACTATGCGTGATTTGCGGTAATTCGCAGGCAATCAAATACATTGCCTTAGGCCCCATGTCCATGGCACGCGCGGATTTTCCATGCGGATGCACTGCGAGTCATCGTTAAATGGAGTCTTCATTGCTTGCGGAAGATCGCGGATTGCGTTTTTTCCGTGCAGATGTACATGGATGCACAGCAGATCATCCACAACCCCAACTCCCAGCCTTTTCCCCATCTATATAATTGAATTTACGCAATTGTATTTGTGGATGCACTGTGCATCACTCGCTCCCATAGAGATGAATGGAACCCCCTCTGCGCATCAACTGTGGTAAAATGGAGCATACTGCGACTACTTTTCCATGCACGCCATCCATAAATCAAATAAAATCAGATCCACAGGTGTTTAATTAAGTGCGGACGCCCCATTCATCTCTATGGACTGATTGAACTGCGGATCGCACCCACGAGGATTCAGCAGTTCCATTTTGGCCGTGGACATGTGCCCTTAGGCCTCATGTTCGCGGTCGTGTTGGTAATGCACTGTGGGTCTCCCCACAGCGTTTTACTGGTATTTGGAGCAGCGGGTCTGCCGGCAGAGAGAGCGTATGGCTGAGAGTGCACTGTGCATACCTGCATATCTCATGCACAAGGACAAGGCATATCTACATGCAGTATGTTCATGGATTGACTTTCATTGACTCTATCATCATTTATCACATGGCCTGCCATTGCTGTCACAGCTGTGTCAGGGGAGTGCGATGTACTCCCTGTGTTTTCAATGGGGCTGGCGCTCCTGCCTGTGGCCCCATTGAAAACAATGGGCAATAGCGCAGATTTTTCTTAGCACTGCGAGACTTCAGTGAAAATATCGCAAGTGAGTATGAAACCATTGAAAATCATGCGTTTTCACTCGCTCTCGCATCGCAAGAAAACTTATCGCTGGTGGGTAGGGGCCCTTAAGGTGATTACCAGCCAGGTGCGCGGCTCCCTGGCAGGTAATCACTTACTGGCGGTGCTGTGGGACGTACTCACTGACGGCATTGTGTGCACCTGGGATCTTCCTCCTCTCCTCCCCTGACCTGTCCTCTTTGGTTCTGCAGGAGGAGAGGTGAAGGGAGGAAGCATCCAAGCGCACATACTGCTGCCAATGTGTGCATCCCATAGCAGCGCCGAGCAAAGGAGCAGCTGTGAAGACCAGGAGAAGTGTGAATATATCGGTCTCGGGACGGGGGCTTTATTACTACTGGGACTATTGTTGTAATGGGAACAGAGGACCCCGGAGACTTGTTTCTTCAGAAAAATAAGGTGTTTATTATGCCAGCGTACCCCAAAGGAATTTTCAGTCCAAAAACTGAAGTCGTCCGCACGAGGATCGCACTAAAATAGGACATGCTGCGATTTTCCCCCTGCGAGTGGAACGCTCGCTCCGGATCCCACAGTGCAAATACACCCGTGTGCATTGGGCCGGAGGCAGTCTTCTCCCTCCATCTTATGTTACTTTTTAACTAGATACAAACACACATTTATAAAACAAAATGGCAGAAAACCTCCACCGTCATAAAATGTACAGGGCCATTTCAAAAAAGACAGGTAGCAAAGTTTGCAACATTTCTGCATCTAAAAAAACTGTCAAACTCTGTTCTATTGGTGCGGATTTTGACTGGTAATCAGCAACACATCTGCAGCCGATTTCGTACTATGTGACGCTCCCCCTCACCTCTTCTGAAGGCTTCCCACTGTCAGTGCTCCCCGGCTTTCGATTCCCAGTGGCTTTGTGGCTGCTGGTCAGGTGAGGCCACTACAGGCCGCTAGGAGCCGGAAGTCAGCAAGCGCTGACAGCAGGAAGCCTTGGGAGGAGGTGAGGGGGAGCGCCACATAGTATGAAATCAGCTGCGGTTACACGGCTAATTTCCAGCTAAAATCTGCACCAATTATATAGATTTTCACTGATTGTGGATGCGGAATTTGCAGCACCAATTCTCACTGCAGACATTCCATAGCATTTCTGCCTCATGTAAACATACCCGGTATTAGTGTATCTTGACGCCACCAGGAAGATAGGGGTTTCAGAGGACTTGGATGCAGACAAGCCCCTGTCACACCCCTAGCTCCCGATTGGCTCGTTGTCAAAGGTTCTAGCAGCACAGTGTTTAGTACATGCTAGGCGTACAAGATACAGTAATACCTACATCCACCGCAGCTGTTCACCCATTATGTTATTACTGGAGTCGGCAGGGACAGTCCCATGGGCCCCGGTAAGGGGAGGGCAGAGGTCAGTGCAGCGGTGCTGCAGGGGGCCACGGTGCCGACGAAGGGGACAGTCACAGCAGGAAGAGTGACAGGGAGAAGCCGTCGGGGGCACAGTGCCGCTGCAACCGGTAACCCGCAGACGCCGGGAACACTCACATTAAGAAGAAGCCACCGCCGGTGCAGCGCTGCCCACTATCACTTTACCGCTGCTGCAGGGAGGCCGCAAGCGCCGCCGGGTACTGTGCCAGCAGGAAGAGTAAGAAGCCGCCGCCGGGTGTAACCCAGCGACGCCGCCCGTGCAGTGCTGCTGGGTGGAGGCCGCTGCCGCCTACAGTCACAGCAGGGTCAGCAACACACGCGGTATACTCACTTGAGGAGACCGCTGTGCATTGCTGACTTCCAGGACCTGCTGTGAAGTTGAGTAATAACAGCCTATCAGGAACACGGGGCATCAACCCCCTGTCAAGCAGCTAGTATCTTGACACCACCCACACTTCAGGTGGCATCAAGATACACTAATACCAACATACCCTAAGTCAGCCAGAGGTATGCTGCCATGTGCAGAGTGGCTTCAGTAGTAATAGTGTCCTTTTTTTCAGCCCCAGTAGTAATAGTGACCCCTATATTAGTGCCAGTAGTAATAGCGACCTCCATAGTAGCCTCAGTAGTAATAGTGACCCCCACAGTAGCCTCAGTAGTAATAGTGACCCCCAGAGTGGCCTCAGTGGGAATAGTGACCCCCCCCCCCCACAGAAGCCTCAGTAGTAATAGTGACCCCCCCACAGTAGCCTCAGTAGTAATAGTGACCCCCAGAGTGGCTTCAGTGGTAATAGTGACCCCCCCACAGAAGCCTCAGTAGTAATAGTGACCCCCAGAGTGGCTTCAGTGGTAATTGTGACCCCGACAGTAGCCTTAGTAGTAATAGTGACCGCCACAGTAGCCTCAGTAGTAATAGTGACCCCGACACTGGCCCCAGTAGTAATAGTGACTTCCAGTCCCACAGTGACCTTAGTACTATTACTACTGGGGCTGATATAGAGGACACTATTACTAATAGTGTTCCTTGTATTGACCCCAGTAGTAACAGTGACCCCCCCTCCCCCCACAGAATCCCCAGTAGTAATAGAGCCCCCCATGTACTTACCTTTTCCTGGTCTGTAGAATGCCACTGCTCCTCTACTCAGCACTACTGCGGGCGGAGGTGCATGTACTCGCAGCAGCACCCCTCCCGTCTTCTGCGGAACTGAGAGGTCAGGGGAGGAAAATCCTGGATGCACACACTGCCGTCAGTGTGTGCATCCGGTTGTGGCGCAGCAAAGAGATTACCACACCACCATGGCTGGTAATCACTTTAATAGTTGCCAGACGTCCCGAAAGCGGGACACAGGGTCCCAAAGCGGGACTGTCCCGCCTAAGTGCTAATGCCCACGGATGGATTGTCGCTGCGGAATTTGTGGTCAGACACCCGCCATGAATTCCGCAGCAATGTCCGTCCATAGACATGCTGTGGTAAGCGATTCTCCCATGCTGAAAAGTGGAAATCAACTGCGATTTTCTGCTTACAGGGGGGAATTACAGCAGGTTCTATTCTGTGTGGAAAATCCTGTGGACGGCTTCTATTGCAGTCAATGAAAGCCGTCCGTCCCGCGATACGCCTTCCTACGGCAGCACGCGTTTAACCTAGCAGGAGTGCCTTGTGCCGGGAAGAGCCAAGACTCAGCGGTCTGATGACAGCCAGGCTCCTACTCCCATGACCAGAAGTGGAGAAGCATCTGTTCCTGACCATTTAACCTCTTCCATGCCACAATTAAGCAAGCAATAAGGGAAGAGAGATCCCCATCAGCGATGGGTTCCCATGGCAGCCAGAGACCTGATAAAGGTCCTCCATGTCTGCAACCAAGATATATAGGAAAGAATAGGTGGTAGACTGCGTAGAACCTAAGGGCTAAACCGGGTGGAAGTAATATTTATTCACACGATAATTGTGCCGTGTAAAAGGCCTTTGACAGATAACCAGACATTTTTAATGAGATTTTCTTCAGAAATCGGATTGCTCTCTGCTGCACTTGTACATCCAGTCTACAACAAAATGGCCGCGGGGCACACAAGACTGCGGACACTTCTATCAGCACGATATGTAATACAAGCTGGGCCTTCTACAGTAACTGGAGGCAGAGCTGTGCGTGGCCGCTGCCTCTATCGTTCACGTTAGCACGTTCCCAATACGTTAATGGAGAGCTGCACCCAGCCAGGCGCGGGAGCCGCATCTCCATAGCAACGCTTACTGCTACACAGCCGGTCACCGCTAGGTGGGGCTACTTTCTAGAAAAGGAAGACACGTTGCTGCGGGGGAAGTGACGCGGCGCTCAGGACATTCCCGGCGCTTCTAGCATTTGAATCCCGCAGAGAGGCAGAAGCTGCAGCGCTACTGTCATGGCCGCCTTCTCCCTGGAGACGCTGGGTGAGTGCAGCTCCAGGTTGGCAGCATTTACAAGCTGGCCTCCCATCTGCCATGACAGTCTGGTAGTCTTGCTGCCACTTCTGCATTCATTTCCGACCACACAGGGGCCCTAACTGCGCCCTGCCGTTTAACTGACTCCTATAGAAGTCAATGGGGCTTATGGAAACCGACCAGCTGCTGTTTGCATGACTTCTATAGGAGTTGGGGCTCATTCATACGAGTGTGAGACGGTGTATCGCCGCGATTTCTGGATTGCGTGTGACAGTGTATCTCGCGCACGCAGCCGTTCGCAGCCTTACTGGTTGTATATATGTTAATCTGTCGCTTGGTGAAGGTGCGTATGAACCCCGCACACACGGGATGTAATTTCCCATGTACAGCGGTTTATGCGCACCCATAGAGGACATCAGGGCTCTGGCTCATGGTAGAATAAAACCGCGCTGCCGCCTTTTATACGCAATGAAAAACCGCTAGTGTGAGCGGGCCATGCGAGAATCAATGTGTCTGAATAGCTGCGATGTACCGTGTGTCATACGTGCGGAATACACAATTCAGATATGTTCGTGTGGACGCGCCCTTACAGAAGCGGCGCCGCTCTACTCTTTCCGTCATCCCGGCCAGCAGGGGTGATCCGATTTCAACCATGTTGCTGTTACACTGTGTTTCTTCCCTGCAAAACACAGGTGAAGCTGTGCTGATTGCGGCCGGCACCCGGATTTGATGCTATAATCACTGAGGAGTCTGGGTGCCGACCGCTAGCAGCAGAGCTCCGCCTGTGTTTTGCAGAGATGAAACGCTGCTGTATAAGGGCTTATTCACTCGGCAGCACCTTGTGAGCCAAAACCAGGAGTGGATCATACAGAGAACGTAGAATAGGAGGATTTACAATGGCACAGAGGAGGTGAGGTCCGTGGCTGTGAGGGCTTACACTCTATAAGGGGAGGGGGGGTTCTGGGTAGCGGGCAGGAGATAAATGTAGAATCGTTGGGGATCTGATCGTTAGGATCGCAAGAACGGCACAACCAGAGTCCGCCTCAGCCACTAGAGTGACGGTTGGCACCGCTCTAGTCACTTGTATGGGACTGACAGCCAAGTGCAGCGATTGGCTGTTTCTATCTCTATAGACGGTGACTGGAGATTAGTCACATATGCATTGCAGCTCTGTTCACGGGGGGTGCGCCATTCTTGTCACCCATGGGTGTTCCAGCGGTCAGATTCTCATCAATCATACATTGTCACCTAGATCCTATGGAATAGCCCCTTTTAAAGCAACCCTCCAGTTTTGGGAGAGAATTGTACCCCGGGACCATAGAGGGAGGACGTATATTACCTGCGGTTGTTCTTCTCTACCATCCGTCTGACGTAACAGTTTTGGGTCTCATTTTCAGCTTTCCGAGATGGCCAACCCAATCTTCAGACTACCTAATCCCCGCACTGCGTTAGTAGTGTTAGACTAGCAATGCCCTATATCGGCTCTTTGGCCAGCACTGCTCATGTGATCCGCACAAGCCAATTGGAGAGCAGTGTACACTTAGATGGAAAACTGCCATCTCGAATGCCTGAAAACCAGGACCATAACTAGTGGATCAGACGAAGGTTAAAGAAGAGAAGTCCCAGGACAGGATCATGACCCGGCCGTTGCCTGATTGGATTTTTTCTTTAACCCTTTCCAATCCACTGTTTGAAGTCTGAAGACATTCTGATTGAAGGCTGTACAGCTCTGATGTTGGAAGACGTCCAGCAGGGTATTCTTACTGTATATCACTGGCCGCTCTGTTGTCAGGGACTTCTCCAGCATGTCCCATACCGCAGTACTGGCTCTAGCCAGCAGATGGCACCTTTGTATAATGGCAGCAAGAGAAAGCCCATTAGGGAACCCTGAATCCAAAACTGGATTGCAAAGGGTTAATGGTTGCAAAGTTGTCTGCAACCATTTTCCGATATAAAGACCTTGAAGTCGTCTTGGTGGTTTGACTTCCCTTCGCACAGAACAGAGACCGGTCTCAGACTAGTGCTGGCAGTGATCCACCATGATGGTGCAGCTCTCTGCCACTTTCTGCAGAGCTTCATTATTTTAAGCCGTCCATGGTGATTAGGATTGGCATCGGATAGGGTTCATTTACTTTAGTTTTCCATTTGATTTCTTTTCCACAGGTGGCGAACCAATGACATTGGGCTCACCAACATCACCGAAGCCTGGTGCCGGTGCCCAGTTCTTGCCTAGTTTCCTCATGGGTGATATACCAACACCTCCAACTCCACAGCCTCGGCCATCGTTGGGGGTTATGGAGTTGCGATCACCATTCATGGGAGGTAATATATTAGTCTATTAATCATGCAGCAGTGTTAAAGCCTGTTTGAGAGTCATATCGCTCCCCCCCCCCCCCCCATCCCCTCATCCCACCCATCCCCTCATCCCACCCATCCCCTCATCCCACCCCTCAAAGACATAATACAATCTGATCTGGGGAATGCAGGCTGCTCATACAAAGATCGGCTTGTCTAACTGGAGTGGGTGTATAATATATTTTCTCCTTTCTCTTCCGTTTCGGACTATATCTAGGTGGTACTCCTCCCCAGCCTGTGGTTCCAGCGGTCCCAGCTCATAAAGATAAGAGCGGTGCACCCCCTGTTGCAAGTATTTATGATGACCTTCTAAGCCCGAGTCTTGGTCTTGGATCTACACCTTCCAGAAAGCCGGTAAAATCTTGGTTTTAAGTCTATTAGGGTGCCTCTACTTGGGAGAACTATTGCTCCTGCGTCACACGTAGCCGTTCAGTGAGTGGAGGCACAGTGCGCCAGAGATCTCTTCCCTCCGCCAGTCACAGTAAACAGGCAGTTGTTCATAGATAAACTGCCTGTTTAACCCTTTCCAATCCACTGTCTGACGTCTAAAGACATTCTGCTTGAAGGCTGTACAGCTCCGATGTCGGAAGACATCCGGCAGGGTATTCTTTCACTAATGACGGCGAATTCAGTGCTGTTTTTTGCAGCTGTGACCAAGTTCCACAGTGTAGTGAAATATGCAGCGGAACACCCCCAACAGACCAAACCCAGTGTGAAGGGTATCTGCTGGTTCTGGGTGTCTGCAGACTTTGAAGGAGACTTATTAAGCCTGGCATGCCAAATGGTTATATTATCCCCGTAGGCAGATCTCAGCACCTCCGTGCGCCTACACGGAAACTTATGCCCGCTTGGGCCTGGAGTAAATTTCGGTTTATGCCAGTTTTTGTCATAAATTATGTGATGGGCCATGCCATCTCCAGACAAGCCATGCCCCCTTTTATGGAAAGTGGGGTGGAGCCCTATACTTAAAGGGGTTGTCCTGCGCCGAAACGGGTTTTTTTTTTTTTCAATAGCCCCCCCGTTCGGCGCGAGACAAACCTGATGCAGGGGTTTAAAAAAACAAAAACGGATAGTACTTACCCGAATCCCCGCGCTCCGGTGACTTCTTACTTACCTTGCGAAGATGGCCGCCGGGATCTTCACCCACGGTGGACCGCAGGTCTTCTCCCATGGTGCACCGTGGGCTCTGTGCGTTCCATTGCCGATTCCAGCCTCCTGATTGGCTGGAATCGGCACACGTGATGGGGCGGAGCTACGAGGAGCAGCTCTCCGGCACGAGCGGCCCCATTCAGAAGGGAGAAGACCGGACTGCGCAAGCGCGTCTAATCGGGCGATTAGACGCTGAAATTAGACGGCACCATGGAGACGAGGACGCCAGCAACGGAACAGGTAAGTGAATAACTTCTGTATGGCTCATAATTAATGCACGATGTACATTACAAAGTGCATTAATATGGCCATACAGAAGTGCTGAACCCCACTTGCTTTCGCGGGACAACCCCTTTAATTTAACTTTTTTAAATCAAAACTACTCCTTGCGCCAAACTTTGCAACTTTTGTATGTCAAAAGCCAGTTGATAAGTTCCCACTTTTGTTCCTAAATATTTTCAGTTGGAATGTCTCTATTGCTTATCCATTTGATAAATACTTGATCGGTGGGATCTGACTGCTGGGACCCCTATCCTCACCAGAATGGGCTGCTTCGGTCCCCCACTAGCTGGAAGACTGCAGCTAGGAGATTTGAATGGAGTAGTGGTTAAGAATGGGCTCTGCTGCTCCGTTCGAGGTCTTTGCACTGCTTTCCTGCCTCCATCAGTGCTAATCTGCTGTTTCCATCGAAAACCATAGACTTTGGAATAGCACCGTTTCAGCAATCGGGTAGAAGACCCAGTAACTGGACCCCCACCGATCTAGTGGATGAGTGAGGAATACTTCTGGCTGAAATGCCATCTTAAATGTAAAACAGATTTGTCCACCTCTGGCTTACCGTAGATTATCGAATCTGAAAGGCCTAATGGCTTCTTCATATACAGCCCATAAGAGGAGGAGGAGGAGGAGGAGGAGGAGAGGA
This sequence comes from Eleutherodactylus coqui, assembly GCF_035609145.1. NCBI lineage: Eukaryota > Metazoa > Chordata > Amphibia > Anura > Eleutherodactylidae > Eleutherodactylus > Eleutherodactylus coqui. Next base: position 63,918,593 of record NC_089844.1, on the reverse strand, counting down.
GGGGGGGGGGGGGGGGGAGAAGCTAGTGGCGCTCATTTACATCGCATCCGTGATTACTGGCAGATATCAAACTATCAAATATTCAGGTTTGTCAGAACTGCATGGAGTCGGCCCAACGTAAAAAGCTATTTTATATAGATTTATCAGGAGTTCTGCATGATTATCTCGTTGAATCTTCTGTACTTTTTTTGTTCCTAAATTGCGTTGAATTTCTAGACCGTCAAATACCAGATTACGGGACTTGGTATATTTAGACGTGGAGGGATTTCAGAGCAGCGTCTGTGCCAAAAATTTGCATTCGTTTATAGTAGAATGCAGTCAAACCTCTAGTTTTGTTGGTTTTCAGTTTCGCTTTTTTTTTTTTTTATTTATTTATTTATTTTTAAAAGCCAGAATTCTGCTTCTACTTTTGCCTGCTGACTGTGATTGGCCCAGAGTGCTGTCACTCAGAGCCTATTCAGCCAATCAGAGCAATCTCTTGCTGGAAGGCGGGAAATTCAATCCCTGTCACTAGCAATAGATGCTTTGCCGGCTTGACAATCGCTCGGCAGCTGTCCAGAAGCTCCGACGACAGTGGTGGGGAGCCCGATGGCACCTGAAAGGTGCGTATGGATGCCACCCGCAGTCCTATGTAACACCACAGATAATGCAGTAGATGGGACCTGCAGTCCACAGATAACACACAGCTCTACATTAGGTTGCTTTTTTGGTATTAAAAACCATATTACATGTGTGTTGTGTTTTTTGTTTTTCTCTTCGAACGAATTCATTGGATTTAGATTGATTCCTATGAAAATAATTTCCTCGAGTTTCATCGGTTTCACGTTTGGCCGAGTTTGTTTGTTACCTCTTTCAGACGGATTACCAATGAAACTAGAGGTTTGACTGTATATATGTTTTCAAAGTCCCATCAACATGTAGTGGGGTAAAAAAGATTGCTGCAAGTTTCAGCACCTGTGTGACCGTTGGTGTGCGATCATACACCGTGGAGTAAATCTGCACCATAGTTGGTTTGTGTATTTTTCGTGCAAATTTTACTGAAATTTGCTGATGCATTCATTTCTACATTTAAATAGAGAATAAACCAGATTTTCAGATCCACAGGCTGACTATTTTCTGTTGCAGATGTCTTTCACTGTAAGTGGATGGGGTTTCATAAAGCTCCGTTCACTCACATTGTACTGCGGAATTTCAGCTCGCATTCTGCAGCCGAAGTTCCCTAGTAATTTTGCTGTGTGAACACACCTATAGGCCCCTCGCACACTGTGTGAACACACCTATAGGCCCCCTCGCACACTGGTGTATAGGCCCCCTCGCACACTGGTGTATAGGCCCCCTCGCACACTGTGTGAACACGCCTATAGGCCCCTCGCACACTGGTGTATTGGGAGCTGTGTGCTGCCCGTGTTAATTCAGTCGGCACATGGCCCCATTATAGGGCCATTCCTTATCATTGACAAGGGCGTCCAGCGCATGTCAGTCTGCTGCCTGTGTAAGTCGGACAGCTGCACACTTGTGTCCATGTGCAGTACGATGCGCCTTTACACCTAGCCTTATGTTGTGGAAATGTCGCAGATTTCTCTGTGGGTTTGTGATATCTGCCCGTGACAGGCATTTTTGACCTGGAGAAATGGCCACCTTTATGTTGCTTCATCAGAAGCAGAAACCAGATGTGTTGTAGACCTTTCTGTAAAACCTCAGGCTGTCCGATATTAATTTTACTCTACATATCTACCCTGTTTCCCTGAAAATAGGACGTAGCATGATTTTCCAGGATTTTTGAGGATGCAAAATTTTTTTTTTTTTTAGGATTTTGGAGGATGCTTGAAATATAAGCCCTACTCCAAAATTAAGCCCTGCTTACAGTTAATTAAGAAAGTACATTTAAATAGTGTCCAGGCAGCTATACATGTAAAAAAAAGTTAAATCTTTTTGAGCAAAAATTAATATAAGACCCCTGTCTTATGTTCGGGGAAACGGGATATAATATGACCTTGGTTTTTAATGTGTGTTTTGTTTTTGTTTTTTCCCTCTTGTAGTCAAACTTTTCTTCAAATCAGTCATCTCGCAGCGGGGTAATGCCGTCATCCACTGCATGTGCATGTAAGTCATACAAAGCTAATCCTTGTTTGTATCACAATGCAGTTCATATTTGGAGTGGTTAAATGTGATGCGAGTTCCATTCACTTCTTACGTGCTGCCACTAGGGGTCCTCCTTGTAGCATAAATGCATTTCCTCATGTATAGGAAAAAAATCTGTCCTGCACTGTGAATCAGTTGCGCTAAATGATGAGCTGCTTAAATTCTGCACTTCTGGAATACCTCATGCCACTCGTATGTTCACACGGGGCAATATCTGCCGTGGAGGGTCCGCAGGAGGCATTCTGCGGTGCAAAGTCCACATCCAAATCTGCATCTTTTTGATGCAGAAAGCACCCCCTCATTTTGAGAAGGGGATTAATGGGTCGATGATGTGACTAATGTTGTCAACTTACAGTACTGTGCAAAAGGCCTGTGTGTGTTTGTGGGGGGTAGGGGGGGGAGGCTGCAAAGTAAGAACGCTTTGCAGAATAGAAAATGTTAATTTCTCTTTTTTTAGTTAATAAAATGCAAAATAAATGATTAAAAGAGAATGCTAAATCAATATTTGGTGTGACACCCCCCCCCCTCCTCTTCACCCCCTCCACCTTTTGAATTGGGTAAAATATCCTTCACACTTGCCAAAAGTTGGAAAACCCATAACGATTGCTACCTTTTTTTTTTTTCTTTTTCTCAAACAGCTACAAGTGTCTTTAGTCCAGCAACCATTCTACAATCCAGGAAGGGAGCGTTATCTCCTGCACAGCTAGACCCCTTGTTCGTGCAAGGCGATGCTTTGTCTTCTGGTGACCAACTAGATGATACTTGGGTTACAGTATTTGGGTAAGCAATGCGTTGCCTAACTCTTACATCACATACAAATGACTTTAATGGCTGTACTTCTCTCTGGGATAGGAGGCTCATAAGTTTGTTGCAGTTTTATGACTCTTGTACATATTTGTATTTTATTAGTATAAACAAACATTTGTGTTCCCCTCCCCACCCCTCCTTTTTGCATGATATTATTTCTCATTCCTACTGTTTCCCCTAAAAGTAAGCCTTACCCTGGTTTTTGGTGGAGACTTGAAATATAAACCCTCCCCTGAAAATAAGCTTTAGCTAAAGGATATGGGGGGCGGGGGATCAATACTCACCTGGCCTGCAGCGTCTTGAGTCCCTCGCGATGGTCCCCCGTTGCTGCGTCAAGCTGCTGTGTCCTCTGCGTTGAGGTATACTTTTCTTTCTAGTGACAGGGCTTTGAATACCTTGCCTCCAGCAAAGCAAGTGCTGTGATTTAGGTCTAGCTCCAGCCACTCAGAGCTGGCGCTCCATCGTACACAACCATTTAGTGAATGACATTACTGAATGGCTGTGATTAGTTCATCAAGCACTGACACGGATTGGCTGGTGCTCGACCCAATCACAGCGCTTGCTTTGCTGGAGGCGGGGTGTTCAAAGCGGAGGGCACTACAGATTGCTGCCGGAGTCCAGCAGCGCGAGGCATCAGGACGCCGTTTACCAGGAGAGTACAAGCCCCTCCCTCCCTAAAAATAAGACCCTGCCACTTTGGGGGCAGAACTAATAGAAGACTGTCTTATTTTGGGGGAAACGCTGTATATGCCTAATAGGTGAGCAGGTCTAGAAAAGCCAAGAATCTTCCTGTTGGTGATGGTAGTTGATATATGCCCCTCAGTTTTAGCATAGCGGTGATGTTTAATATTCCATACAAATGGTTGTTGTGCTGCCGTGTTGGTTGTACGGCTCTTAAACATGAAGGGTCTTGACTCTGTTGTTTAAAATTAAGACGTACCATCTGCATTTTAGGTTTCCTCAAGCCTCCGCGTCTTACATCTTATTGCAGTTTGCTCAGTATGGGAATATAGTAAAACACGTGGTAAGGAGCATCTTCTACGGCATAACAGCCATTCAGTAAGCTCAACAACTTCTGTTGCACTTAACTTTATTTCATTCCCAGATGTCCAATGCAGGAAACTGGATGCACGTACAGTACCAGTCCAAACTACAGGCCAGAAAGGCGCTAAGCAAGGATGGCAAGATATTTGGAGACTGCATTATGATTGGTGTGAAGTCTTGCATTGATAAGGTGAGGTGCTTCTTAGACAGCGTTGAAGAGTCTGTCCGCGCTCTTGGTCTCGGGTTTGTCACACACTCCGAAAAAGACATAAACTTCATTGAAATAAACCCATAGCCTTTGTAGGAATACCCAGTCATGTGAGCGTAATGCAAAGATGGAAGAAAAAAGTGAGGCTGGAGCAAAGCTTGATTGGGGGGAGCAGTGGAGAGACACGACAAAAAATATGGGATTGTGGAGGTTTGATAGGCGCTGCCTGCAGATGACGCTCCAGCTAGAAGGGTGTAAATGTACAGGAAGAGGAGACTAAAAAGGCTAGTGAACAGGCACAACACTCTAGGGGCCCGTTCAGACGAGCGCTGTGGGCGCATGGTGCAGCCATATGCAAAGATCGCAGCTATACCGCTCTAAAGCTTGCATGAACGGGCTACTTGAAGTAGCCTGTTTACACAATCCGAGGTTCGTGCTGCGTGCTTTCCAGCTCCCATAGTGTATGGAAGGCACGCAGCAAAGCTAGACCAGGTCTTATCTTTTGTGCGCACCACGGAGCTGACATGCGAGTTTGCACTTGCATGTTCTAACTTTGTTAGATGCGCCAAATTCGCACATCTAACAATTGTTTATGTGAACGCTTCTATAGGAAACCAATGGTTCCTATAGAAGCGCGCGCCTCTAATGTGCGCAGACAGCGCTCGTCTGAACGAGCCCTAGAGGTGATGGAAATTGGAGATTATAGATGGTGTAGTATTAACTTTTTTAAATTTTTTTTATTTAATAATGTGCAAAGCCAGCATATGAAAACTTGTTTCGGAGTCGCACGCCACCTTCAGTTTGGGTGATTAAAACTAAGTGATAAGTACAAGAAATAATATTCAGTATGAGAAAAGTGGATAAGAAAATGGGGAAACAAACTGGGGGTAGGGGTGGTATGTGTGTATATCTATATATCTATTTTTGCCTAGTATCAAAAAGTAGCAATAAACGGACAGTATACATTATAAAGTGTTTTTTTTTTTTTTAAGCATTTTTTTGAGCCAAAACCTGAAGTGGATTTGGCAGGAAAGAGAATTAAGGCCCGATTAGGCACAATGATTATCGCTCAAAAGCTGTCTTTTGAGCAATAATCGTGTCTAAATGGGCCCATCTTTCACTGTTTGGCCAACCGATGAAATTCAGTTCCACCTGAAAACCATTGTTCAACAGTACAGCTGATAAGCAGGACCGCATGCTGTGTTCAGCCAGGGAAGAGCTGATAACTGCTGATTGCTGTGTCTCAGCTGTCAGCCCTGACGCAAAACAAAGCAAAAGTAATTAAGGAACAGCGGGTGATCTGTTTCCTGATTACAGCTCCTGGCGGCTCACACACTGGTACTTGGTACTAATAGACATTAGTACCAATTAGTAGTTTATGCAAAATGATCGCTCAAAAGCCATCTTTTGAGCCGCCATCTTTGCAGTGTAAATGCACCTTTTAGAAAATCCGTCCTTATATTTCTCACACACACATTTTGAATCCACTCCTGACTTTGACTCAGACTGCATGAAAACTGCTGTAGTGAAAACCTCCCTCCTTTAATTAGGAGCCTAAAAAGATAATCAAGTTCCAATTTATTATTATTTTTAAAGAGTGTAATGGACAGTGGTGAGAAGGTGTCGGTGTCATCAGTCTCCTCAGTCTTCACACCACCAGTTACAGCTATTGGTACTCCTACTCAGCAGACTGCTACTCCACGATCGGGAATGAGACCCCTCGCTGCTTACAGAGTTTCTACTAGTGACTACCAGGTAGGTTCCACTCTCCAGTCATTCAGTTTCTGCAGGCTTTTGCATGGGACAATTATCCTGTAGGAGCGTGGGCTTTTGAATGAACAGAACAATAATTGTCTCATGTAAAAGGGCTTTTAGGAAATGTTTAAAAGACCTAATGTAGATCATTACTAAAATAGCTTGTTTTTCCCAGTTGAACTTCCCTTGCCTGTATGTGTATATGAATGCTAAATATTTTTACATTTTGGCAAAAGCCATAAGTTTCATTGAGCTAGATGGGTGACATATTGATTTTAGTGATGCGTGTCTGCTGTATGCATCTGTGCAGTAGTCTGGGAGAAACCTATGTTTTATCAGTAGCAGCACATGCATAGAGGGCTACAGGAAGTATATTCCTGAGCTACAGCTAACCTACCCACCAGCTATTGATAGACCGCTGTGTATAGTGACACAGCTGGAGGGAGGTGTGGAGGAGGCTAGCTGCAGCTCCTGAAGATCAAGAACTAGATCTCTATCTAGTTGCTACAAATAAACTGCAAGTTCCTCCCAAACTACTGCACAGATAATCCATCACTGTAATCAGCATGCCTGTAGCTATTCCATCCTGCTCTCAGAGAGGGCTGCAAAAAGAGATGATTACAGATTCCCCATAAATCATGTTCACACATCATGGGCTAGTACTGTGTGGATTTTGGGATGTGCTGCATTGTTAAATAGACATCAGTGAGGTCTAAGAGAACATGTTTCAAAATTGTTCTTTAACCCCTTAAAGACATGGCCTATTTTGGGCTAAAGGACGCAACGATTTTTGGCGGCTTTTCATCTGCATTTTTCAACTTTTTAAATTTTTCTGTTGACGCGGCCGTATAAGGGCTTATTTTTTTTTGCGTGGTGAACTGTAGTTTTTTTTATGCCATTTTTTTGGTACATAGACTATATTGTAAAACATTAATTTTTTTTTTTTTATTATAATGGGGAGAGAACGCATCAATTCTGCCATTGATGGTTTTTTTTTGTTTTTTTTTTACAGCGTTAATCATACAACATAAATGACACAATAAATTTTTTTTTTTCTGAGGGCCGGTATGATTACGATACCAAAATTCTTACTTTTATTTTTTTTTTAGTTTTTTTCCCCCCCACTTTTCTGCAATAAAAAAAACCCTTCTTGGAATTTAAAAATTATTATTTTTTTTTTTTCTAAAGCGCTGCATTCAAAGTCCTGTAACTTTTTTTTATTTTTCCGTGGGCGGAGCTCTGTGAGGGCTTATTTTTTGCGAGACGAGCTGTAGTTTTTATTGGTAACATTTTGGGGTGTACACGGCTTTTTTTCATCACTTTTATTGCGGTTTTTGGGAGGCAAAATGCAAATTTTTAGAGACTTTTCCTTACGCTTTTTGCCGAGCAGCATAAAAAGCATGTGCAACTTATTGTACGTATCGTTACAGACACGACTATACCAAATATATAGGATTTGAACAACTTTTTTTCTTTTCTTTTCTACACTATTTGTGTCCCGCTGGGGGACTTAAAGCACAGCACTGATGATCACTGTGATAAGGCATTGCAGGACTTCTCTCCTGCAATGCCTTATCGCTTATATAGCGATCACCGGCTCTGGCAATTCAGGACGCCGGTATCTAGCGTCCTGTTGCCATGGCAACCAACCAGCCAGGCTCTCTGCAACTATATCGCGAGAGCCCAGCAACTTCATAGGGAGCGTGCTCCCTTTGTGAACCCTTCTAATGTCGCAATCTACCTAGATCGCAGCAAGGAAGGGGTTAATAGCGGGGTGCGCATCTCCGATTCACCCACGCTGTTGCAGTGGGAGGCCGGCTATCACGGATAGCCGACTGCTGGATAGCGCGAGATCACTTATGTTCTCGTGCTATCCCCAGGACGTAAGTTTACGCCCTGTTGTGGGAAGTAACCTGCTGCCAGAACGTAAACTTACACCCTGGAGCAGGAAGGGGTTAATGAGGAATACAATAATTTATAATATAAATGTCTGGAGAACTAATGAATCATATGTAATGCTATGGGTGAGAAGTTATGATTGCTTCTGCGCTAGAAATCCGGTGGTAGTCGTAACTTTTGTCGCAAATGGGGCTTGAGATAAAACTTGCAGCTTTTCTTTTTACGCTACCCCCCCCCTTATTCTGCAGGGGAAATATCTGTTTTGCTTTCCCTGCCAAAATCTGCCGGATTGCCTGGTCCCACTCCAGCAATCACTGGTGGCTGCATTTTGCAAGTTGTTGGCTATTAACAAAGCATAAAAGGGTTTGAGTGTAGTTTTATGGTTTGTGTGTTTCTTTATAAAAGTTCCAATCTCCTAGATTTCTTCTTTAATTGACTATTTTGTGTTTATTTATTTATTTTTTTTTCTCCCCTTCTACTTCTTTCTTGAAGGTCTTGTCGGACAAACAAACGCCTAAAAAGGATGAGAGCATCGTATCTAAAGCCATGGAATTTATGTTTGGCTGGTAGCCGGCATCTAGGAAGCGGAGACCCACTAAACTCACTGCCACATTTCTTGGTTAGTTCTATAACCGCTCTTGGCAGTCCAGTGCTGACAAGAACCCACCACACTTGCCTTTTACGTCCCTTCTACAGATGTGTAGAGACTTCTCATTTCAGTGCCAGGGTTGGAGGACTTATCCACTGTGTATGACTATTTTAATGTGTTGCTGCTTGGACTTGAACTAGTTAATGAATGTAGTTTATCCTATGAACACGGAAACATTACAGAAGTTTTGGAACTTCCAAAGGCTGCAGTCTAATCCAAGTGAAGTCTCCCCTTCGTACCTATCAAGAACGCACTACTCGTTTTCCTGAATGCAAGCTTTTGTCATCTTTTGTTCTTATTATTTTATGTCCTTATTGACTGTAAAATTTCAGAAACTCTCCAAAAAATGTGAGTCTGTTGCTTGAACACATTTTACTATTTTATTCTTTTCTAATAAATGTACAAATCTTTGTAACGGTCATGCAATCCGGTCTATTAAAATCACTGAATGTTAAACGAACGTAGGTAAGAGGCACGCAAGTCAAACTGGTCGTAGGCCTCATTCAAACAAAGTTGTGTATGTCTGTATCCATCCCCTCTGACTTATATTGAGGGGAGAAATCACATGCATGTTTTTGGAATGATCCCTATGGCTTTTTAATTGTAATGATTTTTATTTATTTTTCCCCCAGTCGTCTCCACGACAGCACCAATGAGATTGCCTCCTCCTGGTAGGACAGGAACATACTGAGAGGTTAAAAGCTCCCCCCCTTCCCCACTTTCCTCAGTGTCTTCCTGTCCTGCCAGGAGGCAGGATCTATGAGAGGAGCTGGTGGAGAAGCCAGCGAAAATCTACATACAGGCGGATCGGAAGGCAGCGGCTCACCCTGTCATCCCTTCGCAGCCAGACGACTCCCGGGACGCCACATCAGGGTGGTAACCCCCGGGCCAGGTTCCTCCCGCGGCGGCCCATGGGGGGTTCAAAGCGGGAGCCTCAGTCCCCCTCGTCCTCCGGCAGAAATTACAGCGCGGCGCTCCAGGAAGCCCTTTGACGGCAGGGGGCGGGGCGCCGCATCTCACGTCCAGCGCGATGACGTCATCGCGTCTGCATTAGGAGCGGAGGGGGCGGGGCTTAGCGCAGGAGCGCGAAAATTCAAATAGGAACCTGAGAGAAGCCAGAACACCAGCATCACAGGTCGCAGGGTGTCTGCAGCACTGGTATAAAGATGAGTGCTCCAGCCCCAGAGACAGCTGAAACCTCAGCCTCAGCGGCCGTAAGTAGCCAGTGTGGCAAAAATACAATGCAAATATCCAGTATGTTGTATATGGAGAAATTGCATGTTTACCCGCAAAAATGCTTTGTTTGTCAGGGGGATAAAAAAGACATCCCCCCCAGAACAAAACTGCGAAAGTGCGTGGAATGCGGGACGAGACTGCCAGCCACGTACCAGAGGCCTCTATGCAAGGCATGCGTGGCTAGGCTAGTCAGAGAGGAATCGGGGGGATTCCTGGATGACGTTAGAAAGCTGGTGAAGGAAGAGGTTCAATCAGCTCTAACGTCACTGCCGGCACCGCCAGCGAAACGCCAAAGAAAGGCGTATGTTCCCGAGGAGCCTTCTGATTCCGAGAATTCCATCGGATCAGAGCAAGAGGAACAGGCGGCCGAGGAGTCCTCAGATGAGGAGGACTACAGAAAATATTTGTTCCATCAAGACGAATTGACGGAACTAATTAAATCAGTCAGGGCTACGTTAAAAATAGAACAGCCCAGAGAGCCGCGGACCCGACAGGATGAGATATTCAGTGGACTTGGGGAGAGGCGCAAACATACCTTCCCGGTCCACAAAAACATCTCTAAAATAATTCAGAGAGAGTGGAATAAACCAGACGCAGGTTCCTATTCCGCTCGAGGCGTAAAAAGGAGATACCCCCTGGAGGAGGAAGCTTGCGCAAGCTGGGACGAAATACCTAAGGTAGACGTCCCGGTGGCCAAGGTAGCCAAGAGGACGACTCTTCCCTTTGAGGATGCCGCACAGCTAAAAGACCCCATGGATCGCAAGGCAGAGGGACTCCTAAAGAAATCATGGGAGGCAGCGGCAAACATCCTTAGGCCAGGGATCGCAGCCACTTGCGTGGCGCGGACCCTGGGGGTATGGTTAGAGCAGCTGGAACTACATCTGACCAACAAAACTCCGAGGGATCAGATCCTTAACTCCCTTCCCATCTTGCGCATGGCCACTAACTTCCTAGCGGACGCCGCGGCCGAGACCGTCAAACTCTCAGCAAAAGCCACAGCCCGCTCTAACTCAGCCAGAAGGGTGTTATGGCTGAGGTCATGGTCAGGCGACCTGGCCTCGAAAAACAAATTGTGTGCCCTCCCATTCTACGGCCAATTTCTATTCGGACCGGACCTAGATAAAATTCTAGAGAAGGCGGCCGACAGGAAAAAAGGGTTCCCTGAGGAAAAACCACAGAGAGTGAAGACCTTTCCCCGGGCCCCAATGCAGCAGCCCGAGGCCTACCGAGGCAAGGGCAAGACAGGCCGCTGGAGTTACCCCAAGGGGGGCAGAGGAAGGAATATCCTCTTCAACCCCCACCAGGGGGAGCCGAAGCAAAGACCCTGACGCCATCCCCGTAGGGGCAAGGCTGGGGAGCTTTGTGGATCAATGGGCCGCAATCTGCGGGGGCCCATGGATCCCAAAGATCCTACAGTACGGATACCAGATAGAGCTGGTGTCCATCCCCAGAAGGAAATTTATTACCACGCGAGCCCCAAAAAAACAGCTACATTTACTAGGGCAAAGCGTGCGCGACTTGCAACGGTTAAACGCAATATCTCCCGTACCGCGAAACGAGGAAACCCAGGGCTATTACTCCAGGCTCTTTTTAGTAAAAAAACCCGGCGGGAAACACCGGACGATAATAAACCTAAAAGACCTGAACACCTGCGTCCGATACAGGAGATTCAAAATGGAAACCATCTCCTCGACAATAAAGTTGATCCCCAGAGGAGCCTACATGGCGTCCATCGATCTAAAGGACGCTTATTTTCACATCCCGATCCACAAAGATTCACAGAAATACCTGCGGTTCGCAGTGGACATGGGCGGAAGAATAGAGCACCACCAGTTCAGATGCCTGCCCTTCGGGATATCCTCAGCTCCCAGAATCTTTACCAAGATTATGGCGGAGGTAGCCGCCCACTTGAGAGAAAAATCGATCCTAGTAGTACCGTACCTGGACGATATTCTATTAATAGCAGAATCCAAAAAACTCCTAACCAAACATCTGGAGACAGTGCTACAACTTCTCCAATCATTGGGATGGATTATAAACTGGGAAAAATCCAGCCTAGATCCCGGCAAGCAGAAGACGTTTCTGGGAATAACTCTCGACTCAGAATCGCAATGCTCCTACCTACCCGAGGAGAGAATACAAAAAATCCGCAGAATAGTCAAAACCTTCCTACGAAGACGATTCTGCACAATTCGGGAGGCAATGTCTCTCCTGGGGAGCTTGACATCATGCATCCCAGGAGTAGCATGGGCCCAGGCCCACACCAGAGCCCTACAGGCCGTAGTCCTATCCTCGTGGGACAAAAGGCAGTCCTCGTTAGGGGCAAGGATGTACATCCCAAACAGGGCAAAAACATCCCTGCGTTGGTGGACATCCCCAGAGAACCTGCGGAGAGGGGTGCACTGGCTACAAAACCCAGCCATCCACATCACAACAGACGCAAGCGCCTGTGGATGGGGAGCGCATGTGGGGAACCAATTCTTTCAGGGTCCCTGGCCTCAGAGGATAAAAGAACAATCCTCAAATTTCAGAGAACTACAGGCAGTTTGGCAGGTTCTACAGCAGTTGGGCAACTCGCTACAGAACCATCACATAAAAATACTGTCAGACAATGTCACCGCGGTCGCTCACATACGACACCAAGGGGGCACAAGATCTCCCCCACTGCAAAGCATCGCACAGAAAATCTTTCACTGGGCGGAGGGCCGGATCCTCTCGATCACGGCAACCCACTTAAAGGGGACACTAAACGGAAAAGCAGACTTCCTCAGCAGGAAGCAGATAGACCCAGGAGAGTGGTCCCTCTCCCCAGAGGCATTCAGAATCTTAACCAACCGGTGGGGGACCCCACAGTTGGACCTCTTCGCAACCAGGGAGAACACAAAAGTAGGCAACTTTTTCTCCCTCCGGCCAGGAGATCGCCCGATAGCGGTAGACGCCCTAGGCCAGGACTGGGGACAAGGACTGGCCTACGCCTTTCCTCCCATACCACTAATCCCCAGGGTTTTACAGCACTTCAGAACCCAGGGATGCACGCTAATCCTAGTGACCCCCTTCTGGCCGAAAAGAAGCTGGTTCGGTCTTCTGACAACACTGAGCGTCCAGGACCCAGTCACCTTGCCTACCTGGACGGATCTTCTATCGCAGGGGCCACTGAACCACCCCGGCCTAGACAAACTCCATTTAATGGCATGGCTCTTGAGGAATCCTCGCTAAGAAAGAAAGGATTCTCAGAGAAAGTAGTAGAAACCCTAATGTCCAGTAGGAAAAAGACGACCCACCTGATCTACCAGAAGGTCTGGAGAAAGTTTTCCTCATGGAGATAGGGAAGGGATCGCGGGGATTCTATCCCCGACACTCCGCTAATCTTAGAATTCCTGCAGGATGGATTAGAGATGGGCCTCTCCCCGAGCACCCTAAAAGTCCAAGTTTCAGCCCTTAGCGCTATCTGCGACACAAAATTCGCAGACGATAGATGGGTCCACAGGTTCCTAACAGCAGCAGCTAGATTACGCCCTAGACCCATAAACCTGTTCCCAGACTGGAACCTTAATTGGGTTCTAGGGGCCATGACAGCGGTACCATTCGAACCGATCAAGGCGCTACCTATAAGAATGCTTACAATCAAGACCATCTTCCTAGTAGCCATTACATCCGCAAGACGGGTTAGCGAACTACAGGCCTTGTCCATCCGCCACCCGTTTATGAAAATTGCAGACACCAAACTAATATTTAAAACAGACCCGGCCTTTATGCCGAAAGTAGTGTCAGATTTTCATAGGTCCCAAGATATAATAATCCCCTCATTCTTCAGCAACCCAAAAAACGAGGAGGAAAGAACCCTAAGCTGCCTAGACGTTAGGAGAGCAGTCCTAACCTACATAGATACAACGAGCCACTGGAGGCGGGACGACAACCTGTTCGTCCAGTTCAGTGGCCCAAATAAGGGTAGCAAAGCAGCGAAAAGTTCCATAGCCAGGTGGATCCGCCTGGCCATCATAGAATCCTATAAAGCCCTCGGGAAGGAGATCCCGTTAGCGCTTAAAGCCCATTCCACAAGGGCAGTAGCGTCCTCATGGGCCGAACACAGTTCAGCCTCGGTCGAGCAAATTTGCAAGGCCGCAGTCTGGAAAAAACCCCACACGTTTACTAAACACTATAGGGTAAAAGTGCAGCAGGACGAGGACATGGCCTTCGGCCGCAAAGTCCTCTCGGCAGCGATCCCACCCTAATAAACTTTAGTTGGTACGTCTCATTGGTGCTGTCGTGGAGACGACTGGGGGAAAAAGTGGATTATACCCACCTGATAATCAGGTTTCCAGTAGTCTCCACGACAGCACCCGTACCTTTCCCGCCCTATAAAAATAAAATAATAAATTTAAAAATAAAAAAACCCCGGTTAGGGGAAGAAATTTAAGTTTAGCTCCTGCCCCGGCAATTCGTTAGAATCCACTGAGGAAAGTGGGGAAGGGGGGGAGCTTTTAACCTCTCAGTATGTTCCTGTCCTACCAGGAGGAGGCAATCTCATTGGTGCTGTCGTGGAGACTACTGGAAACCTGATTATCAGGTGGGTATAATCCACTTTTTTTTGGTGGTGACTTTTAGGCCGGGCTTACACAAGCGTAATTTGCTGTGTCCAGTGAGACTCTTACGCAATGACACATATTTGCTGCATGCTGTCAGTTACTATGTATTACCTTCGTGTGTACACGTGCCAAGATGGAACATGCGGCGATTATTTATTTTAAAATCTTCTCTTCTCCCCTTTGTATGTATGTTTTGCACAATTCGTGTGAGCGGCGGTGTGGCAGTCTGTAAGTGAATTGCGTGTCCAAATCCTGCATGGATAATACGCTGTGACCATGCCCTCATGTGAGCCCAGCCTAAGGGCTTATTTAGACGACCGTATATCGGCTCAGTTTTCACGCCAAGCCGATATACGGTGTCCTTGTCTGCAGGCAGGGGGGAGATGGAAGAGCCAGGAGCAGGCACTGAGCTTCCGGACCTTCCCCGCCACTATTTGCAATGGGAGGGGTGGGACAGGGGCGGAGCTAAGCGCTGGGACTTAGCTTCGCCCCCTCCTATTGCAAATAGTGGCAAGGGGCGGAGAGGGGGCGGGAGCTCAGTTCCTGCTCCTGGCTCTTCCATCCCCCCCCCCCCCCCCCCCCCCACTCCCCTGCAGACAAGGACACAGTATATCGGCTCGGCGTGAAAACCGAGCCGATATACGGTCGTCTAAATAAGCCCTAAGTTAAACCTGACCTAGATCATGCTGCAATCTGCAAAAAGAATAAAAGCCAAAGACCCTCAAAAAAACAAAGCAAAAGTGAGAAACATCACTACAAAAGTGTTTGTAGTGTTTCCTATTTTACTTTTTTAGTATGTAAGCAGCATCTGGGGTAGTTCTTTAACAACAAGTCAGATCTTCATTTAAAGAAAGAACCTTTTTATTCATCCCATTTTTTTGCTAGAAAACGCCTGCAACGTTTCGACTGCTTAGCCCAGTCTTTATCAAGCCTATAGTCTTGATGAAGACTAGGCTAAACAGTCGAAACGTTGCAGGCGTTTTTAGCAAAAAATGGATGAATAAAAAGGTTCTTTCTTTAAATGAAGATCTGACTTGTTAAAGAACTACCCCAGATGCTGCTTACATACTACAAATGCTAATGATGATTTCTATTGGATTTCTGTCCGGATCCGGGTAAGCTGGCAAACGGGCATATGTTTCTCCCACCCTGTATTGGAAGATTAGTGTGTGCGGCATCCGTATTTCCTATTTTACTTTTGACTTGCAGCAAACTCCTGGATGTGATGTGTTTTTATTTTATTTTATTTTTTTAAGTCACTGCAGCCGAATGCAAGAAATGGCTTCTTTGCAAAAATGACTAAAAGCCTCAGGGTGTTTTCTACACACACATAGCTCTGCCCGTGGTAAAGAGCATTGATCGACTATGAGCATGGTGGTCGGTGCTCTTTATTGATTACTCAGGCAGATCTTTGTTGTGGATACAGACTATTATTACAACTATACATCTCCATACAAAGTGCATTTGTTGGCAGTTTATCTACCCGTTTACACAAGGTCCTATGAGCATTCTTTTGTTTGCAAAACAGCCCAATTAAGATGAGTTTTGGGGCATATGCTCATTTGCCTGATCATTGGGCTTTGTGAATATCTGCCCCATCATTGAATTGTGTAAAAGGGCCATTAGACTGACTTTACACAGCCATTATATGGCCACTGTCGAACTCCTCCATGGTTTTACTAAACTAAAACTAGTATTTCCATAAATTCATGGTTATCTAAGTTCAGTAGAATTAGTCTGGGTACTGCTGTTGCTTCTATGTCACATTGATGGAAACCAGCCTTACGCCCATGACAGACAAGTGTATTCTAACCATATTTATGCATTCATCATACAGAGAAGTGTCCCGGCCTGACCGCTGGTATCCTGACCTGAATTTGGAGCATCATGGATTCCTATGATGCACTGAGTTTGGGTTAGGAGATCTGAGGTCAAGCCAGGAAACTCTTCCATATTTCATTGTGGCCAGAATATGCTTGTCTGTCACCAGCCTTGGGCCGTCTTCACATAACCGAGAAACCTGCACAAGATTTGGGCCGTGCATTGAGGTCATACACATAACCAATTTCGCTTCCCCGAGAAACTCCGTCACATATGGAGGACACCCGTGTTAATATAGCCTGACGGTGAGTGGAGGAGTCCATCTTCTTGGCAGATTCAAAGTGCTGGGAGCTAAATCTAACGAATGTAGGTACAGGGGTGGGGAGTGGTGCACAAAGAAAAGGTGTGATGGTCTACAGCCCTACTGATCGAAGGACAGGATCGGTGGCTTTTTTGTTTTTGAATAATTCTATTATTCTTAAAGTTCTATCAAAACTAATACAACCTCCCAACATTTGCATGAGGGTAGAGGCTTGCTTTGGGATGCCAAGGAAATGGAATCCTTATTGAAAATTGAGATACCTTTTTAGATGCTACCGTGGACAGGGAGAAAACGTTTTTTTATAAGTAGACCTGGGGCCCAAAGAAAGACTTATTTAAAGAACAAAGAGCATACTATACAGAAGACTAAATCTGCAAACTCAGAAGGGAATGGGGTGATAATGGAATAGGTTTAATTACCAAGATCCATCAGGGGTGCTCCCAAGGTGGTTGATTCTACCAAAACAGTTTTTTTTTTCTTTTAAATGCTTAAAGGGGTTGTCCCGCGCCGAAACGTTTTTTTTTTTTTTTCAATAGACCCCCCCCCCCCCCCCCCCCCCCCCCCCCCGTTCGGCGCGAGACAAACCCGATGCATGTGTTGAAAAAAAAACAAAAACGGATAGTACTTACCCGAATCCCCGCGCTCCGGTGACTTCTTACTTACCTTGCGAAGATGGCCGCCGGGATCTTCACCCTCGGTGGACCGCAGGTCTTCTGTGCGGTCCATTGCCGATTCCAGCCTCCTGATTGGCTGGAATTGGCACACGTGACGGGGCGGAGCTACGAGGAGCAGCTCTCCAGCACGAGCAGCCCCATTCAACACGGAGAAGACCGGACTGCGCAAGCGCGTCTAATCGGGCGATTAGACGCTGAAAATTAGACGGCACCATGGAGACGGGGACGCTAGCAACGGAACAGGTAAGTGAATAACTTCTGTATGGCTCATAATTAATGCACAATGTACATTACAAAGTGCATTAATATGGCCATACAGAAGTGTATACCCCCACTTTGTTTCGCGGGACAACCACTTTAATTTCTACGATTGCTGCGGAGCAGTAACATTTGGCATCAGGTGCTTTCATGCCCCTAATTTATAGGACTTGGCTAGCGTGGCAAATTTTAATTCTGGCATGTGAGCCTGAATTTTTAGGATGGACTGGCGTTTTGGTAAGGTATTGCTACGGTTCTAAAAATTCTATAGCATAAACAGTTAAATCCTCATTTTGAAAATTGTTTAGGAGTTGTGGGATATGATTAAACTGGTAGCTTCCAGTGAATGTAAGGGAACTAAGACTTGTTAAGTGAATAACCCAATAAGGTATGGCGTGGTCGATCAAACGAAATGGGAAGGAATTGGTTATGTTGCCTAGTTTTATCAATTGATAAAATTGAGATTTTGTTATTTTAAAAATGTGAAACTTCTAAAGTCAGAAAGTAAAGACTGCGTTAAAGAAAAAACTGAATCCGTCAGCCCCAAAATACCCTCGGCGGGGTGCCCTAACTTGTGTTTTTGATGACCTATTTTTTTTTTTTTTTTTTCATTCTTTTAATGTCACTATTGGTTCTAATTTGTTCCGCTAAAGGTTCCATAAGAAGAGCAAAGATAAGGGGCGAAAGGGGACAGCCCTGCCGGCTACCATTTGAAATTCTAAATAGGGAGGAAACACATCTAGAAATAAAAACCTTGCCGAAGGTGTGGAGCAGAGTGACAAAATTTGGGATTTAATGGGACCCAAGAAACCAAATTCCAATGTGGCCTCTGACTAGCCTTAGTGAAGCCAGTTCTATGCTTTTTCGGCATCCAAAGCTAGGAATAAAGAAGGTATACAACTTCGCTCAGCAGTTCTAGTAATATTCAGGAACCGGCAGCTTCTGTTAGGGGTTTGTCTCTGGAATAAATCCCACGTGGTCCACAGAAACCAACATTAGAAGAATACAAAAAAAAAAAAGTTACTAAGTATTTCAGCATAACTCTTAACATCCATTTTCAGTAAAATAAAGAAGTTCACAATTAGCTGTGGATGTGGTTTCCTTGGCCGGTTTGGGTAGGGTAACCATAAGCCCTCCACCATTTCTAAAGGAAAGGCACTTGCTGTATTGTATACAATATTTTTCTATACTATCCATTAGTAAAACCATCTGGGGATTAAAAAAAAAACAAAACACTTTAATGACTTTTTGGACTTCAGATATGCAGATCGATGTAGAAATGGAAGCCAATTGGTCGGGTGCTAGGCAAGGAAGATTCATACTCTGCAGTAAACTGGAAATTTCCTTTGGTTTGGGTTGATACCCATTTATAGCTTAAGTTATAAAAAGAAGAGTAATCTAAAACAAATGCGTTGGGTTTTTCCTGGGGATGATTAATTATGTCCATTGGAATCTAGAAGGAGCTTAACCCTTTCCGTAGCTTTAATCTTTAATTGTTTAGCCAATAATGCTCCAGTACGGTTATCAGCAGCATAAAACTGCATGTTCATTTTTTGGAAAGTAATATCGTGTTTTATAGCTAAAAGGCTTTGAAGCTTGGCCCACAATTTAAAGAAAGTTAATCCTACATCCCAAAGAATAGAGGAGCTATTTAAAGAGTCAATATTATTGATTTGAGAGGTCAGGAGCGTTAGTTCCTCTTTTTCTTTTAGCCCTAGAGCAGAATTTTATAAACAAGCCTCTCATATGCTTTCTGGGCATTACAAACTGAGAAAGCATTTGGGACTGATGTGGAATTAATAGTAAAAAAAAAAAAAAAAAAAAAGTTTAATTCTCTTTTCAATTTTAGATTCATGTAGCAGATGTAAGGGAATGTATTCATTAGGTCTCCATGGAAAAGGAGAGCGAGGAAACTTCTTGTCTATTGTTAAAGGTATTGGGGCATGGGCTGACCAGGTAATTGTTCTGATCTCGGGCCGTCCAACTTCTCCCGGTTCCCTGATATTAAAGAAAAATGGGTCAATTCTCAAGTAGGAAGAATTTGGTGAAGATTAAAAGGCGAAAAAGGACAATGCCAGACATTAAATAGTCCACTCTGCAAAAGCGCAATGATAGGGAATGGTGATCTACGTTTGGAAGAGCAGGTCAAAGACTGGTTCACAACAGTTGACCTCTCTTTCACTTTTTTTTTTAATAGGGAAAATGATATTGAGTTAATAATTGCAATTAGTACTCCTTTTTCCCCCCCCCCTTTTCCTTAACTGGGTTAGAAGCTAGAAAGAGATATGGGAATTTGGGATGTGAACACTTAGGATGACTGCCTCTAGCAAGTGAGTTTCCTGAGTGAAGAATACATGTGTGTGTAATATGAGGGCCTCATCCCATAACAGGCTGCGATTTGATGGGCTGTTTAGACACACCATTTAGGAAAGAACTAGTAATAGGTATGGCATATAAATAAACTGAGAAGCTGCGCTGTCTTCACAACAGTCGGAAAGTGGTGGATATATAGGACACAAAGTAACCGTCTCAAATGAAGGAACTGAAAAGCAATACAATATTGTTCACCTAGTGCATGTGGCACAATAGGTGAATAATAGTTTGTGAGATGGCTCCATAATGCAAATAAGTATCAGAAAATTATAAACAATTTTTAAAAAATCAAGAAAAAAAAACAAAGGAAAGAAAAAGCCATGTCCTCATCAAAGCACTTATTTTAGAAGTGACTTCCATTCTTGCTAGCTGAAGACCATTCCTGTATGATCCGTGGTAGGGATTGGCTTGTTGAAGGAAGTGTGGATGACTCATTTGTGCAAAAGAGACAACCCAGATGTTGCAACATAAAACGCCTGGTTGTTCTATCAATGGAGAATTCCAATAGGGGTAAAGATGGAAGCAACGATTGGAAATGCGGGAGTACATAATGAAGAAGGTCAGCAGGAGTTATGGATTCTGAAATGTCCAGAAATGTAATGTTTCTTTGGGACCTGTCCTCAAGCTCTATAACCTTTTCTCGTAGGTGAGAGACTAATTCTTCCAGTGCAAGATAGTTGATATTGTTCTAAAGTTGACTGTAGAGCTTTTGAATATCTCTAGAAATATCTTTTTGGAGGGACAGAAGGAGGGTCTATGTGTTGGTAGTCAAGGGACTGTCTCAACTTGGGTAAGCTTGCAAGTTGCAGGAGAGGTTTTCCACATCCTCAGCAGTAGGAGTGTGAGGTTTCTCAGAACAAAAGGGCCTATTGAATTGAGATTGTTACTTATTAACCTTTTCCAATCCACCATCTGACGTCTTCAGACATTTGATTTGAATGCTGTATAGCTCCAATATCGGAAGACATCCAGCAGGGTATTCTTACTGTATATTACTGGCCGCTCTGTTGTTGGGGACCTCTCCAACATGTCCCATACTGTAGTACTCAAAATTCCAAGTGTTTGGCAGCCCTCCTTAGTAGATCCCAAACATGGGTAAGGTACCTTACCACGCAGAGCCACAAAAAGAAGATTATGGACCTCCCAATCTCCTCCCAGGCTCGGTAAAGACATCTGTGTCGAAATGTTGCATTTTTAACATGGAGCAATAAAGAGAAGTTTATTTTATCACTCCTCTGATGCTGCCATACTGCAGTACTGGCTCTAGCCAGCAGATGGCGGCATTGTATAATGGCAGAAAGAGAAAAACCCCTAGGAAACCCTGAATCCAAAATTAGATTTCAAAGGGTTAATTGAAATCCCTACTTATTCTGTGAGTCTTCACTCACTGATTGGCCAGAAACCCTGTATGGATGTGTATATAGATGACATTCAGCTATTGAATAATCTATGTATACACATTCATACAGGGTCTGTTGCCATATCATGAGTAAAGCTGCCCCATGAACTACTAAGCATAGAATGCTCAGGGATTTCAATCAAAGAGTTACAAGGCATCCTGAATATTTTCCCATAAAACTATATATCGAACTGCTCAGCTCCTCCCGCTCTATAACAAGTTGTTGGGAGGTCGGTCTGCGTGTTCAACGTGACGGGTTCTATTGAAGGGTATTTTCACATGGCAGAAATTTCTACAACAAACTATGGGGCCAGAAATAGGCCTAGTACATAGATACAGCAACAGAGCCAAGTTCAGTACAGGGATACAGTGCTGAACCAAGCTCTGTGCATAAATACACTACCAGAACTAAGGAAACTACATAGATATGGTATCAGAACCATACAAATGACATTTATGTAGTATTAGAAGCAAGCTCAGACAATAAGTATGGTTCCAGAACCAAGTTAATTGCATACTAGGTTTGCTGCATACAATACCAGAACCAAGCACATTCCATATATATTGTCAGAGGTCACAATAACGCATGTACATACCAATTTGCACTTTAAAAACAACCTTGTGTGTATTTATATACTTGACACTGAACGAATCACTAAGCAGACGAGCGTGTAGCTAATGTGTGCATCTGCCAGGGAATTAACAGCAGATGCCCAGGGACATCTTCAAGAAGGTTCCCCTCCACAGAAGTACAGGCAGATGACAGCAAATGTTTCCCTTATTTAATACGATTGGATCATTACTTCCCTTATACAGCAGCAGCATGTCTATTTGTACTGTAAGGCTGCCTTCACACATAAAGAATCTCCTGTGGGCTTTCCACAGCGGAAAACCAGCAGCAAATATGCTAAAAATCTATAAGGGGCCAAATCTGCGCCAAAATGGTGTGGATTTGGCTCAAGATTTCAAGGGTGGAAATCCACATCATACAAATCCACGCCATAAATAGCCAGGCTGCAGATTTAGAATCCGCAACAAATCTTCAAAAAAGTACAGTGAGTGTTGTGGTATTTCTGCAAGAACTTCTGTAGCATTTATGCTAAGTGGAAAGGCGATCTAATAAATCCTTCTCCCTGGCCCTTCTCCTCCCTCTCCACTCTGATGTCTGAGGTTCCAAGGAGAAGGATGTATTACTCTGTACATAGACAAAAAGCTTCCTTGTGGGGAAAGTAAGGATTGCATTAAAGGGGTTCTGACATGAATAATGTTTTTATGCTTTAGCAGCCATTGTTCCCTGGTCTGCCTAATGGACACAGGGAACCCATGGTTTAATGGCTGCTAAAGCATAAAAACATAATACTTACCTTGTCTCCTGTTGTTGTTGACATCAGGGGGGTCATCTCCCGGCAGGCGCTGTTCTTCTGCTTCTTCCTCCACGAGCCGCGCCGCTCCGGGATCGCGCGCATGCGCAGTAGAGAGGTGCCCTCTGACAGGAGTCAGGACGGGCCGCGTCTCCACTGCGCACGCGCAGAATCTCGGAGTTCAGTCAGGACGGACGGGCCGCCCACAGCAAGCACAGCTTGTAACGTGCTTGCTGTGGGCGGCCCGTCCGTTCACCTCGGAAGTGACTAACGGACAGAGCTGAGCAGGAAGCGGTCATTTTGACT
The DNA here is from genome assembly GCF_035609145.1 of Eleutherodactylus coqui. Lineage (NCBI taxonomy): Eukaryota > Metazoa > Chordata > Amphibia > Anura > Eleutherodactylidae > Eleutherodactylus > Eleutherodactylus coqui. The sequence goes on along the minus strand of NC_089844.1, from coordinate 63,895,753 downwards.
TCTACAAGCCACAGAAGAAGATGCCAGCTGGAGGGGACATGCCTGGCGATCGGTCCTGGCCAGGCAAGGTGAGTAAATTTTTTTTTTTTGTTTTTTTGTGTCAGAACCCCTTTAAATAAAACAGTTCTGTCAGGGACATGAAGAAAGAGTCTTGAGGAAGCACAAGGGGCAAACTACTGGTTTGTGAGGGGACTGTACTAACTTGCAGGGCCAACTGCTTTTCTCTGCATTCATTTTAGGCTACGGTCTATGTGACTTCATTCAGCTTTTCTATAATTTGCGTGACATCACAGCTTTATGCTCAGTTGATGGTGGAGAATAGGTTTAGAATTCTCAATTTATGAAGGGAGTGTCGCTAGAGGTTATAGTAAATGTTTCCTGTATACATAGCAAGCTGTTAATACGAAGTATGGCTATATATTGTTAATTTGAATGTCTGCAAATTATGTACTTCTACGTGACAAAAAATGTTCATCAGAAAAGTTGTGAGGCCTATTTTTGCTTTTCTGGAAAATATGTAGTATGACTTCAGGATATGGTACCGGAGCCAGTAGTTATCAAAGTTCAGTAAATAAATACGGTACTGCGAAAAATATATATAGTTCGAGTCACAATGTGCCTTAGTAATTTAAAAAAAAAAGCCTGCTCGCCTCCCTCACGCTCCCACAGCATCTTCCATTAACTGCCTTGGCCTCTACTAGCTGTGATCCTGCTGAATGACGCAGGTGGCATGATGACATCATTGTGCTGCCTACATCACAGAGAGGGCATCCGCAAGGAGGTCTTTAGCTCTGGATTGTCCGCCCCTTTTCTTTGAAACAGAAACATGGTGTGCTGCATGTCTATTCTACCATGGAGCTACACTTTTTGCGGTCTGTTGACTACATTGGCATCAGACTGTCAAATTTTCTGGACCATCAAGCTGTTTTCTATTTTTTATCTAGATGATCGGAAATATTGGTGTGAGAAATGCACCAATTCTGGAGATGGAATGGCTGACTGAAGGGGTTGGAGAAGGCCAGGTTATTATTTTTTTTAACGTGTGCATGCCTGAAGGTCTGCATACCTGTTTGTCTCTATTAGCATAGGCCAACTGTGATGCTGAGGCAGCTTTAATTCCACTTCTTGAAGGCCTAGAGTGATGAAGATTTCCCTCAATCAGAGTGGAATTTGTACGTATGTAGATATGTTTTCTTGAGCAAACCATACCACAAAAAGGCTTTACCGTTTACTGTGTATCTGCAGTATTGATAATTTAGTATTTGTAGGTATTTGTTGTTTCAGAAATATATAATTCCACCTCTTTTTTACAGCGTTCAGTGTTTGATTTACAGCGGTAAAAGAAAAAAAGTTAATGAAAGTATATTACACGATCGAGACACACAGGCATACGTTGTCTGAAAAGTTAGGTGTGCGTTAACTCACATTTTACTACTTTTAAACCTTTGTTCAACAAAAAAAGTGTTTTGTCAGCCTGACTTTCTTTACATTTTTTTGTTGGTGTAGCTGTGTGAGGGCTTGTTCTTTTGCAAGGTGCACTCTCGTTTTTATTGGTACCATTATGGGGTATCTATGACTTTTTGATTACCGTATTTTTCGCTCTATAAGACGCACTTTTTTCCCCTCCAAAGTTGGGTGAAAAAGTCAGTGCGTCTTATAGAGCGAACGTGCCGAGATCAGACCCCGCCGGAGCTGAAGAGGATTGCAAATCCTTCTTACTGTGCTGCCGGCCGTTTGCATACAAAGCCGGCACAGCAGTAGAGCAGAGCGGCTGCACAACAGCTGATTGCTGGGGGCGGGGGAGGAGCAGGGAGCAGAGCGGCCGCACAACAGCTGATTGCTGGGGGGAGGGGGGGGGAGCAGGGAGCAGAGTGGCCGCACAACAGCTGATTTCTCGGGGGGGGGGGGGGGTAGGAGCAGGGAGCAGAGCAGCCCATACAACAGCTGATTGCTGGGGGCTGGTGGAGGAGCAGGGAGCAGAGCGACCTGTACAGCAGCTGATTGCTGGGGGCGGGGGAGGAGCAGGGAGCAGAGCAGCCTGTACAACAGCTGATTGCTGGGGGCGGGGGAGGAGCAGGGAGCAGAGCAGCCTGTACAACAGCTGATTGCTGGGGAGGAGCAGGGAGCAGAGCAGCCCGTACAACAGCTGATTGCTGGGGGCTGGGGGAGGAGCAGGAAGCTATTATACAGACAGGCAGCTCCTGCTATATTGCTGACAGTGTGATAAAGATAGCAGGTCCGCTCCACACCAGCACCCAATACAACAGCTGACTAGTGAGAGGGAGCTGCTGCTCTCCCCTGCATCAGCAGTCAGCTGTATGTACAGACACTCTCACATCTGCCAGCTACATAGGAGAGGGAGGGGCAGAGGGAGAAAGAGCTGCCTGTATTGTGTATATATTTGTGCCTAGTTATGCATAACCATAATGATACATGCCATGCAGGGTTCCTGGAAAGTTGGGTGCCAACTAATGGAATCATTACATTATCACACAGCTCTTCCAGGATCCTGAATGCCAACTGCAGAGTTATGCAAGCATGCATACCACATGCATTGCCATAACTATTCAACGTGGGATTCAGGGCTCCTGGAAGGCTGGATGACAAGTAATGAGATCGCCATTACATTTATACTCAGCTTTCCTGGATCCTAAATGACAGGTTGACCTAGTGGTATATACTTCATTCCGAGGCGGTACTACTGCTGTTTATTTCTCCTGTAATACCTCCCTCACTGCCTGGTCTGGGGAGTTCAAAATATTTTTCTCCTATTTTCCTCCTCTAAAACCCAGGTGCGTCTTATCATCAGGTGCGTCTTATAGAGTGAAAAATACGGTACTTTTTTTTCCAGTTTTTTCTGGCAGGTTCGCAAAAGATACAATTTTGGCTTTGTGTGTTTTTTTTACTTATGGCGTGACGAGTAATGCAACATATTTATATGTTGGATTTTTACAGATACAGAGATAACAATTATGTTTGTTTTTTATTGTTTTGAGTTTATGTGAAAATTGTTTTTTTAACTTCTTATTTTATTTTTAGAAAAATATGATTTTTTTAAATTAAACTGACTCTACTTTTTCTTTTTTTCTTTAGTTCCCATGGGGGACTTGAAGTTGCGATCTGCTCGCTTGTACAATATACTGCAATGCTTCAGTAGTACAGTATATTGTGCATTTGACAACAGTCTATTATGTCCTGCCATAAACATGGCTTAATAGACTAAGATCCATAGCAGGCTTGGGAGCCTTCATTGGGCCTTTCTTGAACCTGTGATTGTGTCACAGGGAATACTGATGGCGCCCTGGAGAGAACCCCTACCGCTGGTTAGATGCCTAAACGCTATGGTTAGCATTGACCACGGTATTTAAGCAGTTAAAAGGCCACGTTAGAAGCTAGTTCTGACCGCAGCCATTGCCAGCCACTGTTAACTGCAAGAAACAGCTGTTAGCCACCGGTTTTACTCAATAGTCTTCCAGCGATCCATGATGGTTGTATTCATTATGGATTGTTAAGGGGTTAAATACAAGCTTACAAAACTTATGAATAGACTTTCCTGAACATACAGATTCTGTACTTGAGACTAAATATACAGCTCTCACACATACAATAGCTTTATTACTGCTGTTTGAGTGGAGCTTCACACAGGCTTTTAGAAAAGGTAATAAAAAAGCAGCTACAGTAAAAGGGAACCTTTTAAATTGTATTTACTAGGCTCTCTGAAGCATATATACCTAATGGAAATACAAGATCGAGTGGAAACGACAGGTCGTATGGTTAAATTAAACTGAAGTGGATTAAGCATTCAAAAAACTCAGTGATAATTTGTGTAAAACTCCCATAATGAACACAAAACTGCCACCATCCACTCCCCAAAAAAACAAACAATCAAAAAATGTTCAATTATATGCGTGGTTAAAACAAAGTGTTGACTGCTGTCAAAAATCTGGATGGTAAGTAAAGGTCCTTTTACATGCAAAGATAATCTTTCAAAGAACTGTAAGATTGAAAGATGTAGCGATCTATTTCAATACAGTGTTAATGGCCATTAATGCCCATTAACACTTTATCATCTGCATTTGCATATAAAAGAACCTCTATGAGTTGTTTGCAGAGCCCAGCATGTGGTTAAACACATGCCCAGCTGTGTAAACAGCTGCCAACACATTCCATTGTTCTATTCGCAGATAGTGTAAACATGCTAGGGGGAGAACATCCTGCAGTCTATTGAAAGATGAGCGAAATACATTCAATTGGAATGTATTTGCTCAGTCTTTCAGAGGTGTGAAAGGATGGATTTTAAGTGAACTGTAATCCATTGTTCAAAGGAAAAGTGCATGATGTCCGCATTTACATGGAACGATTATCGCTCATTTTCATCTGTTGAAACGAATTTTGAGCGATAATCATTGCGCGTAAAAGGGCCTTTTAGAAATTCACTCCCTTGAGAAATCCACATTTATTAATGTGAATTTCACCAAAGTAAGGCTGAGTTCACACACAGCAGAATAGTTGTGGAATTTAAGCCGCATTTCAAGGATATAAGAGAATGGGGTTTTAATAAACCTCATTAATTCATAGAGAAGAAATCCACAGCGGGGAAATACTCATGCTGTCAATTTTCAAATCTGTAGCAAGCTCTATCTGCGACGCATGTTCACAGTGAATTTCATCATTGCAATGCCAATGAGTGAAGTCTGCATCAAAATCTGCAGTCTGGTGAGGATTTAGGTATAGAAAAGAGTAAATGAAATACAGCAGAGTATGTTGTAGCTTTTAACCCCTCAGTGACGAAGCCATTTTGCGCCTTAGTGATGTAGCCAAATTTTGGAAATCTGACATGTGTCACTTTGACATCGAATAACTCCGTAAAGGTTTTGCATATCCAAGTGATTCTGACATTATATTTTCACCTCGTGTTGTACTTAATTTAGATGGTAAAAATAGACTGATAGAATTTACGCATGTTTCTTAAAAGCGCCAACATTTTGAAAACTTTTTTTTTCACATTTTCAATTGCAATATCTCAAATATGTGCAAACATACTGTACAAATTTTTGATATATATTTCTAACTGTTTACTTTATTTATTTATTTTTTTAACCATTTAGGAGACATACAAATTTTACATTGATTACACTGGCCAACGAAAAAAATATTTTGGAATGTTTCCTTAACTTCAAATCTTACTAATTCTGGGGTGAAAAAAACGAACAAAGAAAATGTTTTATTAGCTCTAGTTTCTGTGATATACAATAGGTGGAAGTATGTTATTTTAACAGATTAAGAGAAAATGATACACTTTAATTACATATACTAACAACATTGAAAGTGCGTTCAAATTTAGTTTTTAATGATAGTTACATTCTAAGAGTTCTAAATTGATGGAAGAATTCCTGGCAGATGGTTCGGTGTGAAGAGAATTATGTGGTGACTTCATGAGATCATTTTCTTTTGATTTGCCTCTTGTAAGTGCGTTCCAGAGCATCCCTACACACAGACCAGCTGTAATCTGCAAGCATTGCTTCATCCCAACGGCCCTGATATCTTTGTTCCATTACTGAAATATCCTGGTAAAATCTTTCTCCGTGTTCATCACTGACAGCTCCACTGACAGCTCCACAACTAGGAGGGAAAAAGTCTAGGTGGAAGTGAAGAAAATCGTTTTTAAGGCACATGGTACATCCGAGTTGATGGTATTTTTCCAGAAGTACTGTCACCAACTGAGTGTAGTTATCATCTCTTTTGTTGCCCAAGAATCCATGAATAACTCCCTTTAACTCATTTTCTTTGCCCCCCAAAACTTGGTCAAAGGCAGGATCCTTTACAAGTTGTCGAATTTGTGGCCCAACAAAAATACTTTGCATCACTCAATCTAGGACATTTGTCTCTTAAGTACGTAAATGCCTGCCCTTCCTGGTTCATACCTTTGCCAACATTTTTCATTAAACCCAGCTTTATATGAAGGGGTGGAAGAAGAACATCTTTTGGGCCCACGAGAGGCTCGGCAATGACACTTTTCTCGGTAGAGCCAAGATTTCTTGCAGGCCAGTCCGCTTGAATGTAATGTGATTTCCTATCCCTACTGTCCCACATACATAAAAAACAACAGTATTTAGTGTACCCCAGTTGCATTCCTAAGAGTACAGCGATGACTGTTAGATCACCACAGATTTTCCACTAGTGTTCAGCATATTTGATTGAGTTGCGGAGGGCTGTCATATTTATATAAGTCTCCTTCATGTGAACTGCATGACCAACAGGAATAGAAGGAAGACGGTTACCATTGTGAAGTAATACAGCTTTCAAACTAAACTTGGAGGAGTCTATGAATAGCCTCCATACAGTTGGATCATGGTTCTAATTCAAACATTTCATCAAGCCATTAACGTCCCAGCAAACAACCGGATTGTTTTTCTTCTCAAAAATGGGTAGCAGATCCCTCTGACGTTCTCTGTACTGTGAGACCCTGACATCACGTTGGAGAAGATTCCATTGCTGTAGTCTTGACCCTAGAAATTCCGCCTTCTCCTTTGACAATTCAAGGTCTCGAATGAGATCACTCAATTCCTCTTCAATCTGTGCGGTGTATCATCTTTTGCCTCAAAGTCAGGGTCATGGGATGTGGAAGGCTTGTTGGGTTCTTCTTTTTCCACACTTTCTTCATTTTCTACTTCAAGCTCATAATGTTGGGGTGGAGTAGGAACTGGTAAACTATCTGAACTTGGAATAGGTCGGATAGCAGATGAAAGATTTGGGTATTGAACTGTTCCTGTTTTCTTCATTGACTATCCTGCCTCTATAGGCGGAGTCAAGCAGAAATAGCAGTCAGCTCCCGCCAAACCATAGGCACAGCAAAAGCCGTAGATTGTTTTTTATTCGTCAGCCATTCTCGCAGTTTAACTGAACAAGAGCTGTAACATATATGTGGAGCCCATGACTTATTCTGGTCCCTTACCTTCATACCAAAATAATGATGATAGGCAGTCTTCACAAGAGGCGTCAGATTGCGTTTCTGTTAAGAAAATGTTATTTCACCACAAATGTAACAAAAATTATTCACTAAATTTACACATTTTCGTAGCCTTTTGATATAGCAAATTTTACACTTCAAAAGCAATCCAAAACCAGATATTCTGAAAAATAGAAAAACAGAACCAATATGAACCTCAGTCATAGCAACATTATGTTTATAACCTACAAACATATGGAAAACGTTGTGTTATGTCAGTTGAGAGGTGTGACAACAACCCCCCAAAAAATTCACATAGAATAAAAGTGTAAACTCTAAAAAATGACCTGTCACTGTATCTCCAAAGCAAGAGCTAATCGGTCATTTTTATGGTGATTTTTGCATTCAGCAGATGGAAATACATAAGAATACACTAATTTTGAGCCCGAAACAAAATCATCGTTGGGCAGTGTTATCAACATTTTGAGGAACACTGTTTTCCTGCAACAAGCCAAGATTGCAAAGGCTCATAGGTGTTTTTTTTTTTAGCGCTGCAATATCGCTGCGTTTTTTTAATGCAAATGTCAATGGGACTTTCTAATGTTAAAAATGCATCGCAAGTTTGTGATTTTTGTGCAATGGTTTTTTAACATTAGAAAGTCCCATTGACAATTGCAATAAAAAAAATGCAGCGATATCGCAGCGTTAAAAAAAGCGCAAGTGGGTAAGAGCCCTTCAGGAGCCGGGAGCCAGGAGATTTCCAATTTGCCAGGGATCCCGGTCTTCTGCGCGTGCGTGTGATGTCATACATCTGGCGCAGAAGAGCGGTGTCAGGTCCTGGAGGACCAGATCACCACGGGACATCACGGAGGACAGGGGTGAGTACTCTGCTGCCCTGGATCCGATCCATCAGGGTAGCTGAATCTTTAACTTTTTATTGACTTCATTGCGATCGGCGCTATCCATTGGAGGGGGTGAATTCCGCCGCGGAGACAGCGACATAATTGACAGATCTTGAATTTGAATTCTGCTTTGTAAGTCAGTTTCCTCACGGGTTTTGTGCAAATTATTTCTGCAGCTTCTGAACGAAATTTTCAAAATCAGTGTGACAGGTTTCCTTTTGTATGGCTCTCTAAATGAGAACCCCCTCTACATATAATGTAGTTTATATGTAGGGACCTCACTCTATTTACTTTAAAAGAAGTGCAGTGCTGCTTTAAATTAGATAAATTGGATTGAGACGGCATAGATAGCCCTATTCTGCACAAACTATTTGCTGTGGTAGATACACCTCTAGCTCTAATAATGAAATGCTTCATTGTACCAAGTTTAAATCATACCTGAATTATCAATAAGATTTACAATAAAATACACCAAGTTCTTCTTACTCACTCATTTGCTGCTGTTTGCACCCTGTTTAAAGTTTGCGAATCCTTATTTTCAGGTGGTTTTCTCCATTTTTTGTTTCTCTGCTGCTTTCATTCACCTTTCTTGCAGGGGACATGTAGCAATTGACATTGTGTTGGTAGGAGGAGTTGTCATCATCCTTATATCCCCTCGCATATTAGCCTTTTACTCTCCAGCTCAGTACTAACAACCAATCAGGTTGAATCAGCAAACCCAAACAACCAATCAGGTTGAATCAGCAAACCCAAACAACCAATCAGGTTGAATCAGAAAACCCAAACAACCAATCAGGTTGCTGGAGTTGTGAATCAGAACCAATCAGGTTGCTGGAATTGCTCCGTAGTACTGAGCTGGAGAGTAAAAAGCTAATATGCAGTTTACTTGCTCCTGATTTAACATAGTTACATCTGTCCCAGACCCGTATGGATAAGTCCTGTAGGACGTGGTGTCTGTGGAGGAGTTGCTATAATTGTTTTGGCTCACCATAAATGGAATACTACATATACCCTGAACAAGACACCATTCACATGTGCCAACTTACAAGGGACATTCACCCTGAAAAGACAACTGTTCAAACCCACAACAGACAAGGGAAATACATACTGAATGGGATTGTTCAAACCTCATATCTGGTCACCTACACTGACACTGAGCACTTCGCTGTTCACGCTGTTCAAGAAACAGGGAATCCCACCCAGAACCCCATGCTATCTACTCCCACCAAAGCAGAATATGCACGACTCTAGACACCAGGGTTCTGAGAGGGAATTAGGAAAATAGCAAAAGGGATAAATGACCAGCGCCCTCTAGTAAGAGGAGCTAGTATTTATATGCAGCAGACTGGTGATGATTGGTTGGAAGGAGAACTCTACACCATCAGCCAGCCAAATCAACCACACCTGCAGCAATGAGCTCCTGGAAACCAACAGAAGTACAAGTCCCAGGAGCACAACGTGATAAACATTTGAAGGCTTTCTATTTCAGGGACACTGTCCTGGAGAACCTCAACAAGCACATCATTTGCACATGTGAGCTGCCGATAAGGAGCATGTAATTTATTCTCATCTCTTTTCAGAGTTCCCTTTCTTCATGAGACTCATGGGCAATTTGTAAAGTGGCCAAGTTTGGTTATAGTAGTTGTAGTACAGACATTAAAATTCAGCCACAATGCAACTGTCTACAGCCGTCTTCCTGTGCATAATGGTGTAATATTCTGAGTGGGATGTGGGCCTGATTCACTCAATAAAGGGCTAGTCTGTGCTTAGAGAAAAGGAACTACAGTGCCCTTCCACCATGGGCTGTGTCTTGTAATGCATCTCAGCATTACTGGAGCAGGTCTGCATTACTGGAGCCATGAACAAGAGTGGTGATATTTGAGCCAAATACTCCCAGCCTATACATCGAAAATGGCTATAGACCAATGTGGTTTTGACAGTTAACACAAGTCTGCTAGGCTAATAAATGTAGGTTTTGCCATATAGAAGAGCCCAGCCTACCTCACGTTCATGCTATATCAACGATGGTGACTTTTTAGAGACTGAATGTCCAAACTGCAGCCCAAAACCCACTTATTCATTGCAAAGTGCCATTTACATAGGACATAATCATTCAGAATCGTTCAAATTACCGCACACCCATGGGAATTTGTAGGATAGTTTCTGCATGTAGAAAACTGACCAATGTGCCATTCAGTGTAAACAGCAGTCGTTCACTTCTGAGCGACTGTCTGTTTACCCCACCTCCATTCCAGTAGTGCTTTCAGCGATGCCAGCAATACTGTGTAACAGCGCAGGAGCAAGCATCACTGGGACAAGTGTCTGGCATCATTTGGCCGACAGCTCATCCCATCTAAATGGGGCAGAACTTTGTCTGTGTAAACACTCTGCACGAGCGCTATCAACTTTAACAGTGACGTCAGCACTTGTGCAGTTGTTTACCTGACTGTCGCCTGTGCTCTGAGTGCCCCCCCTCACGCATGCCATAGGTTCACCACCACTGTCATTTACTGCAAAAAAATGTACACTATGCGCTGCACATTTTTGTTCAGTTGTGTTTTTATGTGCAATGTATGCATTTGTGTGACTTACTTTATTAGATGTCAAAGGCATTTGTCGGAAGTGTACATCAACTGGATGTCCCTACTGGCATTGTCCAAGAGCTTAAATGCTCCAGTGTTTAAGTAGTCCTTGAGGCTGGTGATTGTTTCTAAGATGAAAATGGATACTCGTGGGAGACCACTAGAGCATTGTTGTTGGAGTGATGGGATATTTAAAGCGTACCTAACTTTTCAGATACGTTTTCAGAATTAGCTGCCATGTGTGTATACACGAGGAATCACCAGTGTTCCCCTTGTATTTCCCCTATACCTCTAATTTTCAGTCTTCCTTGAGCTGGCGATAGGAGACTGCTGCTATGATGTCGTATTCACACTGCGCACAGAAAAAGCAGAATCTGTTTCCTAACTCCCCCACTCTATAGACTTCTATGGGCAGCATGAATCATTGCCATCCTTCACTTTCTCTTATCCATCTTGTCTCTGTTACTACATATGAGCATCACCTGACAACAGACAGTGAACTGCAAATTGGAAGGAAGACCTCTAGTGGTCAGCACTTTAGAGGGATTTTTAAGCACAAAAATCTTCATGTTAGGGAAATAAGGTGAATTGCGCTAGGTATCACATTGGTTTCCACATAAGCACAGGTTGTTTGAAAAGGTATACACAATGAAGCAGGATGGAAGACAGTGGAAACCCTGTTCAGTTCAAGTATAGGCTACGTTTGGATCTGACCCAAACTACTTACCCCAGAGGCAAAATTGTCTGGAACTCTGCCCGCCAGTGATGCAGGATCTGCTTTGTGGGTAATGGGCATCAGGATTCCATATGACCATATCAGCACTTGGTCAGAGCTGGCATGCTTTAAGCTTGTGAAGGAACTCCTTGGTGCAAGGTCACCATTGCGCTAACCGAGACATCAGGGGACACTCACTGTGACTCCACATGGTGCTATATAACTTTTACTGATCAACAACATAGTTCAGCACCAACAGCAGGTTTTGGCAGAGTCAACAGATAGTGAGTAGTCTTATGGAACTGGTGAGGAGTAAGCCGAAGGTTTAACTGTGTCTTTCAAAATAATCCAGAATAATTCTTCACTTGGTCTCTCTGTAGGACTTAGTAGCAGAGTCGCTTGTTCTGCCAACTTCTACACTAGTCTCTGGCAGCTCACTTTCCCCGCATCTCACCTTGGTCTTTTTCTACAGTGTTACTGCACCACATAAACTACATCGACCAAATTTCCAGTTCTGGTTCCCCCGACCACCCACTTCTGCCCTGATTAGAGAAATGCACAACATTTTAAAGGAACATGCATAATACAAAAGTAACACCTTACAATTATTTAAGAAGGGAGTCATTTTTTGGTTGCTTTCCTATTACATTTGCAGCACTTTTTGTACAGAAAGGTATATGTTCCGTTTATACAAAGGCTAAAGTGCACACTTACTTAAAAAAAATCCAAAACATCTGCAATATGTCCGCAAAAACCCTATTTCTATTCCTGAGCAGCTCTGTGTGACATCCGTATTTGATCCATGTGTCCATTTTTTTTAACTCTGTATGCCATCTGTTTGTCACATCTGCAAAAAAAACCTGGAACAAGTCCAATTATTTTTTTCTGCAGAAGAAGCATCTACCTAGTTGTAATATCTACGGCAGATTGGACATGCATGACTTAAACCAAGTCTCTCCTATCTACTACATGCACTCCCTTTTTTCTACTATTTCTTTTTTTAATATTACAGAATGACACTATTTAGCTGTTTCAGTGTCTCCAACCTTCTCCTATGGAGGACTCGTCTTGCACCGTTGTCTGAAGAATTCTGAATTGTAACAAACTGCAATTACTAAAATTAAAGCTGAGATTTGCCATCAAACTGTTAATTTTAAACTTTTTATTTAATAGCACAGCAACCTAGTACTCTAATGTGCTTTCAAAGTACATATTATATGCATTAATATACATATCCGCACAGAGACATAGGCAAAGACTAACATTACATTTTGAGACATTTAACGATAATGTAAGTGGTTGAAAAGGTTGCGCTACTAGTCAATCTTCAGAGGTAAGAATAGACTTTATGTAGCGAATGGAACAAATACATTTTACCCTGCAGTTTAACCTTTCATATGTATACTGGGAGTAAAAAAAAAATTAATGTAAGTGCAGCTGAGCGGTCCGGTGGGAGGGCTGGACCGGCTCCCCGGCTGCATTTAAACCTCATGGTTATATAGCATACACAAGTTTAAAAAACACATGATCTGTATACATTGTGCTGAAATGACATATTCTAGAGATAGATATAAATAAATATGAATATAAATCAGACCAGAAATAGCAACATTATTATAATAAAACCAATTCTAAAAAGATTAGAAGTGTACGATGTCAAAAAGTCATGTTGTTGTATTTCAGGTGGGACAAAAAGAGAGACCAATATAAGACACCAGGGACATATATTTATACTGGATGCTTAAAGGGGTTCTGACTAGTGATGAGCGAGCATACTCGCTAAGGGCAATTGCTCGAGCGAGCATTGCCCTTAGCGAGTACCTGCCCACTCGCTCATCACTAGTTCTGACCCGGGCATCTTCTTCGGTGGCATCTAGAAGCAGAGCAGGAGCGGTCAAAATGACCTCTTCCTGCTCTGCTCCGTCCGTCAGCCACTTCCGAGGTGAACAGACAGGCCGCCCACAGCAAGCACGTCACAAGCCGTGCTTGCTGTGGGTGGCCCGTCTGTCCTGGCTGAAGTCGGAGTTCTGCGCATGCGCAGTGGAGACGTGGGCCGTCCTGACTGCTGTCAGAGGGCACCTCTCCACTGCGCATGCGCAGCTTCCCAGAGGGGGGGGGGGGCAGCTCATCGGAGCATGAAGAGGAGCCTGCTGGGAGATGACCCCGCTGCAGAACAAGATCAGGAACAAAGGTAAGATGTTTATGCTTTAGGCAGACCAGGGAACAATGGCTGCTAAAGCGTAAAAATCTGATTTGTGTCAGAACTCCTTTAATGATAGACATAATGATAGTGGGCAACATATGTAAACATACTGAGGGTGCCAAAACCAAAATATAACATGCACAAATAAAAAGATAATCATACAGCGGAAAGGGCCATAAAGCAAGCTTACCGGCCAGCTGAGCGGAGGGAACAGTTAAGAAGGTGATTAACAAAATCAAATCACAAAGACAAAAAAATAGTGTGATATACTATGCAATCTATAATTGTTCATGAATCATGATACTGGACCTATGGATATTTAATCTAGTACGTAGAGACTGGATATTCCTAACATTAGGGAGTTGAAATTGTAGGTATAGGGTTGGGAATGCAATCAGCTTGAGTGAGATTGTTGGCCTTTTTATGTGCATCCCTAATGAGTGATCTAGGGTAATGGTTTTGCATAAAACATTCCCCTAGAATAACAGCCTGGTAACTGGAACAGTTATGCCTGACCCTTTTAAATTGGTCAAGAGGAATGTTTAAAAGCCAGTGTTTATAGTGAGCTCTGTTAAAATTAAGGTAACTACAAGAGATGAGCAAGCGTACTCGTCCGAGCTTGATGCTCGTTCGAGTATTAGCTTGTTCGAGATGCTCGTTACTAGAGACGAGTACCACGCGATGTTCAAGTTACTTTCACTTTCATCTCTGAGACATTTGCGCGCTTTTCTGGCCAATAGAAAGACGTGGAAGGCATTACAACTTCCTCCTGTGACATTCCAGCCCTATCCCACCCCCCTGCAGTGAGTGGCTGGGGAGATCAGGTGACAGCCGAGTATTAAAATCTGCCTCGCCCGCGGCTCGCCACAGATGCATGCGGACAGAGATCAGGGACAGTGCTGTCTTGCTGTAGCTGCTATAGTGAGAGTGTTAGGTGTTATATTCGTTTTCAAGAACCCCAACGGTCCTTCTTAGGGCCACATCTGACCGTGTGCAGTACTGTTGAGGCTGCTTTTAGCAGTGTTGCACAACTTTTTTTTTTTTTGCATATCGGGCGTGCAGACCATAGCATCCTCAGTCTGCAGTCATTTTACAGAGTATAGGGGCAGTACTGTTGAGGCAGGGACAGTGGTACAGGGAAAGAGATATACTGTCTATATAGGCAGTGGGCTTTTTCAAAAAAATTGGGGGAAAATACTATATTTGGGCTGCCTGTGACCGTCTTCAGTTTCCTGCGTGTCTGCTGGGGGTAGTATTAGCTAATTAATACCCAGCTAAGCGTTACAGCAGGCTTGCGCATAATTGTTTCCTGGCTCTGCTGTGCGCTCCGTTACATGATCGCCGTCATCCCGCCACAGGGAAACAGTATACATATATACGCTGCATACGGTGTCTGTCTGCTTTTTCACCTCACCATTTTAAAAAATTGTAGCAAAATACTTAAGGCCTACCACTGGCCTTTGGCCACTTGACTGGTTCTGCGCTGTGAATTACAGTAGCTCAGTCATTCGCACCTAGGTCTCACGACAGGCTTGCGCATAATTGTTTCCTGGCTCTGCTGTGCGCTCCGAAAGTGACGTCAGCCTCCAACCACAGGACAATAAGCTGCACATTTAATTACAACGTTCTGTTTCTGCTGTACTCGTAATACACCATGCTGAGGGGTAGGGGTAGGCCTAGAGGACGTGGACGCGGGCGAGGACGTGGAGGCCCAAGTCAGGGTGTGGGTACAGGCCGAGCTCCTGTTCCCGGTGTATCGCAGCCGACTGCTGCGGGATCAGGAGAGAGGCAAGTTTCTGGTGTCCCCAGATTCATCTCACAATTAATGGGTCCACGCAGTAGACCTTTATTAGAAACTGAGCAGTGTGAGCAGGTCCTGTCGTGGATGGCAGAAAGTGCATCCAGCAATCTATCGACCACCCAGTCTTCTCCGCCGTCCACAGCTGCAACTCGGAATCCTCTAGCTGCTGCTCCTCCTTCCTCTCAGCCTCCTCACTCCATGAAAATGACACATTCTGAGGAGCAGGCAGACTCCCAGGAACTGTTCTTGGGCCCCTGCCCAGAATGGGCAGCAATGGTTCCTCTCCCACAGGAGGAGTTTGTCGTGACCGATGCCCAACCTTTGGAAAGTTCCCGGGGTCCGGGGGATGAGGCTGGGGACTTCCGGCAACTGTCTCAAGAGCTTTCAGTGGGTGAGGAGGACGATGACGATAAGACACAGTTGTCTATCAGTGAGGTAGTAGTAATTGCAGTAAGTCCGAGGGAGGAGGGCACAGAGGATTCGGAGGAAGAGCAGCTGGACGATGAAGTGACTGACCCCACCTGGTTTGCTAAGCCTACTGAGGACAGGTCTTCAGAGGGGGAGGCAAGTGCAGCAGCAGGGCAGGTTGGAAGAGGCAGTGCGGTGGCCAGGGGTAGAGGCAGGGCCAGACCGAATAATCCACCAACTGTTTCCCAAAGCGCCACCTTGCGCCATCCCACCCTGCAGAGGCCGAGGTGCTCAAAGGTGTGGCAGTTTTTCACTGAGAGTGCAGACGACCAACGAACTGTGGTGTGCAAGGTTTGTTGCGCCAAGATCAGCCGGGGAGCCACCACCACCAGCATGCGCAGGCATATGATGGCCAAGCACCCCACAAGGTGGGACGAAGGCCGTTCACCGCCTCTGGTTTGCTCCACTGCCTCTCCCCCTGTGCCCCAACCTGCCACTGAGATCCAACCCCCCTCTCAGGACACAGGCATGACCGTCTCCCGGCCTGCACCCACACCCTCACCTCCGCTGTCCTCGGCCCCATCCAGCAATGTCTCTCAGCGCAGCATCCAGCCGTCGCTAGCGCAGCTGTTTGAGCGCAAGTACGCCGCCACGCACCCGCACGCTCAAGCGTTAAACGTGCACATAGCCAAATTGATCGGCCTGGAGATGCTGCCGTATAGGGTTGTGGAAATGGAGGCTTTCAAAAACATGATGGCGGCAGCGGTGGCCCCGAGCTACTCGGTTCCCAGTCGCCACTACTTTTCCCGATGTGCCGTCCCAGCCCTGCACGACCACGTCTCCCGCAACATTGTACGCGCCCTCACCAACGCGGTTACTGCCAAGGTCCACTTAACAACGGACACGTGGACAAGCACAGGCGGGCAGGGCCACTATATCTCCCTGATGGCACATTGGGTGAATTTAGTGGAGGCTGGGACCGAGTCAGAGCCTGGGACTGCTCACGTCCTACCCACCCCCAGAATTGCGGGCCCCAGCTCGGTGCTGGTATCTGCGGCGGTGTATGCTTCCTCCACTAAACCACCCTCCTCCTCCTCCTACGCAACCTCCGTCTCGCAATCAAGATGTGTCAGCAGTGTCACGTCGCCAGCAGTCGGTGTCACGCGGCGTGGCAGCACAGCGGTGGGCAAGCGTCAGCAGGCCTTGCTGAAACTACTCAGCTTAGGAGAGAAGAGGCACACGGCCCACAAACTGCTGCAGGGTCTGACAGAGCAGACCGACCGCTGGCTTTCACCGCTGAGCCTCCAACCGGGCATGGTCGTGTGTGACAACGGCCGAAACCTGGTGGCGGCTCTGCAGCTCGGCAGCCTCACGCACGTGCCATGCCTGGCCCACGTCTTTAATTTGGTGGTTCAGCGGTTTCTGAAAAGCTACCCACGCTTGCCAGACCTGCTCGGAAAGGTGCGCCGGCTCAGCGCACATTTCCGCGAGTCCAAGAAGGACGATGCCACCCTGCGCACCCTGCAACATCGGTTTAATCTGCCAGTGCACCGACTGCTGTGCGACGTGCCCACACAGTGGAACTCTACGCTCCACATGTTGGCCAGACTCTATGAGCAGCGTAGAGCTATAGTGGAATACCAACTCCAACATGGGCGGCGTAGTGGGAGTCAGCCTCCTCAATTCTTTACAGAAGAGTGGGCCTGGTTGGCAGACATCTGCCAGGTCCTTGGAAACTTTGAGGAGTCCACCCTGATGGTGAGCGGCGATGCTGCAATCATTAGCGTCACCATTCCTCTGCTATGCCTCTTGAGAAGTTCCCTGCAAAGCATAAAGGCAGACGCTTTGCGCTCGGCAACGGAGGCGGGGAAGACAGTATGTTGCTGGATAGTCAGAGCACCCTCATGTCTATATCTCAGCGCATTGAGGAAAAGGAGGAGGGGGAGGAGCATGAGGAGGAGGGGGAAGAGACAGCTTGGCCCACTGCTGAGGGTACCCATGCTGCTTGCCTGTCATCCTTTCAGCGTGTATGGCCTGAGGAGGGGGAGGAGGAGGAGGAGGAGGATCCTGAAAGTGATCTTCCTAGTGAGGACAGCCATGTGTTGCGTACAGGTACCCTGGCACACATGGCTGACTTTATGTTAGGATGCCTTTCTCGTGACCCTCGCGTTACACGCATTCTGGCCACTACGGATTACTGGGTGTACACACTGCTCGACCCACGGTATAAGGAGAACCTTTCCACTCTCATACCCAAAGAGGAAAGGAGTTCGAGAGTGATGCTATACCACAGGACCCTGGCGGACAAACTGATGGTAAAATTCCCATCCGACAGCGCTAGTGGCAGAAGACGCAGTTCCGAGGGCCAGGTAGCAGGGGAGGCGCGGAGATCAGGCAGCATGTACAGCGCAGGCAGGGGAACACTCTCTAAGGCCTTTGACAGCTTTATGGCTCCCCAGCAAGACTGTGTCACCGCTCCCCAGTCAAGGCTGAGTCGGCGGGAGCACTGTAAAAGGATGGTGAGGGAGTACGTAGCCGATCGCACGACCGTCCTCCGTGACGCCTCTGCTCCGTACAACTACTGGGTGTCGAAGCTGGACACGTGGCCTGAACTCGCGCTGTATGCCCTGGAGGTGCTTGCTTGTCCTGCGGCTAGCGTCTTGTCAGAGAGGGTGTTTAGTGCGGCTGTGGGAATCATCACGGATAAGCGTATCCGCCTGTCAACTGACAGCGCCGACAGGCTTACACTCATAAAGATGAACAAAGCCTGGATTTCCCCAGAGTTCTCTTCTCCACTAGCGGACAGCAGCGATACCTAAACAATACGTAGGCTGCACCCGCGGATGGAAGCATCGTTCTCTATCACCATAAAAAACGGGGACCTTTTAGCTTCATCAATCTGTGTATTATATTCATCCTCCTCCTCCTGCTCCTCCTCCTGAAACCTCACGTAATCACGCCGAACGGGCAATTTTTCTTAGGCCCACAAGGCTCAGTCATATGACTTTTGTAAACAATGTTTATACGTTTCAATTCTCATTAAAGCGTTGAAACTTTCACCTGAACCAATTTTTATTTTAACTGGGCTGCCTCCAGGCCTAGTTACAAATTAAGCCACAGTAACCAAAGCGATTAATGGGTTTCACCTGCCCTCTTGGTTGGGCGTGGGCAATTTCTCTGAGGTACATTAGTACTGTTAGTACACCAATTTTTTTGGGCCCTCGCCTACAGTGTAATCCTAGTAATTTTTATGGGCTTCGCCTGCACTCATGCTACAGCAAGGTGTGTGGGGTTGGCCTACACTTTTGCTACATAAATGTAACTGGGGCCTTGTCTATACTGCAACTACTGAAATATGAAAGAGACTGTTATCTCCCTAAACTGCTGCAACGGGAATGTTACTGTGGCCTGTCTTGACTGCTACTACTACTGAAATGGAACTAAGACTGTGCTCCCCCTATACTGCTGCTAGTGATATGTTACTGGGGCCTGTCCCTAATGCTACCGCTGAAATGTTACTAATTCTGGGCTCTGACTATACTGCTGCTAATGCTATGTCACTGTGGTGTGGAAACGGCTGCTTCCCAAAGACATGATGGTGGCGAGGCCATTTCCCACCAACGCGGTTACTGTTAACGTACATATTACCAGTCTGACTGGGGCATGCACTGTGGGCCGAAGCCCACCTGTATTGTATGTGACGTTAGCTCTGCTGAGCAGGGCTCTGCAATTGGATACAGTTATGTACCGCCGATGGGTTCCAGGGAGCCACCCATGCTGTGGGTCCACAGGGACTTCACATTAGGGATTTGTACCTGCCAGTGTCTGTGTATTAAAAACCCTGGTCAGACTGGGGCATGCAGTGTGGGCCGAAGCCCACCTGTATTGTATGTGACGTTAGCTCTGCTGAGCAGGGCTCTGCAATGGGATACATTTATGTACCGCCGATGGGTTCCAGGGAGCCACCCATGCTGTGAGTCCACAGGGACTTCACATTAGGGATTTGTACCTGCCAGTGTCTGTGTATTAAAAACCCTGGTCAGACTGGGGCATGCAGTGTCGGCCGAAGCCTAACTGCATTTAATCTGACGTTACCTCAGCTGTGCTGGGCACTGCAATGGGATTTGTTTATGTACCGCCGGTGGGTTCCAGGGAGCCACCCATGCTGTGGGTGCACACGGAATTCCCATTGCGGAGTTGTACCTGCCTGTGACTATTTATAAAAAACCCCGGTCTGACTGGGGCATGCAGTGTGGGCCGAAGCCCACCTGTATTTAATCTGACGTTAGCTCTACTATCCGTGGCACTGCATTGGGACAAACTACAGGAGCAATACAGCGCTAATGAGACGTGCACAGCTACGCTAGCATTGGAGTCCGCTGTAGGCACGCGATTGCTGAGGGTTTGTGCAGAGGCCTATGTCCTGGGTGCAGTGAAAGTCCGCTTCCTGCCTAGGATTGCTGAAGCTGTGGGCCGAGGCCTATGTCGTGGGAGCGGTGCAAGTCTGCCATGTTTGGCCGGTCAGATCAATTTTTGGTTCATGTCTTGGGTTTCCTAGGACCCACCTATGCTGTTGGTGCAAACTTAGCTCCCATCGCGGTGTTTGACCTGTCTGGCACAAAGACACTGACTGACTTGGGTAGGGGGCAGAGCGCAGACGGCTTTCCCCTTGCAGTGTCGATTGAGCTATGCGACACCTTGACACAATGAATAGTGTGTGGCACATAGGTTCCCCATTGCTATGCCCACGTGTGCAGCTCCTGATGGAGGTGGCACAGGATTGGATTTCTCATTGCTTCTGTACAGCATTGTGGGCTATCGCCCCACCCCTTTTAAAGAGGGGCGCTGCCTGGCCCTGCCAACCCTCTGCAGTGTGTGCCTCCGGTTCCTCCTCATGGCAGATGCACTTATAAATAGACATGAGGGTGGTGTGGCTATGAGGCCAGCGTGTGGCATGAGGGCAGCTGAAGGCTGCGCAGGGACACTTTGGTGTGCGCTGTGGACACTGGATCGTGCGGGGGGGTTGGGCAGCATGTAGCCCAGGAGAAGTGGCAGCAGAGTGTCATGCAGGCAGTGATTGTGCTTTGTTGGAGGTAGTGTGGTGCTTAGCTAAGGTATGCATTGCTTATGAGGGCTTTTCAGAAGTAAAAATTGTTGGGAGGGGGGGGGCACTCTTGCCGCTATTGTGGCTTAATAATGGGACCTGGGAACTTGAGATGCAGCCCAACATGTAGCCCCTCGCCTGCCCTATCTGTTTCTGTGTCGTTCCCATTACTTTCTTGAATTTCCCAGATTTTCACAAATGAAAACCTTAGCGAGCATCGGCGGTATACAAAAATGCTCGAGTCGCCCATTGACTTCAATGGGGTTCATTACTCGAAACGAACCCTCGAGCATCGCGGAAAGTTCGACTCGAGTAACGAGCACCCGAGCATTTTGGTGCTCGCTCATCTCTAGTAACTATTGATGCCAACTGATTTTAAGTGGGTTTTTGTGGCAACGGAATTATCAGGGCTATGGCAAATACATAGATCTCAAAAAACAATGTCATTAGGGGGGAAATGATAAGAAAGGGAAAGGCCAAAGAACTTGTTATTAATAAAGGAGAAATAGTCCTTCACCAATTTTTTGTCCCCTTTCTACAAGAATAAAGATCGTCAATATACCTGCGGTAGTAGATGACATTGTCAATAAAAATCTTATTTTTATAAAAGTGGGATTCTGTAGAGTAACCCATGTAAAGAGCAGCGTAGGGTGGTGCAAATTTGGTTCCCATGATGGTAAGGGGGTGATCCACTTTTGTAGATAGAGATCCACATGATGGCTTAAATTACTCATAAATGAATGAGTATTATGAATAATAGGGCAACTAGGGGGTTCTGTGACAGATTTGTGTATTTTGGGAAGGTGATAAAGTATGGCAAGGAATTGCTCTTTAACACAAAGGAAATCTCTTTCCTTTTTATCTAAGATACCATCCTGAAATGAAGAGGGAATAAAAGGTTCATAATATGATTTGCATTCCGCAATAAGGTTATGTGATAGCTGTTCATAATAAGAACGGTCATATAATATATTAAAAAGCTTCCTTAAGATTTGAATCTTTATCCTAGATTACAATACTTTCCCCATGTCAGCCGGGTGGATAACTATATTAAAAATAGACGTTAAGGATTTAATGGCTGCCTGTTCACCTCTTGTCAGTTTTGGTTTGCTAATAATGGTAGGAACAAAGCAAAATTCATTATTATTATTAACTAATGTGAAAAAAAGACTTGATAGCCAGGCTCCTATGATGTACAGGGTTAAAAGAAGATTGGGCTTCGACACTAAGCCTGACATATTCATACGCTGGTAGGGATCCAGGGATTGAAGGACAATCCTCAGCAGGGTGACTATTCCTAGATGCTGATGTAATAGAAAAATGACAGGTGAAGGTGAGTTTTCGTATGAACATGTTTAAATCTAAAACAGTAGAAAACTATTTGGAAACTTAGAAGGACAAAAGGAAAGACCTTTAGACAAAAGAAAAATTTCATGGGCATTTAGAGCAAAATTCTATAAATTGAAGATTTTTATGGTTTAAGGCAGCAGAAACGCAGTCCTAAGCTCTCGCTCACGACCTGAAGGTTGCGAGTTCAATCCCTATGTGGTTCAGGTAGCCAACTCAAGGTTGACTCAGCCTTCCATTCTTCCGAGTTAGTAAAATGGATACCCAGC
Source organism: Eleutherodactylus coqui (assembly GCF_035609145.1). Lineage (NCBI taxonomy): Eukaryota > Metazoa > Chordata > Amphibia > Anura > Eleutherodactylidae > Eleutherodactylus > Eleutherodactylus coqui. The sequence continues at coordinate 63,873,473 of NC_089844.1, read as the reverse complement.
TTGGTGGGGGGTAATCAATGAAGGTTACTAGAAAGTGCTGCAGGATAATTTGGCACTGTACAAATAACAAGATTTACTTTATACTTGTTGAACTCGATGCCTCTTGGCCTTAGCATTTTTGTTGTGTTGTTTCCTTTTACATCTCCTGCATCCTCTAGATCGTTTTTCCTTTTTATAGGGGGTTCACAGGTGGAAAAAAGTTGGTCATAATTAGTAATAAAACTGTGATAGTTCAGACTGGTGTATGGATGCTTTTACTCGGAATGATTATTGTAAAAAAAAAAAAAAAAAAAAAAAAAATCGGTGGATCATCCGAATTTAAATGATAATCATTCGGTGCAAACAAGGCCAATGATCGAATGATAAACTATAATTCGTTTACTTGTCGTTCATTTCTTGCAGACATGAAAATCATCATTGGCTCAGTTTAAATACCTATTGTTCAGTCAATCTCATTCACTGGTACGAAAAATGAATGACTGAACGATCCTGTAAAAAAAAAAATGTATCTGTGTGTTTAAACTGAATACCTGAGCGAATGAGCAAACTGTGACATTGTTTGCTCGTTTGCTCAGATGAACGATATCTCGCTCTATCTAAAAGCAGCCTAAGGGATGATATGATCCCTGGGGTTAGTTGAGGGGGCAGCTCTAAAAAAAAAAGAGTCTGAGGAACCAGTATTAGGACAGCTATTTGATGTGGAAACAAGAGAAGCTTCAACCACACAATGTGAAACAGTCTTAACGAGTGGAGAGGAAACCAGAGGGAAATTAGAAATTGGGTTAGTGCTGGATAGGTTGGCCAGGAGATCCTTGGGTCATAGTGAATGAATTATATAACAGCCAGAATCAGGACAGTTGGGGGAGTGGCATTAATTGCAATATGCTCCTGATCTAATGTAGAGTTGGTATTATTTATTAGGCAAAGCACAAACACAGTTAAGGGAAATGAATCTATATTTTAATTCCCCCAATCTAAAAGCTCCCCTGATACTGGGCTCAGAGGGTCAGAATCTGTTTTGGTTTGGTGGACAAGGTGGCAGTTGATGAGGAGTAAATAAAATATTAGGAGGGGTGAAGCTGTGGTGGGGGTGGTAGATATATTTTTAGATGCTATAATAGCTCTAGTTCTATTACAAACAAGGGTTTTATGTGGACCCTCAATTCTAGAGGACTCTCCTTGAGAGGGATTACAGGACGGTCCAGAAGACAAGTCAATCCCTGGCTTATTCGTAATACCAGAGGGATCACTGTTGGAATTACTTAACTCAATGCAATCTGGCGTTAAAGAAAGATGTACTTCCTTTTTTCTGTTAGTGGTCTGTAGCTTTGTGGTATATATTCTTTGCTTTTGATTCTATTTCTGTATTACTTGTATCATGTGATTTTTAAATGTACATTGGTCAGGTGACCCTTTAAATGTTTGGGCCGATTATGTGACATGATCACATGACCAAATTACATCACCTGTTCTCTTTTAAATAGCCCTATACTTGGTATCATTCAATAAAGGCCAAATGCAGGCGTTGGTTCAGCACTAAAAGGTGTTGCCGCTGACTTTCCCAAACCCCACGATCAACATTCTACACTGCTAATACCGAAAACACTGTATTCTATTTGGCAGGATATAATTATTTTCCTAAGAATTTGCGCCTACAAATTAAAGGCACACAAAACGTAGAAAAAAATACACAAAAAAATAACAATGTCCCAGCACTTCCTCCCTTAATCTACTCCTTCATTTTGCAATGAAAACTATAAAATACATAAATCTTCTCTTTGTTTAATTAAGTTAGATATGAGACAGCAGACATTTATACAGAAATGACATACAACGTGAAGCCATATTAATCGTTAACTTAGATGTAGCTAGTCAGAAACTCACTTTGGAATTGACTGAACATACTGACTAAATACCCAACTTATTATCATCTTTTTTGAGAAAAGTGATGGAATGACATGGCTGCACTTAGGGTGGTTTCACATCTGTAGCAAGGATTCCTCTTTCCTACTCCATTCAGGGAGTAGGAAAGGGGGAACTCCAGGGCCAAACAGCACCGGGTGGACCTCATTGACTCAAATATGTGCAAACAAACTGTACAATTTTTTGATAAGATATACACTTCCATCTGTTTACTTTATTCTAGACACACATTTGAAAAACGTTCAGGTTTTTTTAAACCATTTAGGAGATGTACAAAATTAACATTAATTATTAACATTTTGAGGAACATTTTGTTTTCCTACACTACGCCAAGATTGCAAAGGCTCATAGGTGTCAGAATGATAGATACCCCTACTAATGTCCCCAATTAAAAAATATACATCTTATTGTATTCACTGAGGGGGATCAGGAGTATTTTGACCCCACAGTTTCTTTTCAGGAGTTAATGCAATTTAGAGGAGAAAAAATAAAATTTAATATTTTTGCAAACATGTCATATTAAAGGCAGTTTTTTTCTATAGTGCACATGAAAATTATGATTTACACCCCAAAATGGGTACCCCTGTTTGTCCTGTGTTCAAAAACATGCCTATTGTGGCCTTAAAGGGGTTGTCCCGCGCCGAAACGGTTTTTTTTTTTTTTCAACCCCCCCCCCCCGTTCGGCGCGAGACAACCCCGATGCAGGGAAGTAAAGGAAGCTTACCGGAGCGCTTACCTTAATCCCCGCGCTCCGGTGACTTCAATACTTACCGCTGAAGATGGCCGCCGGGATCCTCTGTCTTCGTGGACCGCAGCTCTTCTGTGCGGTCCACTGCCGATTCCAGCCTCCTGATTGGCTGGAATCGGCACGTGACGGGGCGGAGCTACACGGAGCCGCTCTCTGGCACGAGCGGCTCCATAGAAGACTACAGAAGACCCGGACTGCGCAAGCGCGGCTAATTTGGCCATCGGAGGGCGAAAATTAGTCGGCACCATGGGAACGAGGACGCCAGCAACGGAGCAGGTAAGTAAAAAACTTTTTATAACTTCTGTATGGCTCATAATTAATGCACAATGTATATTACAAAGTGCATTATTATGGCCATACAGAAGTGTATAGACCCACTTGCTGCCTCGGGACAACCCCTTTAATCTTATGTCTGTATGCACAACAAGGCCCAAACCGAAAGGAGCAGCCGGTGGTTTTCAGAACAGACATTTTGCTTGAAGGTGATTTAGGCTCCATTACCCACCTGTAGAGCCTTTAAGCGACCAAAACGATACAGAACCCCACAAATGACCCCATTTTGAAAATTAGACCCTTTAACAAATTCATCTAGGGGTGTACTGTGTATTTTGACCCCACAGTTTTTGAATGAATATAAGCAAAGCAGAAGGAAAAAATTCCGATTTTCATTTTTTTGGCATTTGTGTAATTTTAAAAATAGGGTTTTTTTTGTACAGCACACAAATAAATAAAGACTTTCACCCCAAACATTTGTCCTGTGTTCAGAAACATACCCATTGTGGCCCTAATCTTATGTCCGGGTGCATAATGGGGCCCAAACAGTTTTTTAACTTTTATGTAATTGCCATTATTCGTTGAATAATGGAGATCACGTGTTATCGGGTACCGCTCACCCCGGCCCTCGGTCACTGCTCCAGGCTCTCGGCTACCATTATTAGCAGGAGCAAGGAGATTTTAAATTTCCCGGGCCCTCCCCAGCTTCTGTGCTTACATCTACTAGTTTGGCGACAGGTGCATGCGCCGAAGCCGGGGGACGGTCCGCAAATAAGGATCCTGTTGGGGGACATCGCTGGAGGTCTTAGGTAAGTCATTTTACCTCCCCCAAACGGATTGGATCTGTGATGGGAGGTGAAACTTTTGCTTTTTTTACTTTTATGTGATCGCCATTATCCAATGGATAACAGCCAAGAACTGCCTAGTGAGGCCCCCCTATGAAATCTCCAGGGGAGATTTTAAATTACCCTGGCAATCTGCGGCTGTTGCGCATGCGCCTGCCATTTTGGCGATGGCTGCGTGTTTAGAAGCTGGGGTAAAGTCAGCGGATAAATCCGGGGGCCTTAGGTACATCATTTCATCTCCCCTCACGAATATGATCCATGAGGGGAGGTGAAACAAACTATTTTTTACTTTTACATGATCGCTGTTATTCATTGGATAAGTATCCTCAGCCCCCCCTTACGGATCGGATCCGTAAGAGGGACTGAAACTTTAATAACTTTTTTTTAACTTTATAGTGACTTTAATAGAATTGCCAGTCTCTAGTGGATACCGGCAATCGCATGACTGGAGGAGGCTTCCCAAAGCCCCCCATGACAGCTCCAAGTTGTTGGTTACCTCCAGTAACTGACAGCATGGAGCTGTCACATCCACAGCCTGCAGGGCTTTAATCCCCAGAGGAAGCGTGTTTTTGCGACCTTGGGGATTAAAGTCCAGCAAAGCAGAACATAAAAAAGTCTATGGGGTGGACACTAAGGAGTTAAACAGGCCTTACTGTTTTCACTTTTGTAACAACAGCCGTTGTTACAAAGCAAGACAATGCCAATAATACTGTATATAAAATATGACAGCCGAACTCAGGCAATTGTACTAACATCTTTACTAGTATACAGTATGGACACTCTCACAATACGCCATGGAACACAATACTTGATATGTCAGAATAGGATATAATTTACAGAACTCTACTTATTTCTCGACAGCTGACAAGAAGCAGAGGGGCCTTAGCTACATAATAGACACCGAACATTTTGGAGTTTTCAGTAGATGATTTGCAGTTTACACATCATGGGGCAGATTTACTAATCCTATCTAATTAAACAGAGTAAACATGGACCTGGCAGTCTAAAATGCACCAAATTGATCGGTGGATCATAGTGGAAAATAAATTCAAAGCACCACTAGACACATTTGTCTAATACACCAACTATTGTTTAACCCTTTCCAATCCACTGTCTGATGTCTAAAGTCATTCTGATTGAAGACTGTACGGCTCCGATGTCGAAAGACATCTGGCAGGGTATTCTTACTGTAGATTACTGGCCGCTCTTTTATCAGAGGCCTCTCCAGCATGTCCCACATCGCAGTACTGGCTCTAGCCAGCAGATGGCGCCATTGTATAATGTCAAAAAAAGAGAAAGCCCCCTAGGTAACCATAATCCTAAATTGGATTGCAAAGGGTTAAATTACTTTGGTGCGGGGTGGAGCCTGACTGCAGAGCTAGCTGGCTGCTTGAGCCCAGAGCTCCCTCAGCAGGCACCTAGGACATCCCTTTACAGCCGCTAATTGCCGCGGACAAGAGGAGGATTGCGAAAGAAAGATGCAGTGACCAGCAAGAGTTCCCCCCCGAGCTCTCAAAAACCAGACGGGGATACAGAAATACTTTAAGGAGTGCGGATCTCGATCTCCACGCCCTGCCTCCAAGATGGCGCCGGCTCGTGAGGCTGCAGTCACACACAGTAAGGAGGGGGAAGGGGAGCTCTCCTCAGAGGAGGAAGACAGCGAAAGTATCTCTAAGGGGTTTATGAAGGGACTAATTCTGAATGCCTTACACCCTGTGATGGCAGAACTAGCCGAAATTAAGGAGGATTTAAAGCATATGGGGCGCAGACTAGAGGATTTAGAGACTTCCTCAGCCTCGGTCACCACTCACGCTCTGATTATTGCCCAGGTTCTCAAGGAACAACATGATCATCTAAATCGTGCCCTTATCATGCAGGAGGACCTTGAGAATCGTAATCGACGCTGTAACATCCGAATTAAAGGCCTCCCGGAGTCCTGTGCCCCAGAGTCACTCCTTAAAGTAGCTGCTCCAGAGGGTCCTTGCGCTTAACCCTTCCTCTCCCTCCTCCTCCATTACTGGCCTAGAACGGAGCTGACATCGGTAACGTCATTGAGGGCGCAGCTGGTGAGAGCCCCAACGTTGGAAATAACCTTCCCCCCCACTCGGGAGCTCTCCCCTCACCCTCCCTCATCCCCCCCCCCTCACCCATCCTCTCTTAATCCTTCCCATTCCCCCCTTTTGTCTTCCACAGTATGTCCTGTTTGAACAGGTCCTTGCAATAATTACTCACAATACTGGCCTTGGTTGAGACCTGATGATCCCCTCTTTCTCTTTCTTAACCCAAAGATACTGTACATGCCCCGCGGTAATGTCTAGATATAGCAGATTGTTAATGCATATGTTTATCCTTGTCTACAGTTCTACATATGTACGGCACGCTGTAAAATTCTCCTTTGTCTTTTATTGTGAAAATTTCAATAAAAATTGATTTAAAAAAAAAAATTACTTTGGTGCAATTTTGGCACACTTTGTCACAGTAAAACTATGTCCCTCCCCAATAAATCACACCTCTTTCTGCTATGCCTCACCCGTTTCGTGTTAGGTGCAGGATATGTGTAAAACACGCCATAAATGTGATGCCAGGCATGTATGCCAGTTTTTTTTAGCCAACTTGAGCGACAATTCTGGTGTATTTAGCTTAATAAATTTCCCATAATACATTATCTTACCAGAAGCATTTAAAGACTTTTATCAGTAAAATGGATCATGTCTTATTGGTGTGTTACATGCCCTAAACTATGTTGAATAAGATGTAGACCCTTTGGAGGTGTCAGCCATAATTTGTGTTGGCAATTGCATGCTTTTGGATACATTGGTTACACCACTGCATACAAGCCGGCTATTAGGAAGCACAATGCATCATACCAATTGTGCAAGGAGCGTTGTCATTGGACAGTTAGGCGACGGAAGAACGTTCTATGGACTAATGAATCATACTGCGCCAAATTAAAAACAGATGGACTACCTGGGTATGGAGGAGCTTGGGGAACACCTTTTGTCTCAGTGTGTTGTGCCAACAGTTCAGTACGGTGAAGGTTCCATTATGGTCTGGGTATGTTTGATGTGGCATGGTCTCAGTCTGGTTGTAGTAACAAGATCTATGAATATGGAGGTGTACCTTGATAATCTAGACAATAATGTGCTGCCAACAATGTGGCAACACTCTGGGAATGGTCAGCAAGATTTCCAACAAGACAATGCCCCTTGTCACAAATCCAATGCTATTTTACATTGGTTTGAGGATATGGATGTACCATGATTCGACTGTCTACACAGATTCCCGACCTGAACCCAACTGAACATCTCTGGGACGAACTGAAATATTGGTTCAGGAAATATGAACATCGTCCATCTTCTTTGAGAGAACTTGTCTGACAATTGCAGGATGAATGTAGGGAAATCCAGCTGGTGTATCACATGTTAGTAGAAAGTATGCAACGGAGAGTATCCAATGTCCAAAGTACCAAAGGAGCCCCATTAAGTATTAACATATGGAAATAAATACTACTTTTCATTCTTGCTCAGATGTCCAATTCATTTTGGTAGGGTAGGGTATGTCAAAGCAGGTGATCTTATATTGCATTTATTGCTGGACAGGTTCACTGTTGTAGGCAGCAGAGATATTTGATAGTGTTAATGAGTGCCACCATTGACAATCACCATAATTAGATTGTCAATGTAAATCACTTTTTAAAAAATATTGTTTCTTTTTTTTATTTTAACATCCTACATGAATCCGAATTCTTAAGCAGTCCCTGTTCTGTAGGATAGTCATGTTTGTGTTTATGCTCTTATATGTCATAAAGGGTTTATATTACTATAATATTGCATTTCTGATCTGGTTCTTCAGCGTTTCATGTGTACGATATGCTGTGTATACTTAGTTCATTTCTCCACTCCATTTCCGGAATCCCTGTTGACTTAATCATCTAGTCTCTAATGTCTTACAGGCTTATTTTGTAACGGAACATAAAAACAAATGAAAGATCGAACATTTATGGGCAGCAGATATTACAACCCGGCAACAACTGGTTCAGAAGGTTGCTATAATAAGTACGGTACATCTTGTTCATAAAAAAAAAAACCGTACACTATCCGGGTGAATGCATTATTTCCATTGATCTAGATGACTGTGAAATGTAACAGATGAGATTGTAATTTGACAACTAATCCGGAAATTACAATTTGTTATCTATGCCTTTCCATAGTACTGCATGCAGCAGGGTTGTATGTACCATAGACATAGCCTATAGCTACTATGGGGACGCTGGACAGAGGGTGCATTCCAGGTTGATCCGCCCCGATTTTAATTGGCAAACCCTGGCAGCTGCCAAGATCCAGCAAGGGGGGCCCTTTTAAGTCTGCCTTTACCATGAGGCAGGTTTAGCCTCGTAGCACAGGCTGTGCAGGAAGGAGGGAGGCTGGGGCAGACAGGTGGAGTTTAAGGACCTGCAATGCTGTGGAAAGGTACAGGACCTGCAATGATGTGATGAGGGGCAAAGCTCCATGGTAGAAAGTAAAGGACATGGGATAATGGATGGTTTGGTGGAAAAAAAGGCAGAGAAATTCTGGGGCTTGTAGTTTTCTCCTCACTTCACATTATAATAGCCTGGAAGTGCTGGAAGTTGTAGTTCTTTTATATTCCCTCCATGTAATGTTTTCTAATACCACATAACAGTATAGGCATGCTAGGACTTAGATTTCCACCTCTTAAATTCTCCCTCTGCAATTTCTTCTGTTAAGGAGCTATTCTAGGACTTTATTACCGATAGGTCATCAATAGATGATCAGCGAGGATCTGCCACTTAGAATCCCTGCTGATCAGTTGATTCCCAGGACAGCTATCACTACGGTCGGCACAGGAACCTGCACTACCAATCCAGGCCACTGCACTACAGTTAGTGCTTTCTGCCTCCTGCACTGACCTAAATGACAATAGCCTCAGGAATCAACTGATTAACAGAGATCAATATAAAAAATTAAAAATCTCCCAGAATATTGCTTCAACTGAGGACATTCTACAAGTTCCAGCATGCCTATGCTGTTATGTAATATGAGAAGACATTACGTGGAGGGAGTATAAAGGTTATATTAGATGAAGGGATAATGGTGTACACCATTTATAGTCTAGCACAGGGAAACAGGGTACATGTTCCAGTTGCCGAGCAGTTACTTCCCTGTATAAGAGAAAATAACTACAACTTCCAGCATGTCCAGGACAAAATGGGTTAAAAAGGTATTCCAGAAATTTTTCTTTTTTTCTATTGATGACCTACAACATGTGTGGCAGTAAAGAGGGATTATTACTCTGCTGGGGGCTGCGAAAGGAACATTATTATTTTGGACTAATTTTTGTGTGAGTGTCACTGAACGGGGCATTGGAGTCAGCAGCAAGATGGGAGCTTATGTGCAAAGAAGAGTTGTGGCTAAAAGAAGTCTTTAGGGCAGCCTGGACACACAGAAGTAGATCATTTCAGGAGTCGCAACATGCATTATAATTAATTTCTGGGGTCATAGTATGTATTATTCAGTTGAAGTGCACAGTGTAGATTATTATTTCCGGGGAACAGTGAATAGCATTGATTAGATGATGCAGTAGGTGGCACTTATAATATTAGAGGCGCTAAAGATAAATGGGCAGAAAACTCCAAAGAAACAAAATGTAACTGGAAAAAGTCATAAAAAACTGGACCAGATAGAGAAGAAAAGGAACGGGCCCAGAGACCGTCACCTGTGAGTCATGCAGTGTCATTGTAAAGTCTGTCTCTGACTGCATTATGTATATTAGTATTATGTTCACATGTAAGGTCCATAGCGTTCTAACTTGTGAAACTACAACTTTCGGCTTATCCTTACCATTGTTCAGATCATACTGGAAGTTGTAAATTCACTTCTGTAACACACAAAGGGTTACCAATAATGCTTTGTTATATTAAAGGGGTTGTCTCTCGAAAGCAAGTAGGGTTATACACTTCTGTATGGCCATATTAATGCACTTTGTAATGTACATCGTGCATTAAATATGAGCCATACAGAAGTTATTCACTTACCTTCCCTGCGCTGGCGTCCCCGTCTCCATGGCTCCGTCTAACTTCAGCATCTAATCGCCCGATTAGACGCGCTTGCGCAGAAGGGTCTTCTGCCTTCGGCTCGGTTCGGCAGCAGCGGCGTTCTGGCTCCGCCCCCTTCTACGCATCATCGCGTAGCTCCCCCATAGTCACGTGTGCCGATTCCAGCCAATCAGGAGGCTGGAATCGGCACACGTCATGGAGAGGAGCTACGCGATGACGCGTAGATGGGGGGTGGAGCCAGAACGCCACTGCTGCCGAACCGAGCCGAAGGCAGAAGACCCTTCTGCGCAAGCGCGTCTAATCGGGCGATTAGACGCTGAAGTTAGACGGAGCCATGGAGACGGGGACGCCAGCGCAGGGAAGGTAAGTGAATAACTTCTGTATGGCTCATATTTAATGCACGATGTATATTACAAAGTGCATTAATATGGCCATACAGAAGTGTATAACCCCACTTGCTTTCGCGAGACAACCCCTTTAAGTATACGAAAGCATTATCACAGTGATACTCCGTTGCAGTATATAAAGTTAATACATTACTTTAGCTGTGTGGTAAATGATGTAAAAAAACAGGGGTCCATGTAAACCTGGAGCCAGCCCTGGTAGGGGGCTAGCCTGCTGGAATGCATGAAAATGTACAAATAATAGTTGTAGCTGGCTATGCCATAAGGGTTAAGGAGAACTTAATATTACAGTGGTATCTAGTGGCCAATCTGTATAACACCACCTCTGGATTGCTTTGCCTCAAGCAATTTGCTGATTGGTGTGTTCAGGTCACCTGGTTGGAAAGGGACTATATGCAATTGAGAGAATGCGCTCAGACTAGATTGGGGATACAGGGAGATTTGTGGCATGGAGAAAGAAAGAAGCATAGTCAATACTTAGCTAGTGGTCAGTGCACAGGTAAAAGTACCAATTGTCCAGGAGGATGGCAGCTGAGCACTATGGGCTGGAGTCAGGCAAAAGCACAATAATCTTGCATAAAGGAAATGCAAAGTCCAAGCTTTTATATAGGAAATGCAGAAGTGGTGCTAATTAGACAGCAATGCAAAACAAAACAAAAATTTCCAAAAGGCAAGAAAGTAGGTTAAAGCAATCCTCTGGTTTCTGGACAAAATTTTGCCCCGGGACAGGAAGTATATTACCTACTACTTGCAGTTGTTTTTCTCTGCCGCCCCTCCAATCTGCCGTTTTCAGGCCTTGTTTTCGGCTGTCCTCAATGGCTGCAGCAATTTTCAAATTAACCAAAAGCCCATTTAGACACAACGGTTATCGTTGTGTGCATTATGCTGAGCGATCACCTTGCGCTCCAAGTGGGGGATGCAGAAGACAAGCGGGTCTGCTTGTCTTCTGCATCCAGCTGTTCTCTGCTCAGAGCGTCTGGCTGTAATACAGCTGAGCGCTCTGAGTGGGGGATGCAGAAGACAAGCAGGGCCACTTGTCTTCTGCATCCAGCTGCTCCAGTCTTCATATCCCGCCTGTGTTCAGGGAGCGGGATACAGCTGAAACAATAGTTTGAGCTGTATCCCGCTGTGAATTCCTGATAACTGATTGCTGATCTTTCAGCATGCTGAAAGACAACGATCAGCGACTGCTTAACGACAACTGCACAATGTCAGGGCAGTTTGACACAATGATTATCGCTCAAAAGACGGCTTTTGAGCAAATTTTGAGTGATAATCATTGTGTCTAAATGGGCCTAATGCACACTGTGCACTGCTCTCTGACTGCCCAGTGCTGATCAGAAGAGCAACTTTGGTCAATCAGAGAGCAGTCTAACACTACCAATGTACTGTGAGGATCAGGTAGTCTGAAGATTGTGTCGCCCATCATGGACAGCCAAAAACAGGACCAAGAATTGGTGGTTCGAAGTGAAAAAAACAACTGCTTGTAATATACCCCTCTCACTCCAGTTTCGGGACAGAATTTTATACTGAAGTCAGACAGTTGCTTTAATGGGTTTAGTAAGGAACTCTCTAACAAAACCAGTAGTTCAACGAGAACATTGGAGTATTTAGGTTCGAATCCTGACAATTTATCTGTAATCTCCTCTATGCTGCTGCTTCTCTGTGTATGAGTAGGGGAGCAGAATCTATGGGAGACATAATAGTAGCTGGTCTACATCCACCATTTCTGGGAAACTGAGAATTTGGAACCTGCAATTTTAAATGGAGTGCTCAAAGGGGAAAACTACTAAAAATGCTGGATACAAGTCATGTAATGGCTAGAAGTTATATTCCTTATGTCATCTGAAAGTGTATGCACACTTATATACTGAACCATTATGTGTTAATGTTCTTATCTTTAGTTGTAATATAATCACCCGGAACCTAACTCAGGATTGGGAACTCATTTATTCTCACAGTGGTACTCCCAATAAACCCACCGTTTAGTGTGCAGTGGTGAGATAGTTGGAACAGCAGCAATGCTGGCTAGTATCATTGCTTTCATACTATCTAAGAATCCAAGTATATGCTGAGATGTGATGTGAGATGAAAGGCTTAAAAGGGGAGAAGAGAGTAGCAATTGGACCCAGTGGGTTGTTAGACATGCATGACAACTCTATAGATTGATAAAGTTTCAGTCTTGGTACACCTTTGATACATAATGGGTTGTTTAACTTTGTAGCTTCATAGTTTTGTTCCATACATGCTGGACACCTACATGATTTGTAGTTTGTAAAGTTCTGTGTGTCCCGATACCCACTGGGATGGGGTAGCATTTTTTGCACCACACCTGCCAATAAAATTGTTGTTCAATGATGCAAAGCAGGTGTATGCTTGTTACTGGAGTTATTTGTGCAACATAATTTGGAGCTAGAATGTATTGCACAAAGTATGTTTAATGTTGATGAATAGTAGCTGAATATGAGAGAGCTAATATTTCATAAAATGAAAGTATTCTAATTCGGATTATGAAGTGAAAGTAAATACCGTTGACATAGCCAAGCAGTATGTTAACAGAAGATAATGTGAAGTGTTAATTAGTACTGAGGTGCTTGGTACAGCTTGGTAGAGATAACGTTCTAACCACTCAGCTTTTTGGGGCATTGAATATATGGTTGCTTGAATGAAAAAAAATGTTTTAATTTGATTGCCTTTTTTTCTTTTGCAGGAAACGGAGTGCAGGCAATTAAGATTTTGTACACAATTTGGGGTTTTTAAAAGTGTATTTATGCTATATATATATATATATATATATATATATATATATATATATATATACACATACATACACAGTGTATGTATATATATATATATATATATATATATATATATATATATATATATATATCGGCTAGGACTGATCTCTTGCTAATTTGCAGGAATCTAATATAAAAAAGCCTACAGGCGTTTTCTTGCACCACAGTTTGACCCCTTTGCGTGACCTTTGTTGGATTATTTTGGTGTCATTAGAATAGTGACATCCTCAACACCGCCATAAAATCATAAAATTTGAGTTTGATACATTGGGTGACCTGTGAGGGCAGCTAAAAGTTGCAATGTTAAGTCTATGGGCACGCGCCACTAGGGAGAGTGAAGCATTGCTAAGCAGTGCAAGATGCAAGCGGAGAGGAGGGAGAGTGAGGCTGGTTACATATGGGCGAGAGGGATTTTGCGTTGTGATTCATGGCCTGATATCGCACTTTCCACCATGTGAAAACCCCGTGGATGCGAGGTGTTTTCATGTGAAAACAGCCTCACATCACTACGGGGATATCCCCTCATCCCTGTGGGGATGAAGGATTTCCCCAGCCATGGCTGAAGGGACTTCCCCCAGCTGCGGCTGAAGGTATTTCCCCCAGCCGCTGCTGAAGGGATTTCCCCCCAGCCGAGGCTGAAGGGATTTCCCCCCAGCCGGGGCTGAAGGGATTTCCCCCCAGCCGTGGCTGAAGGGATTTCCCCCAGCCGTGGCTGAAGGGATTTCCGCCAGCCCCAGCTGAAGGGATTTCCCCCAGCCATGGCTGAAGGGATTCCCCAGCCATGGCAGAGGATCACGGAGCTGTCCCATTGCTTTCAATAGGAGGGGAGAGAAAGAGAAGCGGACAGAGAAAGGGAGAAGCAGAAAGAGAGAAGCAGGGATAGAGAGAGGCAGGGAGAGAGAAGCGTTGAGAGAGAGAGGTGTCAAGAGAGAGAAGCGTTGAGAGAGAGAAGCATCGAGAGTGAGAGGGAAGCAGCAAGACAGAGCAATAGAGAGAGAAGCGGCAAAAGAGGGAAAGGCAAAGAAAGAGAGAGAAGCAGCGAAAGAGAGAAAAGTGGTATGAGAGAGAAGCGGTGAGAGATAGAGAGAAGCAGTGAGAGAGAGAGGTGTTGAGAGAGAAGTGGCGAAAGAGCAAGAGAGAGAAAAGAGGCAAAAGAAAGTGAAAAGCAGTGAGAGAAAGAGAATGAGAGAGAAGCAGCAAAAGAGAGACAGAGAAGCTGCAATAGAGAGAGAAGTGGAGAGAGAGTGAGAGAGAAGCAGTGAGGGAGAAGCAGAGAGATCAAAGCGGCGAGAGAGAAACGTAGAGAGAGAGAAAAGCGGAGAAAGAGAGAAAAGTGGAGAGACAGAGAGAAGCTGCAAGAGAGAGATAGAAGCGGCGAGAGATAGGGAAGTGGCAAGAGAGAGAGAAGTGGTGACAGAGAGATAGAAGCAGCAAGAGAGAGATATATTTGCTCCAAATACAAAGTGACACTCTGAATAATCACCTAACTAAGCAGATTTAGAAGTTCACAACAGCCACTCTTTCACACATGTTATGTTCGCATAGCGAACATTGGGTCAATCTAGTAAAAATAACATAGTATAGAATTGTGTGGCGCTGACAGTTTTTTTCTACTAAAATAGATCAAGTTTTTATTTTATGATAAAAAAAGGAAATTTTGCACATTTTGGTTTTCTTTGGATTACTTTTGATAAAAATTGTAAATTTGTGCCTTTTGCTTTTGCACTTACAGTAAGTGCAGATTTTTTTCTTTATTGTGTGAAAACAAATATGTGACTGGCCCGCATTTATCTGTTTGTTTTTATTCTGGTATGTGTCATCTGTCTGTATGTTATATGTAGAGATGAGCGAGCACCAAAATGCTCGGGTGCTCGTTGCTCAAGGCGAACTTTTTGTAATGCTCGAGAGCTCATTTCAAGTAACGAACCCCATTGAAGTCAATGGGCGAGTCGAGCATTTTTGTATGAGACCGATGCTCCGCATAGGTGATGACTTGTCAAACACCAGAAAACATCAGAAAGTCATAGAAACACCACAGAAACGGATAGAGGAGGGCAGGGGCAGCATGCATAGCTGCATCTGAGGCTCCCAGGTCCCACTATTAAGCCAAAATGGGGGCAAGAGTCTGGCATCACCCCCCTAAGAATTTACTTCAGACAAACCCTCATTAGCAAGGCACAGGCGCTGGCACATCTTAGCTAAGCACCACACTACCTGCAACCAAGGAAATCACTGCCTGCGTGTGACACCTCTGTGTCTTGTCCTGAGTTACATGCTGGCATTGCTGTCCAACCCCCCCGCACTACCCTGCGTCCACAGCGCACCAAAAATTTTCCCTGCGCAGCGTTCAGCTGGCCTCATGCCACTCGCTTCATAGCCACACCACCCTCATGTCTATTTATAAGAGCGTAATGGATGAGGAGGAACCAGAGGAACACACTACAGAGGGTTGGCAGGGCTAGGCAGCGACCCTCTTTGAAAGTGTGGGCGATAGCGCACAATGCTCTTAAGAATTGATGATAAATTGACGTACGATCATCATTCCAATTCCGTGCCACCTCCATCACAAAATTGTCAGGAGCCGCAAACGTGGGCTTAAAGGGGACTCAGGTGCCAGAACTTCTACACATCTCCACAATGCAGCAATACTCTGTGTGGGAAGCACATGAGCGGGCCCAGGGTCAGGCTTGGTCCCAGCCTCCACCTTGTGTGACCCAAGGTGCTGCGAGTTACACAGCAATGGAAAATCCATGTGTCCCCACACAATTCATTCTGTGTAGGTGTCAGAGAGCTCAACACCACTATGGGAAGTCTTTGAGTTCCTTGGGCTCGCCTATGCTGTCGGTGGACAAAGATGTTATTACACAGGAAATAATCAAAGTGCCCAAACATGGCAGAGTTTCACCCCGCCAAGGACCTCGGCCAGCGTATTTGTGCCAGACAGGTAAAACAACGCAATGGGAAGTCTTTGTGCACCCACAGCATAGGCGAGCCCCTGGAACGCAAGGAAAGTATTACACATAAAGACATCAGAGCGCCCAAGCAAGGCTGTTTCACCCTACCAAGGACCCCAACGTCGGCTCACACCCACAGTAATCGTGGGCATAAAGCGGACTCGGATGCTAGTGCTGCTGTGAACGTCTCATTAATGCAGTAACGCTCCTTTTGTTTGGCCCAAACCAGTGTCTCAGACAACTGTGGTAACACGAGAGAAAATATATGTTGCCCAGCGCTGATGCCTAGACCCCAAGCAGGAGGAGGAGGTGGCATAATAAGGCCGAGAAACCATGACCGAGGTAGGACCCGCAATACTCTGTGTGGGAAGTACGTGAATGGGACCAAGGTCAGGCTCGGTCCCAGCCTCTACCTTGTATGACCCAAGGTGCCACGAGTTACATAGCAATGGAAAATCCATGTGTCCCCTCACAATTCATTCTGTGTAGGTGTCAGAGAGCTCAACACCACTATGGGAAGTCTTTGATTTCCTGGAGCTCGCCTATGCTGTCAGTGCACAAAGATGTTATTACACAGGAAGGAACTGTATAGGCGGACCCCAGTAACATTTCGGTAGCAAGAGTATAGGCAGACCCCAGTAACATTTCTGTAGCACAAGTATAGGCAGACCCCTGTAACATTTCTGTAGCAAGAGTATAGGCGAACCCCTCGAACCATTCAGTGGAAACTGTATAGGTAGACCCCAGTAATATTTCTGAAGCCAAAGTATAGGCAGACCCCAGTAACATTTCTGTAGCAAGAGTATAGGCGAACCCCTGTAATATTTCTGTAGCAAGAGTATAGGCGGACCCCAGTAACATTTCTGTAGCAAAAGTATAGGCGAACCCCTGTAACATTTCTGTAGCAAGAGTATAGGCGAACCCCTGTAACATTTCTGTAGCAAGAGTGTAGGCGGACCCCAGTAACATTTCTGAAGCCAAAGTATAGGCGGACCCCAGTAACATTTCTGTAGCAAGACTATAGGTGAACCCCTGTAATATTTCTGTAGCAAGAGTATAGATGGACCCCAGTAACATTTCTGTAGCAAGAGTATAGGCGAACCCCTCAAACCATTCAGTAGAAATTGTATAGGTGGACCCCAGTAACATTTCTTTAGTAAAAGTATAGGCAGACCCCAGTAACATTTCTGTAGCCAAAGTATAGGCGGACCCTAGTAACCTTTCTGTAGCAAGAGTATAGGTGGACACCAGTAACATTTCTGTAGCAGGAGTATAGGCAGACCCCAGTAACATTTCTGTAGCAAGAGCATAGGCGAACCCCTCAAACCATTCAGTAGAAACTGTATAGTAACATTTCTGTAGCAAAAGTATAGGCAGACCCCTGTAACATTTGTGTAGCAAAAGTATAGGTGAACCCCTGTAACATTTCTGTAGCAAGAGTATAGGCGAACCCCTCAAACCATTTAGTAGAAAAGGTATAGGCAGTCCTTAGTAACATTTCAGTAGCCAAAGTATAGGCGAACTACAGTAACATTTCGGTAGCAAGAGTATAGGCGAACCCCTGTAACAGTTCTGTAGCAATAGTATAGGCAAACCCCAGTAACATTGGTGTACCAAGAGTATAGGCAAATACCTGTAAAAATTTGCTTACCAAGAGTATAGGCGAAGCTTGGAAAAATTAGTTTGCTAACAGTATTGGCAATGGCCTGAAATATTGGTGTACCAAGAGTACAAGTGTACCCCTGAAAAATTGCTCAACCACGAGGGCAGGTGAAGCCCACAAACATTTTTTGCAAATACAGTTCGTTATTGGTTAATTTGTAACAGAGCCTGGAGGCAGCCCTCCGCAAAAACTGGTTTAAGTTTTAAAATTTTAAAAACTTTTAAACGGAGCATTTTGGGCCGCATAGAAATTGGCAGTTCAGCGTGCTGACATGCTGTTTTAGGAAGAGGAGGAGGATGAGTAAGAATATCCGAGAGGGATACACAAAGCTAATTCTGCCCCCTTTTTGGGGGGTGATAGAAGATGCATTTTTCTCCTGTTCCAGCGAAAAGATTCTTTAGGATCCACTGCTTTCCGCTGGTGGAGAAGAGAAGTCTGGGGAAATCCAGCCTTTGTTTATCTTTATGAGGGTAAGCTTATTGGCACTGTCAGTTGACAGGCGGGTACGCTTATCCGTGAAGATTCCCCCTGCTGCACTAAACACCCTCTCTGACAAGACGCTAGCGGCCTGCCCTGTACAGCGCAAGTTCGTGTCACATGTCCAGCTTTGACACCCAATAGTTGTATTGAGCAGAGGCATCACGGAGGACAGTGATACGATCAACTACGTACTCCCTCACCATATTTTTACAGTGCTCCCTCCGACTCAGCCTTGACTGGGGAGTGGTGACACAGCCTTGCTGGGGAGCCATAAAGCGGACAAAGGCCTTGGAGAGTATTCCCCCGCTTGTGCTGGACATGCTGCCTGATCCCCGCGCCTCCCCTGCTAGTTGGCCCTCTGAACTGCGTCTTCTGCCTCTAGCGCTATCAGATGGGAACTTTAGCATCACTTTTTCCACCAGGGCCCTGTGGTATTGCATCACTCTCGTACCCCTTTCCTCTTCAGGAATGAGAGTGGAAAGGTTCTCCTTATAACGTGGGTCGAGAAAGGTGTACACCCAGTAATCCGTGTTGGCTAGAATGCGTCTAAAGCGAGGGTCACGGAAAAAACAGCCTAACATGATGTCCGCCATGTGTGCCAGGGTCCCAGTACGCAACACGTCGCTGTCCTCACTAGGAAGATGACTTTTAGGATCCTCCTCCTCCTCTTCAGCCCATTTATGCTGGACAGATGAGAGACAAGCAGCATGGGTACACTCTGCAGTGTGGTCAGCTGTCTCTTCCCCCTCCTCCTCCTCCCCCTCCCCCTCCTCCTTCTCCAAAACGCGCTGAGATATAGACATGAAGGTGGTCTGGCTATCAAGCAACATACTGTCATCCCCCATCTCCTGTTCCAATCGCAAAGCGTCGGCCTTTATGCTTAGCAGCGAACTTCTCAGCAGGCAAAGCAGCGGGATGGTAACGCTAATGACTGCCGCATCGCCGCTCACCATCTGGGTAGACTCCTCAAAGTTTCCGAGGACCTGGCAGATATCTGCCATCCATGCCCATTCCTCAGTAAAGAAATGCGGAGGCTGACTACCACTCCGCCGCCCATGTTGCAGCTGGTATTCCACTATAGCTCTACGCTGCTCATGCAGCCTGGCCAACATATGCAGCATAGAGTTCCAGTGTGAGGGCACGTCGCACAGCAGTCGCTGCTCTGGCAGCTGAAACCAACGTTGCAGGGTCCTCAGGGTGGCAGCGTCCATGGTGGACTTGCGGAAATGTGCGCAGACGCGGCACATCTTGCCGAGCAGGTCAGACAAGTGGGGGTAGTTTTTCGGAAACCGTTGAACCACCAGATTGAAGACTAGGGCCAGGCATGGCACGTGTGTGAGGCTGCCGAGCTGCAGAGCCGCCACCAGGTTACGGCCGTTGTCACATACGACCATGCTCGGTTGGAGGCGAAAGCCAGAGGTCGGTCTGCTCTGTCAGACCCTGCAGCAGCTCGGGGGCCATATGCCTCTTGTCACCTAAGCTGATTAGTTTCAGCACGGCTTGCTGACGCTTGGCCACCATTGTGCTGCCGCGCTGCGTGCTATTGACTGCTGGCGACGTGCTCACACTTCTTAATTGAGAAGCAGACGTGGTGGAGGAGGAGGAGCGGGAGGGTTTGGAGAAGGTGGCATAAAACGCCGCAGATACCAGCACCAAGGTAGGACCCGCTATTCTGGGTGTGGGTAGGACACGAGCAGTCCCAGGCTCTGACTCAGTCCCAGCCTCCACCAAGTTCACCCAATGGGCTTTCAGAGAGATATAGTGGCCCTGCTCGCCAGTACTTGTCCAAGTCCGTGGTTAAGTGGACCTTCCCAGTAACCGCGTTGGTGAGGGTACGATTTATGTTGCGGGAGACGTGCTGGTGTAGGGCTGGGACGGCACACCCAGAAAAATAGTGTGGGACCGAGTAGCGCGGGACCGCCGCCGCCATCATGTTTTTGAAAGCCTCCGTTTCCACAAGCCTGTACTGCAGCATCTCCAGGCTGATTAATTTGGCAATATGCACATTTAAAGCTTGTGCATATGGGTGGGTGGCGGCGTATTTCCGCTTTCGCTCTAACGCTTGTGTTAGCGACAGCTGAACGCTGCGTTGAGAGACATTGGTGGATTGAGAGGAGGACCATGGAGGTGCTCGTGCCTGTGTCCTGGGAAGAGAATTGGATCTGTGTGCCAGGTTGTGACACAGGGGAAGAAGCAGTGGTGTGACCCGGAGGTGAGGAATGGCCTTTGTCCCACCTTGTGGGGTGCTTGGCCATCATATGCCTGCGCATGCTGGTGGGGGTAAGGCTGGTAGTGGTGTCTCCCCGGCTGATCTTGGTGCGACACAGGTTGCACACCACTGTTCGTCGGTCGTCCACGCTCTTACTAAAAAACATCCACACCTTTGAACACCTAGCACAGTTGGGGGATTCTTCGCTCTGGCCCTGCCTCTACCCCTGGCCACCCCACTGCCTCTTCCAACCTGTCCTGCTGCTGCAATTGCCTCCCCCTCTGAAGCCCTGTTCTCAGTAGGCTTAGCAAACAACTGTGTCTCATCATCCTCATCCACAAAAAGCTCTTGAGACAGTTGCCAGAAGTCCCCAGCCTCATCACCCGACTCCAGGAACTTTCCAAAGGTTGGGCATCGCTCACGACAAACTCCTCGGGTGAGAGAGGAACAGTTTTTTTTCCACTCAGGGCAGGGACCCGAGAACAGTTCCTGGGAGTCTGCCTGCTCAGAATATGGCATTTTCATGGAGTGAGGAGGCTGGGAGGAAGCAGGAGCAGCCAGAGGATTCAAAGTTGCAGTCCCTAGGCCGGGAGTAGGGGACTGCGTAGAAGATTGGGTGGTCAATACATTGCTGGACGTGTTTTCTGCCATCCAAGACAGGACCTGCTTGCACTGCTCTATTTGTAATAAAGGTCTACCACGCGGACGCGTAAATTGTAATATGAAGCTGGGGAGCCCAGAAACTTGCCTCTCTCCTAATCCCGCAGCAGCCGGCTGTGATTCACCACGCCCAGGAACTCGGCCTGTGCCCACACCCTCACTTGGACTCCTGCGTCCTTGACCCTTACCCCTACTCATGGCGGATTAAGAATAGAGCAGGGCCCAAATAAATTACCCCACTGCACTGTCAGGGAAATTCTGCGTACAGCACCCCAATCAGGCCCACCCCAATGCCCCGCTGACGGCGGTAAAGAGGAAACACCACACACGGAGGTCTGGTATAGTTCCTCACACGGGGAAATAACTGCGCACTTTATTACAGATTACATGGGGTTTTATACCCTTTGGTCACGTCACTAGGAATGGGTAATGGTCTCATTGGCTCAAATCCACCGCATAACCATATATGTGAAGTCCGCATTTCCGCCTGAGGCAGTGATAGCTATATACGTAGTTAAACAGTCGTTATCTTGATACGGCGCTTCTGGGAAAACAGCCAAGCACGCGGCCTTCGTATCCGGTTCTGTATCATCTCTGAATTTCTGGACACATCTCTCTCAGTTTTGCAAAGCTTTGGAATATCTGATATAAGGCTACATATTAAATTTTTCTCATTTTAGCATTGAATAGAGCTTGCATAAAAGCATAAAAACATATGGCAATATATACATATACCTTCACAGTACAGCACTGACAACTGTGGCTAATTCACCGCACACAGAGACTTGTAGATAGCGGAGGCTCTATGCTGTGACTTGAAAAAATTAACCCGCTGTCTTGCGCTGATACCTAGGGGTAATTTACTGCTCGCAGAGACTTGTAGATTATAGAGGCTGTGTGGAGTGGGAGAAGACTCTAAAGCCAGTGGATAGTGCTGGTAACTGCGGCAATCTCAACCCCACCAAGGAAAGGGTATTGTGAGACGCTCTGCACAGCGGCTGAGCTGAAATACTTAGCAGTGGCCCAGGAAATATTACAGTACTGTTTAGCGGTGAGACCTCTGTGTAATGCACTGCAGACACAGAACGGTATAACTGAAGTAGTTTGCAGTGGCCCAGGAAATATTACAGTACTGTTTAGTGGTGAGACCTCTGTCTAATGCACTGCGGACACAGAATGGTATAACTGAAGTAGTTTGCAGTAGGCTAGGAAATGTTAGAGTGCAGTTTCACGGTGAGAGCTGGTTGTACGGCACTGCAGGCTGAGAACGCTATTACTGAAAGGCTGGGAACAGGCCTAGATGCGTAATACAAAAGTTGGTGGACTACTGCTCCCAGCCAGCCACGGTCAGATGTAGCCCTAAGAAGGACCGTTGGGGTTCTTGTACAGAGGATCAGGACTGTATAACTTTCCCTATAGAAGCAGCTCTTTAGCTAAACTTTGCGTTATGCACTGCAGACTGAGAACGCTATAGCTGAAATGGCCTGCACAGCCTGAGATGCTTAACAAAAAAAAATTGGTGCACTACTGCTCCTAGCCAGCAACAACAGTAATGCACATGATCGGGAGTAGCCCTAAGAATGACCATTGGGGTTCTTGACGACAGAATCCTACTCTAACACTGTCTCTATATCAGTAGCAGCACTATCCCTAACCTCTGCCAGCATGCATCTGAGGCAAGCCGTGGGCCAAACCAGTTTACGTACTCGGCGGTCACCTGATTGGCCCAGCCACTCACTACTGTGGGAGGGGTGGGGGGCGGGAAGTCTGGCACGTCACAGCAGGAAGTGGTAATACCTTCTCCGTGTGTTTATTGGCTAGAAAATGGCGCTTAACATGCGGGGAAGGAAATGCAATTGACTTGAGTACCGCGTGGTGTTCGTCTCGAGTAACGAGCATCTCAAGTACCCTAATACTCAAACGAGCATCAAGCTTGGTCAAGTGTGCTCGCTCATCTCTAGTTATATGGTTCATGTGTACCATCGGGAGACATACCCAAGCAGTTGGCCACAGGGGTGGAGCTAAGTGAAAGATGGGGAGGGAAGAGACATAGGTAGGCTCTGATGTGACAGCCTTTTGCTCCTCCTTAACACAGACAACACATACTAGCCTAACAAAGAAGAAGAGAAGAAGCTTTTTTCCATTTGACTGGAATATGTATATATATTCCTGACACGTACCCTCACAGTGTACATGGTATATTCAATATATTGGATTTTGCTTATTTGGATAATATCATTTTAAAAAGTGTAATGAGGTTTCAGACATACATTTACAAAGGGTAATGGAATAATTGAGTAATTAAACAATCCAAGGAAGCACAGTTGCAAACTTACCAATGGGTATGGGGCCAATTGCAATAATAATTAAAGGGATATATTTGAAGTGTGTTACATTTTGAGCGCATATAACAAGTAAGGTGTATGATCAAGCAAACATGATTGCTCAGAGATTTATATTGAATATATAACAATGAATCCCAAAGTTGTTAATACTTACTGTATATCAAATAGGCATTGTCACATCCATGTGGCTCACAAGCACCATGCACAGCACGGATGCAGGGTGATGTTCACGACTACTTTAGTAGATAAACTTATGCACCGAAGAGCAGTGCACACCACCACTGAAATACGTAGCCCAGATGTAAAGCTTATGCAACACAAAAAGTACTACACTCAGCATGACAACAGGGAACGTACACACAGTTGGAAAAAGTCGCACACCACGCTATGTGGGACAGTAGCACCACTCCAGGGAGAGGGAAGGAAGCCTGGCCCTAACCTAGCAGGGAGGTGACGGGTCCCTGCCTTAAGCAGGGTCATCACCTCGATAAAAGGCAGCTTCGCAGTCCTCTTTCTGAGCCTTGATTGTCCCTATAGGAACTCCTGGAGAGATGAATCAATACGCAAAGCAAAAACAGAAATGAAAAGTAATAATGCAACTGAAAAAGAACCCACAGCAACTTATCTGCAAGTAGAAAAAACTCCCAGCACAGCAGAACTCTAAACTCCAACTTCTCCACTATGGAATGGAATAAGCAGCACTGCTCACCAGGAGGGATGAGAAAATAAAGCCACTCTGTACCTGAAAAACTGTCAGAGTGAATATAAAACCAGACCTCCACCCTACTCCCAGGCATGACTAATCCAACATGCAACCATGCAGCAAAGGCAGACAGCACCAGCAGACTCTGCACGTGTTGCATTTACCCTTGACCTGCTTAACAAGGCAACAGGTCTTTGCCTGTGTTGAAGCCGCCATGCCACGACGTCGTCATGACCAGCAAGCTGCGATAGGCATGAGTTAGAAGCAATACTTGATTGAATTGAATGTCTGGTAACAAATGATGAACCACGTTTATATTTTTGATGTATGATTTATACAGCAGAGCAGTGTGTTCTAACTGTAGTATATTGTTCTTTTTAAAATGTCAATTCTTAGGGCTCATGTGTAAAATGCTGCATAGGAGCCAGTGGTGATCCTGGCATCGCCGCGTATGGCGATCACATGCTCTCTTGTGCAGTGTGACTTGTTTTGTTTTTTTTAAATTCCCCACTCAGTCTCATATGCAATGCCACCCATACACAATGTATTGCATATGGACAGTGTTGAATACACTACCCTTAGAGAATGATCGGGCTGTATGAGCGTAGTACTCAGTGAAATAGAACGTGATGCGATCTTCTTCACGCACAGTTACACACAATGTATATACTCTACTGAGAAAGCATCAATGAAAATCAATGTACTTTCATTGACTCTTTTCACTGCGTATTACGCAGGCATGCATCACGTGCGTAACACAAAGTGTAATCATACTTGTGGGCATCAGCCCTTATTGTGCAGTGCCACCTATTGGGAAAGCTGCACTCCTGCAAGTCAATGTTAGACTTTTTTAAACAAGTCTTGTAAAATGACTGGGAATTATAAGTGAAAGCCACAATCCATACACAGACAGCTGTTTCGGGGTGATTGTCCCTCATCAGTGTGCAGTCGGTTTCTAGGTTGGCTAGTGTGAGGCCTATAGACATGGGTCAGAAGGTGTTTGAGGAGCCTTATAAGGTTATCCATGCTCCTCTGGGAAATCTGCAAATGCAAAGATAGAACAATACCACTGCAGCGACACCTATTGGAAGGCAGAATTCTTGCAAGTCAGTGTTAGACCTTTTAAACAAGTCTTGTCACAATGACTGGTTTCGGTTGATTACTCCTCATTAGCGTGCATGAGGTTTCTGGCTAGTTACAACCCCAGTTACAGAGGAAAACATCCCCTTAGTGTGATAGTAGTCACTGGCAGTGCTGGTCAGGGATCTGCTAAGACCTTGCAGTTTTGACATGCGGGGGATCACCAGCAGTTATGTGATCGCTGAGTCCGATGCAGGAAATGGCATTGCCACTTCCTGAATTCTCTACATAGAACTCATTGAGCACTATTTAGCTTGTAAAGACGGTAGAAGCTGTTAAAAACTGTTTCTATCTTCTCCTTTGGGTCCTCGGATGTCTCTGACAGCCGAGGACCCAACCTGCCCCTGCTAGATTGCAGGAATTTTAATCCCTTGCTGTATATTTACTATCGGCCAGGATTAAAGCCCAGGACCAAGTTCCATATATTTACACCTGGTCTAAAACAGTGACAGCTAACCTTTGCTATTATTCATTGTTACCATCTAGTGAAAGTCAGGGTCACCCCAGGATCCTGACACGGGGTTGCGCTTCACTTATAACTAGGGTCTCCTCATACACATTTTAAAAAAATCATAACCGGTACACTGGTAAAACTGGATAATAGCAGCACGTGTCATTTTCAATTTATTTAACCCTTAGTAACCAAGCTATTTTTTCATTTTAAAAGATCATAATTCGTAACTCATTTATTTATCCATCGACATCGCTGTTTGAGGGCTTGTTTTTGGCGGGACGAGTTGTATTTTTCAATGGTTCTATTTAATGTACCATATAATGTACTGAAAAACCTTTAAAAAGTTCTAAGTGGAGTAAAATGAAAAGAAAAACAAAAACAAAATTCTGTCATCTTTCGGTGCGCCTTGTTTCTACGGCCCACAAACTGCAATAAAAATTACATGATCACTGTATTCTATGAGTCAGTACGATTACTACGATATCAAATTTAAGTAGTTTTTTTTTGCTGTGCTACTTTTATTTTTTTTCAAAGACATTTAACTCTTTTTTCATTTTTTTCTGCCGCCATCTTCTGCGCACAATACGTTTTTTATTTTTCCATCCACATAGTTGTGAAAGGGCTCATTTCTTGCTGGACATCCTATAGTTTGCATTAGTACCACTTTGGAATGCATACGACTTTCTCATAGCTTTTTATTGCATTTTTTCTTGGAGACAGAATGACCCCAAAATGGCATTTCTGGTGTTCTTATTTTTTTTTCGGACGACATTCACTGTGAGGGGTAAATAATGCATTACTTTGATAGATCTGACTTTTACGGACGCAGCGATACCAAAGTTTTTCTTTGTTTGCTTTATGATTTTGATTCTTTTACTTAGTCTAACCAACGACCTGTAAAAACACAGTTCATTAATTACAACTTACTGGTGGATGATCGGCAGTATTTATTCCACGTGAAAACATACCCTATTTGTTTCATAAACCTACCCTTATAGTGTTCAGTCAGCACGCAGTGTGTAACAGTGATTGTGAAATAGTTGCACAATCACTTTTGGTATTCTTTTAGCAGCAAGGTTAATAGCGAGCTACTGAATTAATTGTATAGGCACATTTCCCCAAAATACAATACAACAGCAATTGGATTACATTATTCCCTGTAATTGGAAAAACCTTACGTGGCAGAAAAAAATGGATATCATATTTGAATTCAGCGCACTAAAGTTACTATATGCCGCCTATCTGCTTATCTGTTAAAAAAATTGTGTTGCACAGTGTTATCAGAGGGATAAGGGTCATATTGCCCATTTCCCAATTTATGTTTCCTTATATACATTTGTGTTATCCGCATTTATGCACTGTGTGTATATTCATCCTTTTAGGATATAACAAATACATCTAGCTCAGATGTAACACGCAGTTAGCACTCAAGGTCATAGGTGAGCCTCTGATCATCACCAAAAATCTTTTGGAACACTGAGGTTGTTTTATGGTAATGTTGCAATTTTACATCTACTTGCAAGACTCACAAAGGGTAGAGCCACAAACTAGTTAACCGTCTGACTAAAAAGGTATCTATGAACTTTTGCCTCCTGTTTATGAATCCTCTGCATCCTTAAACAATCATTTGTCAGCACTTTTGATACAAAGTTGTATATTCTTTATTGAATTGGTATTAAAAGTAATCTCTACCTGGCTGCATTTCAGATTGTTACAGTGTAACGAAATGAGAACATAGATTCTTTTTAATACTACATATAAAACAATGGTTTCCAAAGTTTGCTTTTATTAGTCGATACTCCCATGTGTCCGATGAAACACTAAGTAAATCAGTAACTATAAAAACAAGCTCTTCAAATGGAATCGTGATGTACATGCTTTTATATTGCACCTCAAATAATTTTGTCAGGCCAACAAATCCAATCACATATTTCAGAGAATGGGCCTAAATTGAAATTACCCTGCACATTTCTAGTGTAATAGTCTATTGATCTAAGGCTGCATATTGTCTTCCTCAGTAATTGAATTGTGACTAGAAACACAGGACCATTTTTATTTATGAGGGTACAAGATGTATGAACATTACCAGCAGGAATTCTGAAAGATCCCAAAATGTACCCATTATGTTGAATATCTCATTATAAAGACCTTGCATGTAAATAGTATGTAATCACTAGCTAGCGTTTTTTTCCGCTCTGCAATTATGGTGAGGGTTTAGCTTCATAGCTCTTTAAAATTCTGTTCACGGGGTAAGATCTATGTTATTCATAAATTCATGTTCACATTTTATTTGAGCCTGTTGAAGTCTTTTGATAATTGCAAATCTTTTAACAGATTAAGAAATGACATACCCCAAGGTATAGCGTTTTATCTTGTCACTCAGGAGAAAGTGAACTTTGAATGCCAGATTTTCTAGAAAGGAACCACCGTTAAATCATTTTGAGATTTTTGAAGAATCTGGCCTTGACCTGAAGAGGGCTTCCAAAGGGAATCACAAGCACTGAGATCATAGGAACCACAAGTCAGTGTCCAAAGTGCAAGTTCATTCGAAAAAGAAGTGCCCACATTAAATATTTTGTGTCAAGAATACCAGTAGGATAAAATATTACAATAAAGGTCAAATGCGGCATATTGCAAAAAGAGTTTCCCTGCCTAAGCGACCTATGTATAAAGGATCATTAGGAGTTGGGCCATGGAACAGGGCTGTCATTCAGAAAAAAGCTTTCATCTTGACATAATGCCTAAAACCCAATAACCTCATGTAGGAAATACAAAACCAATGCCAGTGAGGAAGTGAAAAAGAAAACTCTTTTATTTCTCCATCTGCATTCTGAAAGGATGGCTTTAACCCTTTGCAATCCAATTTTGAATTCAGGGTTTCCTAGGTGGCTTTCTCTTCCTGCCATTATACAATGGCGCCATCTGCTGGCTAGAGCCAGTACTGCGGTATAGAACATGCTGGAGAGGCCCCCAACAACAGAGCAGCCAGTAATATACAGTAAGAATACCCTGCCGGACATCTTCCGACATTGGAGCTGTACAGCCTTCAATCAGAATGTCTTCAGACGTCAGACGGGATTGGAAAGGGTTAAACCAAAATACGTTACAGGTGGTCAACTTATAGACATGTCTCTACTAGTATGGGCCGCCGGATAGCTAAACGGGTTGAATGAATCGGTCTGTGTTGTTGTTCCCCACACAACCAGTTGTCTCAAACTCTGCTGCGCAAGGAAAAACTTTAAAGGGACGCAATTGAAGTGGATTGCTAAACCATTTAGTGATATGTCTGTCGCTGGGCCCACGGTCATCTCACTGTAGCTGTGGTGATGCTCTTGTTTTACCTACACGCATATTAGCAGAGGGAAAATTGCCTCCTTTTGCACACTGTGACTCAAGTCTTAGGGTCTACATCCACTGCTGTCTACAAGACCTTATTTGACCCCCCAGCCTTTATTCTATCACTGGAGCCCCCTTGACTTTCTCTCTGCTGCTGAAACAGAGCTTGTCACATGTACGCTTGTGGAAAGGGCCCTCAACACCCTCCCAGCGGAAGGGTAAGGCATCAAACATGGATCACTACTCTCCATGCTTTCCAAGATGGCACTCATTGGTGCTTTTAATTGGGCCCCTCTTCTTTAGGTGACATACTAGCTGCATCACCAGCAGCTGGCACTTTTCCATAACAATGTCTTTCAGGTGGTAACATGTTAGACATTTCATGCCCGCGTCATCTGCGAACGGGCATGCTCACAGTGCTCCAAGTGGTAGTGCTGCTTATGTGTTTCAATGGAGTTATCGTTAGCGAAGGAGGTACCTTATATACCATGACTTTGTGATTGAAAAAACGCTTTAATCATGATTGTAAACCTACCAGTTAGTAAAAGTTAAAGAGAACCGATCACGTCTGAAAAGCATCATAAACTGCGAAGTTAGGATACCCATAGGACAAGAAATGTGAAGTTCTGGAATGTACTTCATGTACTTACCCGGCTACCCATTCTGTTGCTGTCATCCCTGGAAGTTGGGGCTCAGTCTGCGAGGCAAGTTTGGCTCTCTTCTTTAGTCACGAGCTTACTGAAAACATTCTATCTCATATACAGGGGCGTAACTATAGGGGATGCAGGGGATGCGGTTGCACCTGGGCGCAGGAGCCTTAGGGGGCCCATAAGGCCTCTCTTTTCCATATAGGGAGCCCAGTCCTATGAATAAAGCATTATAGTTGGGGGCCCCATTACAGATTTTGCATTGGGGCCCAGAAGCTTCAAGTTACACCTCTGCTCATATCTATCTATCTATCTATCTATCTATCTATCTATCTATCTATCTATCTATCTATCTATCTATCTATCTATCTATCTATCTATCTATCTATCTATCTATAGCAAATGTTTCAATGTAAGTATCTCATAGCACTAGATGTGTCCTTAACTGCCCCCCATTACATAGAGTGGACTGGAGGTTGTAAACATTTCAAGCTTTTGAATTTCCTCATTCTTTTTAATGCATTTTTACCATAAAATTACTGGCATTGCAGAGCCTACAATCATATCGACGTGAAGGCACTCAAGAGTGACTTTGCACACTTGGGTAATAAAGGTTTCAAAATATAACAGCTAAAACACCTTTATAAATGATCAAAGCTAAACATCCATATTTACCGTACTTAAAGAATGAATGTGTTCAGTGATTCGGTTACAGGACGGAGGCGAACTAAAGTTGTTGCATCAATAGGATGATTTTCTTTGTCCTAGTATTGATACATTATTCGCAGTCAATTAACGTGTCGATGTAATCTATAATCCTTCACTAAGAAGCCACATATTACAGCAGTTGTTTTCTCTGAATCCTGTCTTATTAAATATATAGGTATCTGATAGGTGTCTGGGCCTCAGTCCAACTACTTGGTTCACGTGTTGGAGAATATAATGTTATTGCTCTCGGTAAGAGAAACACAATAATGTTTTAGATATGATACCTTTTAATGGCTAAGAAAAATAAATTCTGTTAATAGCACAACCTTTTGAGGCTACTTAGGGCTCTTCATCAGGTATGTTATAATAGAATGTCTGAAGAATCACATATACAATATAGAAAACGGCGGATATGGCCTTATTAGTTTGCATTTAAAAGAAATTACAGAATAACAGGACAAACCAGAGAGTAAATCCTCAATTATTCTATAGATAAGAGTGTAAAAGTTATATGGTCTCTAGAGATGAGCGAGCACCAAAATGCTCGGGTGTTCGTTACTCGGGACGAAATTTTCGCGATGCTCGAGGGTTCGTTTTGAATAACGAACCCCATTGAAGTCAATGGGCGACTCGAGCATTTTTGTATATCGCCGATGCTCGCTAAGGTTTCCATTTGTGAAAATCTGGGCAATTCAAGAAAGTGATGGGAACGACACAGCAACGGATAGGGCAGGCGAGGGGCTACATGTTGGGCTGCATCTCAAGTTCCCAGGTCCCACTATTAAGCCACAATAGCGGCAAGAGTGGGCCCCCCCCCTCCCAACAACTTTTACTTCTGAAAAGCCCTCATTAGCAATGCATACCTTAGCTAAGCACCACACTACCTCCAACAAAGCACAATCACTGCCTGCATGACACTCCGCTGCCACTTCTCCTCGGTTACATGCTGCCCAACCCCCCCCCCCCACGAAGCAGTGTCCACAGCGCACACCAAAGTGTCCCTGCGCAGCCTTCAGCTGCACTCATGCCACACACTGGCCCTTATAGCCACACCACCCTCATGTCTATTTATAAGTGCGTCTGCCATGAGGAGGAACCACAGACACACACTGCAGAGGGTTGGCACGGCTAGGCAGCGACCCTCTTTAAAAGGGGCGGGGCGATAGCCCACAATGCTGTACAGAAGCAATGAGAAATATAATCCTGTGCCACCGCCATCAGGAGCTGCACACGTGGGCATAGCAATGGGGAACCTATGTGCCACACACTATTCATTCTGTCAAGGTGTCTGCATGCCCCAGTCAGACAGCGTTTTTTTAATAAATAGTCACAGGCAGGTACAACTCCGCAATGGGAATTCCGTGTGCACCCACAGCATGGGTGGCTCCCTGGAACCCACCGGCTGTACATAAATGTATCCCATTGCAGTGCCCATCACAGCTGAGGTAACGTCTGATTAAATGCAGGTGGGCTTCGGCCCACACTGCTTGCCCCAACCTGACCGGGGTTTTTAATTCGTAGACACAGGCAGGTACAACTCCCTATTGTGAAGTCCCTGTGGACCGACAGCATGGGTGGGTGCCAGGAAGCCACCGGCGGTACATAAATATATCCCATTGCATTGCCCATCACAGCTGAGGTAATGTCATGTTTAATGCAGGTGGGCTTTGGCCCACGCTGCATGCCCCAGTCAGACTGGGGTTCTTTAGAAGTGGACACATGCAGTTACAACTCCGTGTGGACCGACAGCATGGGTGGGTGCCAGGAACCCACCGACGGTACATAAATATATCCCATTGCAGTGCCCAGCACAGCTGAGGTAATGTCATGTTTATTGCAGGTGGGCTTCGGCCCACACTGCATGCCCCAGTCAGACTGGGGTTCTTTAGAAGTGGACATATGCAGTTACAACTCCGTGTGGACCGACAGCATGGGTGGCTCCCTGGAACCCACCGACGGTACATAAATATATCCCATTGCAGTGCCCAGCACAGCTGAGGTAATGTCATGTTTAATGCAGGTGGTCTTCGTCCCACACTGCATGCCCCAGTCAGACTGGGGTTCTTTAGAAGTGGACACATGCAGTTAGAACTCCGTGTGGACCGACAGCAAGGGTGGCTCCCTGGAACCCACCGACGGTACATAAATATATCCCATTGCAGTGCCCAGCACAGCTGAGGTAATGTCATGTTTATTGCAGGTGGGCTTCGGCCCACACTGCATGCCCCAGTCAGACTGGGGTTCTTTAGAAGTGGACATATGCAGTTACAACTCCGTGTGGACCGACAGCATGGGTGGCTCCCTGGAACCCACCGACGGTACATAAATATATCCCATTGCAGTGCCCAGCACAGCTGAGGTAATGTCATGTTTAATGCAGGTGGTCTTCGTCCCACACTGCATGCCCCAGTCAGACTGGGGTTCTTTAGAAGTGGACACATGCAGTTACAATTCCGTGTGGACCGACAGCATGGGTGGGTGCCAGGAAGCCACCGGCGGTACATAAATATATCCAATTGCATTGCCCATCATAGCTGAGGTAATGTCATGTTTAATGCAGGTGGGCTTCGGCCCACACTGCATGCCCCAGTCAGACTGGGGTTCTTTAGAAGTGGACACATGCAGTTAGAACTCCGTGTGGACCGACAGCAAGGGTGGCTCCCTGGAACCCACTGGCTGTACATAAATGTATCCCATTGCAGTGCCCATCACAGCTGATGTAACGTCAGCTTTAATGCAGGTGGGCAAAAAATTAATTGGATTACACTGTAGGCGAGGGCCCCAAAAAATTGGTGTACCAACAGTACTAATGTACGTCAGAAAAATTGCCCATGCCCAATCAAGAGGGCAGGTGAAACCCATTAATCGCTTTGGTTAATGTGGCTTAATTGGTAACTAGGCCTGGAGGCAGCCCAGTTAAAATAAAAATTGGTTCAGGTGCAAGCTTCAACGCTTTAATGAGCATTGAAACTAGAGATGAGCGAGCACCAAAATGCTCGGGTGCTCGTTACTCGGGACGAAATTTTCGCGATGCTCGAGGGTGCGTTTCAAGTAACGAACCCCATTGAAGTCAATGGGCGACCCGAGCATTTTTGTATATCGCCGATGCTCGCTAAGGTTTTCATGTGTGAAAATCTGGGCAATTCAAGAAAGTGATGGGAACGACACAGCAACGGATAGGGCAGGCGAGGGGCTACATGTTGGGCTGCATCTCAGGTTCACAGCTCCCACTATTAAGCCACAATACCGGCAAGAGTGGGCCCCCCCCTCCCAACAACATTTACTTCTGAAAAGCCCTCATTAGCAATGCATACCTTAGCTAAGCACCACACTACCTCCAACAAAGCACAATCACTGCCTGCATGACACTCCGCTGCCACTTCTCCTGGGTTACATGCTGCCCAACCCCCCCCCCCCCCCGCACGACAGTGTCCACAGCGTACACCAAATTGTCCCTGCCCAGCCTTCAGCTGCCCTCATGCCACGCCACCCTCATGTCTATTTATAAGTGCGTCTGCCACAGGAAAAGCAGGCACACACTGCAGAGGGTTGGCATGGCTAGGCAGCGACCCCCCCATAAAAGGGGCGGGCCGATAGTCCACAATGCTGTACAGAAGCAATGAGAAATCCAATCCTGTGCCACCTCCATCTCGAGCTGCACACGTGGGCATAGCAATGGGGAACCTATGTGCCACACACTATTCATTCTGTCAAGGTGTCTGCATGCCCCAGTCAGACCGCGTTTTTTTATAAATAGTCACAGGCAGGTACAACTCCGCAATGGGAATTCCGTGTGCACCCACAGCATGGGTGGCTCCCTGGAACCCACCCGCTGTACATAAATGTATCCCATTGCAGTGCCCTGGACAGCAGAGCTAACGTCAGATGAAATGCAGGTGGGCTTCGGCCCACACTGCATGCCCCAGTCAGACTGGGGTTCTATAGAAGTGGACACATGCAATTACAACTCCGTGTGGACCCACAGCATGGGTGGGTGCCAGGAAGCCACCGGCGGTACATAAAAATATCCCATTGCATTGCCCAACACAGCTGAGGTAGTAATGTCGTGCCTAATACAGGTGGGCTTCGGCCCACACTGCATGCCCCAGTCAGACTGGGGTTCTTTACAAGTGGACAGATGTAGTAACAACTCCCTGTGGACCCACAGCATGGGTGGGTGCCAGGAAGCCACCGGCGGTACATAAAAATATCCCATTGCATTGCCCAACACAGCTGAGGTAGTAATGTCGTGCTTAATACAGGTGGGCTTCGGCCCACACTGCATGCCCCAGTCTGACTGGGGTTCTTTACAAGTGGACAGATGTAGGTTAAACTCCGTGTGCACCTACTGCATGGGTGGCTCCCTGGAACTCACCGGCGGTACATAAAAATATCCCATTGCATTGCCCAACACAGCTGAGGTAGTAATGTCGTGCTTAATACAGGTGGGCTTCGGCCCACACTGCATGCCCTAGTCAGACTGGTAATATGTACCTTAACAGTAACCTTGTTGGTGGTAATGTGGTGGTGACTGCGGACCTGTTAGCGCGGTTTTATGTAGTTGGTTTTCGGAATGTGGCCAGGATTAAGTGGCCCGTGGCGGGGGGATGGTGGTGGTGCTCTCTTGTTGTGTCGTTAAAGGTGAAATTCTTGGACTGCCACCAGACGGACCAATGCAAAGGTATTTGCCAAGAATGTTTTCATTGTTGGAGGAGGAGGGGGATGTTTTGGAGGCACTATGTGTCCTCTACACGTGTCCATGGTTATATGCACCTTAACAGTAACAGCGTTGGTGGGAAATGGCCTCGCCGCCATCATGTCTTTGTGAAGCCTCTGTTTCCACACCCCAGTGACATACCATTAGCAGCGGTATAGGCAGAGTCCAGAATTATTAACATTTCAGCGGTAGCATTAGGGACAGGCCCCACTAACATATCACTAGCAGCAGTATAGGGGGAGCGCAGTCTTAGTTCCATTTCAGTAATAGTAGCACTCAAGACAGGCCCCAGTAACATTCCCATTGCAGCAGTTTAGGGAGATAACAGTCTCTTTCACATTTCAGTAGCTGCAGTATAGACAAGGCCCCAGTTACATTTATGTAGCTAAAGTGTAGGCCAACCCCACACACCTTTCTGTACCATGAGTGCAGGCGAAGAACATAGAAATTACTATGATTACACTGTAGGTGAGGGCGCAAGAAAATTGGTGTACCAACAGTAGTAATGTACCTCAGAAAAAATTGGCCATGCCCAACCAAGATGGCAGGTGAAACCCATTAATCGCTTTGTTTAATGTGGCTTAAGTGGTAACTAGGCCTGGAGGCAGCCCAGTTGAACGAAAAATTGGTTCAAGTTAAAGTTTCAACGCTTTTAAGAGCATTGAAACGTATAAAAATTGTTTCGAAAAATTATATGAGTGAGCCTTGTGGCCCTAAGAAAAATTGCCCGTTCGGCGTGATTATGTGAGGTTTCAGGAGGAGGAGCAGGAGGAGGAGGAGGAATATTATACACAGATTGATGAAGCAGAAATCTCCCCGTTTGGATGGTGAGAGAGAACGATGCTTCCATCCGCGGGTGCAGCCTACGTATTGCTTACGTATCGCTGCTGTCCGCTGGTGGAGAAGAGAAGTCTGGGGAAATCCAGGCTTTGTTCATCTTGATGAGTGTAAGCCTGTTGGCACTGTCGGTTGACAGGTGGGTACGCTTATCCGTGATGATTCCCCCAGCCACACTAAACACACTCTCTGACAAGACGCTAGCCGCAGGACAAGCAAGCACCTCCAGGGCATACAGCGCGAGTTCAGGCCACGTGTCCAGCTTCAACACTCAGTAGTTGTAGGGGGCAGAGGTGTCACCGAGGACGGTCGTGCGATCGGCTACGTACTCCCTCACCATCCTTTTACAGTGCTCCCGCCAACTCAGCCTTGACTGGGGAGCGGTGACACAGTCTTGCTGGGGAGCCAGAAAGCTGTCAAAGGCCTTAGAGAGTGTTCCCCTGCCTGTGCTGTACATGCTGCCTGATCTCCGCGCCTCCCCTGCTACCTGGCCCTCGGAACTGCGCGTTCGGCCACTAGCGCTGTCGGATGGGAATTTTACCATCAGTTTGTCCACCAGCGCCCTGTGGTATAGCATCATTCTCGAACCCCTTTCCTCTTCGGGAATGAGAGTGCAAAGGCTCTCCTTATACCGTGGATCGAGCAGTGTGTACACCCAGTAATCCGTAGTGGCCAGAATGCATGTAACGCGAGGGTCACGAGAAAGTCAAACTAACATGAAGTCAGCCATGTGTGCCAGGGTACCTGTACGCAACACATGGCTGTCCTCACTCAGAAGATCACTTTCAGGATCCTCCTCCTCCTGCTCCTCCTCCTCCTCCTCCTCTGGCCATACACGCTGAAAGGATGACAGGCAAGCAGCATCTGTCCCCTCAGCAGTGGGCCAAGCTGTCTCTTCCCCCTCCTCCTCATGCTCCTCCCCCTCCTCCTCAACGCGCTGAGATATAGACATGAGGTTGCTCTGACTATCCAGCGACATACTGTCTTCCCCCGCCTCCGTTTCTGATTCCAAAGCGTCTGCCTTTATGCTTTGCCCTTCTCAAGAGGCATAGCAGAGGAATGGTGACGCTAATGATTGCAGCATCCCCGCTCACCATCTGGGTAGACTCCTCAAATTTTCCAAGGACCTGGCAGATGGCTGCCAACCAGGCCCACTCTTCTGTAAATAATTGAGGAGGCTGACTCCCACTGCGCCGCGCAAGTTGGAGTTGGTATTCCACTATAGCTCTACGCTGCTCATAGAGTCTGGCCAACATGTGGAGCGTAGAGTTCCACTGTGTGGGCACGTCGCACAGCAGTCGGTGCACTGGCAGATTAAACCGATGTTACAGGGTCCGCAGGGTGGCAGCGTGCGTGTGGGATTTGCGGAAATGTGCGCAGAGCTGGCGCACCTTTCCGAGCAGGTATGACAAGCGGGGGTAGCTTTTCAGAAAGCGCTGAACCACCAAATTAAAGACATGGGCCAGGCATGGCACGTGCGTGAGGCTGCCAAGCTGCAGAGCCGCCACCAGGTTACGGCCGTTGTCACACACGACCATGCCCGGTTGGAGGCTCAGCGGCGCAAGCCAGCGGTCGGTCTGCTCTTTCAGACCCTGCAGCAGTTCGTGGGCCGTGTGGCTCTTCTCTCCTAAGCTGAGTAGTTTCAGCACGGCCTGCTGACGCTTGCCCACCGCTGTGCTGCCACGCCGCGTGACACCGACTGCTGGCGACGTGCTGCTGCTGCTGACACATCTTGATTGCGAGACAGAGGTTGCGTAGGAGGAGGAGGAGCGTGGTTTAGTGGAGGAAGCATACACCGCCGCAGATACCAGCACCGAGCTGGGGCCCGCAATTCTGGGGGTGGGTAGGACGTGAGCGGTCCCAGGCTCTGACTCTGTCCCAGCCTCCACTAAATTCACCCAATGTGCCGTCAGGGAGATATAGTGGCCCTGCCCGCCTGTGCTTGTCCACGTGTCTGTTGTTAAGTGGACCTTGTCAGTAACCGCGTTGGTGAGGGCGCGTACAATGTTGCGGGAGACGTGGTCGTGCAGGCCTGGGACGGCACATCAGGAAAAGTAGTGGCGACTGGGAACTGAGTAGCGCGGGGCCGCCGCCGCCATCATACCTTTGAAAGCCTCCGTTTCCACAACCCTATACGGCAGCATCTCCAGGCTGATAAATTTGGCTATGTGCATGTTTAACGCTTGAGCGTGCGGGTGCGTGGCGGCGTACTTGCGCTTGCGCTCCAACACTTGCGCTAGCGACGGCTGGACGGTGCGCTGAGAGACATTGGTGGATGGGGCCGAGCACAGCGGAGGTGAGGGTGTGGGTGCAGGCCAGGAGACGGTAGTGCCTGTGCCCTGAGAGGGGGGTTGGATCTCAGTGGCAGGTTGGGGCACAGGGGGAGAGGAAGCGGTGCAAACCGGAGGCGGTGAACGGCCATCGTCCCACCTTGTGGGGTGCTTGGCCATCATATGTCTGCGCATGCTGGTGGTGGTGGCTCCCCGGCTGATCTTGGCGCAACAAAGGTTGCACACCACTGTTCGTCGGTCGTCTGCACTCTCAGTGAAAAACTGCCAGACCTTCGAGCACCTCGGCCTCTGCAGGGTGGCATGGCGAGAGGGGGCGCTTTGGGAAACAGTTGGTGGATTATTCGGTCTGGCCCTGCCTCTACCCCTGGCCACCGCACTGCCTCTTCCAACCTGCCCTGCTGCTGCACTTGCCTCCCCCTCTGAAGACCTGTCCTCAGTAGGCGTAGCAAACCAGGTGGGGTCAGGCACCTCATCGTCCTGCTGCTCTTCCTCCGAATCCTCTGTGTGCTCCTCCCTCGGACTTACTCCAATTACTACTACCTGAGTGATAGACAACTGTGTCTCATCGTCATCGTCCTCCTCACCCACTGAAAGCTCTTGAGACAGTTGCCGGAAGTCCCCAGCCTCATCCCCCGGACCCCGGGAACTTTTCAAGGGTTTGGCATCGGTCACGACAAACTCCTCCGGTGGGAGAGGAACCATTGCTGGCCATTCTGGGCTGGGGCCCGGGAACAGTTCCTGGGAGTCTGCCTGCTCCTCAGAATGTATCATTGTAATGGAGTGAGGAGGCTGGGAGGAAGAAGGAGCAGCAGCCAGAGGATTCCAAGTTGCAGCAGTGGACGGCGCAGAATTCTGGGTGGTCGATAGATTGCTGGATGCACTTTCTGCCATCCACGACAGGACCTGCTCACATTGCTCATTTTCTAATAAAGGTCTACCGCGTGGACCCATTAATTGTGAGATGAATGTGGGGACGGCAGAAACGTGCCTCTCTCCTAATCCCGCAGCAGTCGGCTGCGATACACCTGGATCAGGAGCTCAGCCTGTGCCCACACCCTGACTTGGGCCTCCGCGTCCTCGCCCGCGTCCACATCCTCTAGGCCTACCCCTACCCCTCAGCATGCTGTATTACCAGTAGTGCAGAAACAGAACGCTGTAATTAAATGTGCCGCTTATTGGCCTGTGGTTGGAGGCTGACTTCCCTTACTGAACGCACAGCAGATCCAGGAAACAATTTTGCGCAAGGCTGCTGTAACGCTTAGCTGCGTATTAATTAGGACTACTACCCCCAGCAGATAGATACTGTAGGCAGCGTATAATATTATGTATACTGTTTCCCTCTGGCAGGATGACGGCGCTGATGTAACAGAGACAGCAGATCCAGGAAACAATTTTGCACAAGCCTGCTGTAACGCTTAGCTGCGTATTAATTAGAACTACTACCCCCAGCAGACACGCCGTAAACTGAAGACGGTCACAGGCAGCCCAAATATAGTATTTTTTAGAAAAAGCCCACTGCCTATATAGCCTGAATATCTCTTTCCCTGCCTCACCAGTACTGGCCCTGTACTCTGTACAATGACTGCAGACTGCGGACGCAATGCTCTGCATGGCCGATATACAAAAAAAAAAAATTGTGCAACACTGCTTAAAGCAGCCTCAACAGTACTGCACACGGTCAGATGTGGCCCTAAGAAGGACCGTTGGGGTTCTTGAAGCCTAAAATCACTCCTAACGCTCTCCCTATAGCAGCTCCGGCACCAGCAGCACTTTCCCTGATCTCTGTCAGAATGCATCTGTGGCGAGCCGCGGGAGGGGCCGATTTTTATACTCGGGTGACACCTGATCTCGCCAGCCACTCACTGCAGGGGGGTGGTATAGGGCTTGAACGTCGCAGGGGGAAGTTGTAATGCCTTCTCTGTCTTTCTATTGGCCAGAAAAGCGTGCTAACGTCTCAGAGATGAAAGTGAAAGTAACTCGAACATCACGTGGTGCTCGCCTCTAGTAACGAGCATCTCGAACACGCTAATACTCGAACGAGTATCAAGCT
The DNA here is from genome assembly GCF_035609145.1 of Eleutherodactylus coqui. Lineage (NCBI taxonomy): Eukaryota > Metazoa > Chordata > Amphibia > Anura > Eleutherodactylidae > Eleutherodactylus > Eleutherodactylus coqui. The sequence continues at coordinate 63,833,215 of NC_089844.1, read as the reverse complement.
CGGACTAGTACGTTCGCTCATCTCTAATGGTCTCTAAATTGATGTAGGTTTACAGAACTGATGCCCGACTATCCCTGAACCAGGTCTGTCAGATGTTACAACCCACCGGAAAACAATCGGAGAGATTCAGTCCTGTGTTCAAAAAGAATTAAATATTTTTAAAAATTTGTATACCCACACTCTTCTGTGCCTTTGGGATTTGATGTTGCCTTTTCATATAACAAACCTCATACGTGTGAGTCCTCGATTACAAAAATGTGCAGCCACCGGTAAAAAGTCTTATCGCAATTAAAGAAAGAAAAACAGAGCTGTTATTAGGTACTGGTGTATCTTGTGGACACCGGAAGCTAGGAGCTGACTGGCCTTAGCTGGAGTTGATACCCCTTGTCACACCCCTAGCTACCAATTGGCTGTTGGACTGTCTGGATGTCCACTATGGATTTATCCCTCTACAAAGCATGCGACCCCGGTTCTGTAGTGTTGCACTTTCCAGGTTCCCTGGGAGTATGCCATCTGAGCTGTCTTAGTGTGTCCAGTAGCTGTCACCCCAGCCGCAGCTGTGCTCCCGACTCCGCTGTGACTGTGTCGGCCGTCGCTGCTGTACTCGCATCTTTCCTGTTACTATCCTCCTATCCTCTCCCATGTCAGCACCTGGCCCCGATGTTACTGTCCCTGGAGTCCTCCCTTCTCTGCAAGCTGGGGCGTCTCTCACAGTTGTCAGGGCCCTGTAATGTCTCTCCGCTGAGGGGAGCGCGATCATGCTCCCAGCTCTTCAGCGTATCAGGATCCATCGCTGGTTGTCATAGAAAAGCCCCAAGCACAGCTTCAGCCCGATGCCGCGTGACAGTTCCTTTACCCCAATGGGTGTGTGTGTGTGTGTGTGTGTGTGTGTGGGGTCTCGCCCGCTGTCTTCTGATGCCCTCAGGGCTACTGTGTGACCCATGTTAGATTCCGCCACTGTCTTGGAGAAGCTAAAATCCATGGAGTCCAGAATTGTGGGGACGGAACAGCAGACACCCCAGCAGCCAATCGGAAGCTAGGGGCCTACCAGGGGTCGTTAAAGGAGATGTCTCGAGGAAGCAGTTAATTTTTTTTTTTGCCCAGTCCCCCCCATTAAACACACATTACTAAGCCCCCCTGTAAATGACATTTCTAGCTGGTTCGTACTTACCGTTCCAGCGTTTCAGCAACTTATAAAAGTTTCCTCAAGATGGCCGCCGGCTCTTTCCCAGTCGCTCGCTGCAGCCCGACGTGCGCGCTCCCGAGACGCCGCCAGCTGTGTCTCCATGGCAACCGGACGCATCGCAGCCGCCGACCAGACGCCCCGCAGCCGCCGACCAGACAGCAGGTAACCGGCGCTAGCCCCCGGCTCCCCAGCGCTAGTTCCCCCGGCGCAGCGACAGCCCCCCCGGCCTAGCGCTAGCTCCCCCGGCCTAGCGACAGCCCCCCCGGCCTAGCGCTAGCTCCCCCGGCCTAGCGACAGCCCCCCCGGCCTAGCGACAGCCCCCCCCATCGCAGCGACAGCCCCCCCGGCCTAGCGCTAGCTCCCCCGGCCTAGCGACAGCCCCCCCGGCCTAGCGCTAGCTCCCCCGGCCTAGCGACAGCCCCCCCGGCCTAGCGACAGCCCCCCCATCGCAGCGACAGCCCCCCCGGCCTAGCGCTAGCTCCCCCGGCCTGGCGGCAGCCCCCCCGGCCTGGCGGCAGCCCCCCCCATCGCAGCGACAGCCCCCCCGGCCTAGCGCTAGCTCCCCCGGCCTAGCGACAGCCCCCCCGGCCTAGCGCTAGCTCCCCCGGCCTAGCGCTAGCTCCCCCGGCCTAGCGACAGCCCCCCCGGCCTAGCGACAGCCCCCCCGGCCTAGCGCTAGCTCCCCCGGCGCAGCGGCAGCCCCCCCGGCCTAGCGACAGCCCCCCCGGCGCAGCCCGGCGCAGCGGCAGCCCCCCCCCGGCGCAGCGGCAGCCCCCCCCCGGCGCAGCCCGGCGCAGCGGCAGCCCCCCCCGACCCATCACTTACCTGGGAGGCTTCTCGGGGCTGCTGGGCTGGGCTGGTCTTCTCCGCTGGGCAGCTCCAGTTTCTGCACCTTCCTCTAACAGAGGATGGTGCAGAATGGCCGCTTCAGCGCGCTCCCGAGCAGTGACAGCTCGTCTGCGCATGCGCAGAAGAGCTGTAGCGGGGAGCACACTGAAGCGGCTCGTGCTGAATGGAGAAGACCGGACTGCGCAAGCGCGTCTAAAAAAGCAAGCTGCCAGCGAATTTAGACGGAACCATGGAGACGAGGACGCTAGCAACGGAGCAGGTAAGTGGAATAACTTCTGTATGGCTCATATTTAATGCACGATGTACATTACAAAGTGCATTAATATGGCCATACGGAAGTGTATAACCCCACTTGGTTTCGCGAGACCACCCCTTTAACTACAACAAAAGCCGGTCAGCTCCTAGCTTCCTGTGGAGACAAGATACACCAGTACCCTGTTATTCATATCATCTTACCAAGTAAAACATTTTTTTTTTCTTGAAAGGAAAGCTTGATATGCATCACATTGGTTTTCTCCTTTGTGAGTAGCCCATTGGTTGAGAGTCAATATGTATCTTGTATAACTACAACTTATTCCGCAGTGCTTTGAAGTAATTTATTTATTACCCCACACCAAGCTGGGTACTCATTTTACCAACCTCAAAAGGATGAAAGGCTGAGCTGACCTTGAGCCGTCTACCTCAACCATGCAGGGATTGAACTTGAAACCTTCAGAGATCTGGAGTCAGCATATTAATGTCACAGTTGGGGAAGAACGCAAACAGTGATGGTCATAGCATAGAAAGCAATTATGCGTTAAATAATGCTACTGCTAATGGCTAAGTACCACAACTATGTCAAAGAACAAGGATAATGAGATTGGTCATATAAGGATAATGCATAGAGGGATAGGGGTAATAAACAAAACATAGTGATAAAACTGAAGGATAATGCAGTGATGTTATAGTGTTGTTATAGCACATATATATTACCCCAATTTCAAAAAAGTTGGGACGCTGTCTAAAATGTAAACAAATGTAAAGTAGAAAAGAATGTAATGATTTGGAAATTCCATAAATGTTATTCACATAAGAATTATAGAACACACATCAGAAGTTGAAAGGGAGTAGAGATGAGCGAGCACCAAAATGCTCGGGTGCTCGTTACTCGAGACGAACTTTTCACGATGCTCGAGGGTTCGTTTCGAATAACGAACCCCATTGAAGTCAATGGGCGACCCGAGCATTTTTGTATATCGCCGATGCTCGCTAAGGTTTTCGTTTGTGAAAATCTGGGCAATTCAAGAAAGTGATGGGAATGACACAGCAACGGATAGGGCAGGCGAGGGGCTACATGTTGGGCTGCATCTCAAGTTCCCAGGTCCCACTATTAAGCCACAATAGCGGCAAGAGTGGCCCCCCCCCTCCCAACAACTTTTACTTCTGAAAAGCCCTCATTAGCAATGCATACCTTAGCTAAGCACCACACTACCTCCAACAAAGCACAATCACTGCCTGCATGACACTCCGCTGCCACTTCTCCTGGGTTACATGCTGCCCAACCCCCCCCACGACCCAGTGTCCACAGCGCACACCAAACTGTCCCTGCCCAGCCTTCAGCTGCCCTCATGCCACGCCACCCTCATGTCTATTTATAAGTGCGTCTGCCAGAGGAAAAGCAGGCACACACTGCAGAGGGTTGGCATGGCTAGGCAGCGACCCTCTTTAAAAGGGGCGGGGCGATAGCCCACAATGCTGTACAGAAGCAATGAGAAATATAATCCTGTGCCACCTCCATCTGGAGCTGCACACGTGGGCATAGCAATGGGGAACCTATGTGCCACACACTATTCATTCTGTCAAGGTGTCTGCATGCCCAAGTCAGACCGCGGTTTTTTATAAATAGTCACAGGCAGGTACAACTCCGCAATGGGAATTCCGTGTGTACCCACAGCATGGGTGGCTCCCTGGAACCCACCAGCTGTACATAAATGTATCCCATTGCAGTGCCCTGGACAGCAGAGCTAACGTCAGATTAAATGCAGGTGGGTTTCGGCCAACACTGCATGCCCCAGCCTGACCGGGGTTTTTAATTCATAGACACAGGCAGGTACAACTCCCTATTGTGAAGTCCCTGTGGACCGACAGCATGGGTGGGTGCCAGGAAGCCACCGGCGGTACATAAATATATCCCATTGCATTACCCATCACAGCTGAGGTAATGTCATGTTTAATGCAGGTGGGCTTCGGCCCACACTGCATGCCCCAGTCAGACTGGGGTTCTTTAGAAGTGGACACATGCAGTTACAACTCCCTGTGGACCCACAGCATGGGTGGCTCCCTGGAACCCACCGGCGGTACATAAATATATCCCATTGCAGTGCCCAGCACAGCTGATGTAACGTCAGCTGTAATGCAGGTGGGCTAAAAATTAATTGGATTACACTGCAGGCGAGGGCCCCAAAAAATTGGTGTACCAACAGTACTAATGTACCTGAGAAAAATTGCCCATGCCCAACCAAGAGGGCAGGTGAAACCCATTAATCGCTTTGGTTAATGTGGCTTAATTGGTAACTAGGCCTGGAGGCAGCCCAGTTAAACTAAAAATTGGTTGAGGTGAAAGTTTCAACCCTTTAATGAGCATTAAAACGTATAAAAATTGTTTAGAAATATTATATGACTGAGCCTTGTGGGCCTAAGAAAAATTGCCCGTTCGGCGTGATTATGTGAGGTTTCAGGAGGAGGAGCAGGAGGAGGAGGAGGAATATTATACACAGATTGATGAAGCAAAAAGGTCCCCGTTTTGGATGGTGATAGAGAACGATGCTTCCATCCGCGGGTGCAGCCTACGTATTGTTTAGGTATCGCTGCTGTCCGCTGGTGGAGAAGAGAAGTCTGGGGAACTCCAGGCTTTGTTCATCTTGATGAGTGTAAGCCTGTCGGCACTGTCGGTTGACAGGTGGGTACGCTTATCCGTGATAATTCCCCCAGCCACACTAAACACACTCTCTGACAAGACACTAGCCGCAGGACAAGCAAACACCTCCAGGGCATACAGCGCGAGTTCAGGCCACGTGTCCAGCTTCGACACCCAGTAGTTGTAGGGGGCAGAGGCGTCACCGAGGACGGTCATGCGATCGGCTACGTACTCCCTCACCATCCTTTTACAGTGCTCCCGCCGACTCAGCCTTGACTGGGGACTGGTGACACAGTCTTGCTGGGGAGCCAGAAAGCTGGCAAAGGCCTTGGATAATGGTCCCCTGCCTGCGCTGTACATACTGCCTGATCTCTGCGCCTCCCCTGCTACCTGGGCCGCGGAAATGCGCCTTCGGCCACTAGCGCTGTCGGATGGGAAGTTTACCATCAGTTTGTCCACCAGCGCCCTGTGGTATAGCATCATTCTCGAACCCCTTTCCTCTTCGGGTATGAGAGTGGAAAGGCTCTCCTTATACCGTGGGTCGAGCAGTGTGTACACCCAGTAATCCGTAGTGGCCAGAATGGGTGTAACGCGAGGCTCACGAGAAAGGCATCCTAACATGAAGTCAGCCATGTGTGCCAGGGTACCTGTACGCAACACATGGCTGTCCTCACTCGGAAGATCACTTTCAGGATCCTCCTCTTCCTCCTCCTCCTCTGGCCATACACGCTGAAAGGATGACAGGCAAGCAGCATCTGTACCCTCAGCAGTGGGCCAAGCTGTCTCTTCCCCCTCCTCCTCCTCCTCAACGCGCTGAGATATAGACATGAGGGTGCTCTGACTATCCAGCGACATACTGTCTTCCCCCGCCTCCATTTACGAGTGCAAAGCGTCTGCCTTTATGCTTTGCAGGGAACTTCTCAACAGGCATAGCAGAGGAATGGTGACGCTAATGATTGCAGCATCCCCGCTCAGCATCTGGGTAGACTCCTCAAAGTTTCCAAGGACCTGGCAGATGGCTGCCAACCAGGCCCACTCTTCTGTAAATAATTGAGGAGGCTGACTCCCACTACGCCGCCCATGTTGGAGTTGGTATTCCGCAATAGCTCTACGCTGCTCATAGAGCCTGGCCAACATGTGGAGCGTAGAGTTCCACTGTGTGGGCACGTCGCACAGCAATCGGTGCACTGGCAGATGAAACCGATGTTGCAGGGTCCGCAGGGTGGCAGCGTCCGTCTTGGAGTTGCGGAAATGTGCGCAGAGCTGGCGCACCTTACCGAGCAGGTATGACAAGTGTGGGTAGCTTTTCAGAAAGCGCTGAACCACCAAATTAAAGACATGGGCCAGGCATGGCACGTGCGTGAGACTGCCGAGCTACAGCGCCGCCACCAGGTTACGGCCGTTGTCACACACGACCATGCCCGGTTGGAGGCTCAGCGGCGCAAGCCAGCGGTCGGTCTGCTCTGTCAGACCCTGCAGCAGTTTGTGGGCCATCTGCCTCTTCTCTCCTAAGCTGAGTAGTTTCAGCACGGCCTGCTGACGCTTGCCCACCGCTGTGCTGCCATGCTGCGCGACACCGACTGCTGGCGACGTGCTGCTGCTGACACATCTTGATTGCGAGACAGAGGTTGCGTAGGAGGAGGAGGAGGGTGGTTTAGTGGAGGAAGCATACACCGCCGCAGATACCACCACCGAGCTGGGGCACACAATTCGGGGGGTGGGTAGGACGTGAGCGGTCCCAGGCTCTGACTCTGTCCCAGCCTCCACTAAATTCACCCAATGTGCCGTCAGGGAGATATAGTGGCCCTGCCCGCCTGTGCTTGTCCACATGTCCGTTGTTAAGTGGACCTTGGCAGTAACCGCGTTGGTGAGGGCCCGTACAATGTTGCGGGAGACGTGGTCTTGCAGGCCTGGGACGGCACATCGGGAAAAGTAGTGGCGACTGGGAACCGAGTAGCGCGGGGCCGCCGCCGCCATCATGCTTTTGAAAGCCTCCGTTTCCACAAGCCTATACGGCAGCATCTCCAGGCTGATCAATTTGGCAACGTGCACGTTTAACGCTTGAGCGTGCGGGTGCGTGGCAGCGTACTTGCGCTCGCGCTCAAACAGTGGCGCTAGCGACGTCTGGACGCAGCGCTGAGAGACATTGCTGGATGGGGCCGAGGACAGCGGAGGTGAGGGTGTGGGTGCAGGCCAGGAGACGGTAGTGCCTGTGTCCTCAGAGGGGGGTAGATCTCAGTGGCAGGTTGGGGCACAGGGGGAGAGGCAGTGGTGCAAACCGGAGGCGGTGAACGGCCTTCATCCCACCTTGTGGGGTGCTTGGCCATCATATGCCTGCGCATGCCGGTGGTGGTGCCTCCCCAGCTGATCTTGGCGCGACAAAGGTTGCACACCACTGTTCGTCGGTCGTCAGGCGTCTCTGAAAAACTGCCACACCGTAGAGCACCTTGACCTCTGCAGGGTGGCATGGCGCGAGGGGGCGCTTTGGGAAACAGTTGGTGGATTATTCGGTCTGGCCCTGCCTCTACCCTGGGCCACCGCACTGGCTCGGCCTGTGCCCACACCCTGACTTGGGCCTCCGCGTCCTCGCCCGCGTCCATGTCCTCTAGGCCTACCCCTACCCCTCAGCATGCTGCCTTACCAGTAGTGCAGAAACAGAACGCTGTAATTAAATGTGCCGCTTATTGGCCTGTGGTTGGAGGCTGACTTCGCTTACGGAATGCCAGGAAATAATTTTGCGCAAGCCTGCTGTAACACTTAGCTGGCTGCGTATGAATTTGGAGAACTACTACACCCAGCACAGACCCAGAACACTGAGGACACTCACAGGCAGCCCAAATAGATTTTTTTCCACAAATTTTTTTGCAAAGGCCCATTGCCTATATTCAATTAATAATCAATATGTCTTCTGTCCCTGCCTAAGCGCTTCTGGCCCTGGGGTATGTCACAGAACTGCAGAGTGTTGCACTGTGAACTGCAATACAGCGGTGATTTCAGAGCCCAGACAGAGCCAGGAAATAATTTTGCGCAAGCCTGCTGTAATACTTAGCTGGCTGCGTATGAATTTGGAGAACTACTACACCCAGCACAGACCCAGAACACTGAGGACAGTCACAGGCAGCCCAAATAGATTTTTTTCCACAATTTTTTTTGCAAAGGCCCACTGCCTATATTCAATCAATATGTCTTCTGTCCCTGCCTAAGCGCTTCTGGCCCTGGGGTATTACTGCAGGGCGCAATGCTCTGCACGGCCGATATACCAAAAAAAAAAAAAGTGCAACACTGCAAAAAGCAGCCTCCACAGTACTGCACACGGTTAGATGTGGCCCTAAGAAGGACCGTTGGGGTTCTTGAAGCCTAAAATACTCCTAACACTCTCCCTATAGCAGCTCCAACAAGATACCACTTTCCGTCCTCTATGTCAGAACGCATCTGTGGCGAGCCGCGGGAGGGGCAGATTTTTATACTCGGGTGACACCTGATCTCGCCAGCCACTCACTGCAGGAGGGTGGTATAGGGCTTGAACGTCGCAGGGGGAAATTGTAATGCCTTCCCTGTCTTTCAATTGGCCAGAAAAGCGCGCTAACGTCTCAGAGATGAAAGTGAAAGTAACCCGAACATCGCGTGGTACTCGTTACGAGTAACGAGCATCTCGAATACGCTAATACTCGAACGATGTATTGGGGCCTGGGGCATGTCTAACATTGTGTAGCATCCCCTCTTCTATTTACAACAATCTGTAAAGGACTGGGAAGGGCAGAGATCAACTGCTGGAGTTTTAGGAGAGCAATGTTGTCCCTTTCGTGTCTGATGGAACATTCTAGCTGCTCCGCAGTTCTAGATCTTTTATTACCAGATTTTTAATTTCGAAAAGCGCTGAATATTTTCTATTGGATAACGGTCTAGACTGTAGGCGGAGCAGCTCAGCACCCGAACTCTTCTGCAATGCCATGCTATTGTGTACGCTGATAAGCTCGATGGTCTGTCTCCTCTTTAGTCTGCAAGACACAGCATCTTTGGTTTCCAAAAAGAATTTCAAATTTTGATTCACCTGACCACTGAACAGGTTTCCATTTTGCCTTAAGCCATTTTAAATGAACTTTGGCCCAGAGAAGACGCCGGCATTTCTGGATTGTGTTGATATATGGCTTTTTCTTTGCATAATAGAAACTTTAACATGCATTTGTGAATTACAATGATTTCTGGAAGTATTCCTGAGCCCATGCAGTGATTTGCACTGTAGAATCATGTCTGTTTTAAATATAGTGCCCCCTGAAGGCTTGTACATCTTAAAGGGGTTGTCCCGCGGCAGCAAGTGGGTCTATACACTTCTGTATGGCCATAATAATGCACTTTGTAATGTACATTGTGCATTAATTATGAGCCATACAGAAGTTATAAAAAGTTTTTCACTTACCTGTTCCGTTGCTGGCGTCCCCGTCTCCATGGTTGCCGTCTAATTTTCGCCGTCTAATGGCCAAATTAGACGCGCTTGCGCAGTCCGGGTCTTCTGCTGTTCTCTATGGGGCTCCGTGTAGCTCCGTGTAGCTCCGCCCCGTCACGTGCCGATTCCAGCCAATCAGGAGGCTGGAATCGGCAATGGACCGCACAGAAGAGCTGCGGTCCACGGAGGGAGAAGACCCCGGCGGCCATCTTCAACCGGTAAGTATAGAAGTCACCGGAGCGCGGGGATTCAGGTAAGCGCTGTGCTGTTTTTTTTTTAAGTCCCTGCATCGGGGTTGTCTCGCGCCGAACGGGGGGGGAAGGGGGGTTGAAAAAAAAAAAAAACGTTTCGGCGCGGGACAACCCCTTTAAGCAATCAATATTGACCGTTGACCTTGTCTCTTGTGCACATGTATTTTGCCAGATTATTTGAATCTTTTAATGAGCTTCTGTACTGTAGATGGTGGGATATTCAAAGTCTTTGCAATTTTACATTGAGGAATATTTTTCTGAAATTGTTCCACAATGTTCGAATGCAGTTTCTTACAGATTGGTAAACCTCTGACCATCTTTGCTAGTGAGAGGCTCTGCCTCTCTAACATGCTCTTTTTATACAGTCTTGTGACTTAGTAGAAAAATTACCCTCCAGCTGGTTTTCATTAGTTCCACTTATTTTTGTAACCCCTGTCACAATTTTTGTGGGGTGTGTTGCTGCCATCAATTTCTAAATGAGTTAATTTGTTTAAATGAATTGAAAAATTGTCTTACTTTCAAGTTCTGATATGCGTTTAATGTTCTATTGTGAAGAAAATATGGTGATATGAGATTTCCAAATTATTGTATTCTTTTTTACACAGTGTCTCAACTTTTTGGGAATTGGGGTTGTATATATGCACTATAACATCATTGTTTGCATTATCTTTCAGTTTTATCAGCATGTTTTATTTATTAACCCTATGCAGTGATATCACTGTGTGAATTATCCTGTATGATGACCACTCTCTTTATCCTTGTTCTTTGACAGCACTGTAGTCCTTAGCCATTAGTAGTGACATCACTAAATGCAGAATTCCCATGCTATGACACACTGTGTGCTTTCTTCCTGAACTGTGACATTTATTGAATTCAATGAGTGGCCAGGTACTGCCTGTGATTGGCTGAGTGCTGTGACCAATTACAGGCAGCACTCAGCTGTCCTTTAATGAGTGCTCAGCGAATTAGATACAGCCCTTTCAGCAGGCAGGGATTTTAAATCCCCGGCTGCTGAAAGAGCTTCAGAGCAGTGCAGGGAGAAGACAGGCTAGACGAGCCTCAGCCCCGGCAGCTGAGGAGAGGTGAGTATAATTATTTTTCATTTTTAGCACATTTTAGGGATGATTTCAGGGAAGGGCTTATATTTAAAGCCCTTCCCCCAAAATCCCTGCAGGGCTTGCCAGCAGCCCATTGCTTTCAATGGGACTGCAGAAGTGTCAGTCCCATTAAAAGCAATGGAAGAACATCGCGATCCTCTGCCACAGCTGTGACAGCTGTGGCAGGGGGTTCTTTACTCCCCACAGGGATGAAGAAATCCTCTGCCACAGCTCTGACAGCTGTGGCAGGGGATTCTTTACTCCCCGCAGACTCCCCATGGCAATGATCAGTGTGACACTGCTGTCACAGTGTACAGTGACAAGGGGACTCCCCGTCAGGAATATTTACATGGCAGCTGGGAAGATGCGAGTATATATACACTACCGTTCAAAAGTTTGGGGTCACATTGAAATGTCCTTATTTTTGAAGGAAAAGCACTGTACTTTTCAATGAAGATAACTTTAAACTAGTCCTAACTTTAAACAAATGCACTCTATACATTGCTAATGTGGTAAATGACTATTCTAGCTGCAAATGTCTGGTTTTTTGTGCAATATCTACAAAGGTGTATAGAGGCCCATTTCCAGCAACTATCACTCCAGTGTTCTAATGGTACAATGTGTTTGCTCATTGGCTCAGAAGGCTAATTGATGATTAGAAAACCCTTGTGCAATCATGTTCACACATCTGAAAACAGTCTAGCTCGTTACAGAAGCTACAAAACTGACCTTCCTGTGAGCAGATTGAGTTTCTGGAGCATCACATTTGTGGGGTCAATTAAACGCTCAAAATGGCCAGAAAAAGAGAACTTTCATCTGAAACTCGACAGTCTATTCTTGTTCTTAGAAATGAAGGCTATTCCATGCGAGAAATTGCTAAGAAATTGAAGATTTCCTACAACGGTGTGTACTACTCCCTTCAGAGGACAGCACAAACAGGCTCTAACCAGAGTAGAAAAAGAAGTGGGAGGCCGCGTTGCACAACTAAGCAAGAAGATAAGCACATTAGAGTCTCTAGTTTGAGAAACAGACGCCTCACAGGTACCCAACTGGCATCTTCATTAAATAGTACCCGCAAAACACCAGTGTCAACATCTACAGTGAAGAGGCGGCTGCGGGATTTTGGGCTTCAGGGCAGAGTGGCAAAGAAAAAGTCATATCTGAGACTGGCCAATAAAAGAAAAAGATTAAGATGGGCAAAAGAACACAGACATTGGACAGAGGAAGACTGGAAAAAAGTGTTGTGGACGGATGAATCCAAGTTTGAGGTGTTTGGATCACAAAGAAGAACGTTTGTGAGACGCAGAACAAATGAAAAGATGCTGGAAGAATGCCTGACGCCATCTGTTAAGCATGGTGGAGGTAATGTGATGGTCTGGGGTTGCTTTGGTGCTGGTAAGGTGGGAGATTTGTACAGGGTAAAAGGGATTCTGAATAAGGAAGGCTATCACTCCATTTTGCAACGCCATGCCATACCCAGTGGACAGCGCTTGATTGGAACCAATTTCATCTTACAACAGGACAATGACCCTAAACACACCCCCAAATTGTGCAAGAACTATTTACAGCAGAAGCAGGCAGCTGGTATTCTATCGGTAATGGAGTGGCCAGCGCAGTCACCAGATCTGAACCCCATTGAGCTGTTGTGGGAGCAGCTTGACCGTATGGTACGCCAGAAGTGCCCATCCAACCAATCCAACTTGTGGGAGATGCTTCTAGAAGGGTGGGGTGCAATTTCACAAGCTTACCTCAACAAATTAACAGCTAGAATGTCAAAGGTGTGCAATGCTGTAATTGCTGCAAAAGGAGGATTCTTTGACGAAAGCAAAGTTTGATGTAAAAACAATGTTATTTCAAATACAAATCATTATTTCTAACCTTGTCAATGTCTTGACTCTATTTTCTATTCATTTCACAACGCATGGTGGTGAATAAGTGTGACTTTTCATGGAAAACACAAAATTGTTTGGGTGACCCCAAACTTTTGAACGGTAGTGTATATATATATATATATATATATATATTTTTTTTTATTTCATTAATTTTTTTTTTTACACAAACAGGGATGATTTTCAGGGAAGGCCTTATAATTAAAGCCCTTCCCTGAAAATCACTGCAGGGGTTGGTGGCAGCCCATTGCTTGCAATGGGGCCGCCAGCAGCAGCCCTGGCTCCATTGAAGGCAATGGGCATGGATCTGCATTCATGCGTGTTTGTTCACGTACGTGGGTGCACAGTTTTCTGTGCACGTATGTACCGCATACGCACACACTCGTGTTAATACACCCTTAGTCAGACAAGGGTTTTTTTAATGCATGTTATCTGCGTTTGCAAATCTCATCTATTAGAACCAATGTTTTTTAATGAAAGTGGTCACATATGCGTTTTTTAAAAGGAAAATAAAATTCACACCTATAAAAAATAGGACAGCGATTCGCAAACGCACCTAAATTCGCACATAAAGTGCTGCCCCATTGAAAGCAATGGCTCAGCGCTGCCTCTGATTGATCACAGTCCTCAGCCAATCAGAGGCAGTACTTTAGGAGCGGGGATTTTTTAATCTCCGGCCACCAGAAGACAGAAGAATACTGCTGGGGATGGAGAGAAGAGCCGGACAGCGCTTCTACGTAAGTTACCTTTTTTTTTTCTTTTTCTACAGTTAGGTATGATTTTTAGGGAAGGGCTTAAATTTAAAGCCCTTCTCTGAAAATCCCTGCAGGGCTTGCCATCATCCCATTGCTTTCAATGGGGCTGCAGCGCTGGCCCCATTGAAAGCAATGGGAGAACATTGTGCTTCTGTGCCACAGCTGTGACAGCTATGGCAGAAGATTTCTTCATCCCCGCGGGGAGTCCCCTTGTCACTGAACAGTGCTGTGAGAGTGCTGTCAGAGTGTTCACCGATGGGACCGCATTTTATATGCAAATTTTGCCATCGTGTGACCGCACAACTAGTGTGAATTTAAAAACGCGCGTGGAGCTTCAGTCACACGAGTTTTTTTTTACATGCGTTTTACTTTTTTTTCACGCACCTAAATGCATTAAAAAAACGCTTGTCTGACTGAGCCCTAAAGGAAGAATCCCTACACATTCACTCAACTAACCAAGTAAAATCCAGCTTTAATTATGTCCAAATGAGACACGTTTCGGAGCATATAGGTCCTTCCTCGAGTCACAGGAGAAATCCTGTGGTGTACATCTCATATGAGTAAAATAAGCTAAAAAGTAGCAGCATGTTGTTGATGGCATTTCATTTCCATCTTGGATCTTCATAGTGCACATCACTGCACCTTCCAGGGCGCACCCACTTTCATAGCTGCAAATCCATAGCAACGATGGAAGCCGTAGATCACCATAGGATGCACCAGCGCACACACAGAAAAAAAAAGTAGAACAACATATTAACTGCGCATGCGCCCATGCAATGTAGCACATACAAGGAAGGGGTACAAAGACGGGGTACAAAGACCATAGCGACCCAAAAAGCATCAGTGCGCCAAGGGCACAGCAGCACACACGCAGACAATAATGCAGTCCTTACATTGGTGGTCCTTAAGAAGTCGCAACTCTGCTAAGTCCAATTACATTCATATTGGGTTACTACCAAACCAGGCCGCCAAGATGTTTCTGTAAACTGAGACAGAGCTAATTGACAAACCATCCAAATGATGCATATGTCAATGGTCTCATATATTAACCTAGATCAGGGGCGTAACTATAGAGGGTGCAGGGGATGCGGTTGCACCTGGGCCCAGGAGCCTTAGGGGGCCCATAAGGCCTCTCTTCTCCATATAGGGAGCCCAGTACTATGAATAAAGCATTATAGTTGGGGGCCCTGTTACAGGTTTTGTATTGGGGCCCAGAAGCTTCAAGTTATATCTCTGTGCAGAATGGTTTAGGGATGGGTACGGGTACAGATACAGATAGAGGGGGAGCCCCAGATCACGTTTTGCATCAGGGACCCTGAGCCTTTAGTTACGCCCCTGACCTAGATAATAGCATTTCTAAATATACAATTCAAAAACAAAGTGAAAAACACAAAAACACAGAAAGTCCTTTACGCTCTCAGAATAAGTGAAAGGGTCAACATAATGGATAAAGAGACACGTGATCTCTGCAAAGAGCTGATGTAAAAATAAGAAGCTAGTCTTTTGTGGCCCTCTAAGTAAATGCCTAATGTAAATAGTCAAATGGAGCTTAGAGAACGGCCCTTCTTATAACTAACATCTAGGAGACGTGATCTTGTTCAAACTCAATTACTTGAATCCTGCTTGTGGGTCAGGAACACTCAATTCTCTAATGTTTCCATACCACCGGCATAAAATAGGATAATCTATGTACAAGCTCGGAATAGTTAAGTGGTATCCTCTTAGCAGTAATATATATTTTCATAGATGTTTTCCCTAGTATATATACAAAGCAGTTTCTGGATTACCAATCATTTTGTTTTAGACTTAGAACTTGCTTTTCATTTTATGCAGAGTGTTTTATAGATACTATGAGCAATGAGTCTTGAAAGAAGCAGATTTGTGCATAAATGTTCCCTGGGATGTTTGCCAGAAACAAAACTGCTTTAT
Source organism: Eleutherodactylus coqui (assembly GCF_035609145.1). NCBI lineage: Eukaryota > Metazoa > Chordata > Amphibia > Anura > Eleutherodactylidae > Eleutherodactylus > Eleutherodactylus coqui. The sequence goes on along the minus strand of NC_089844.1, from coordinate 63,817,919 downwards.
TTCTCAAATATTCTCAAATAAAACACTATTTTGTTTAACAGCCAAGCACTTAACAAACTGTCTCCCAGGAAAGGACTTATTAGGGAAATGTATGGAATACTAAGCACATCCATTCTAATTGTATTAGCTTTCAGCTTGTTGTTTATGATACTTTTTATGATACTTTTCATGATAAGTCGATTGTAGACACATATTTATACAAGTGGAGATAGTAGACAGTCCTGCATAAATAAGCACTCAGCAAAAAAAAAACAAAAAAAAACCGCCAGTCCATCGGATTGCATATAAAGTCATCTAAAGTCTGGTTTTTTAATCAGATCTTCCTTTTAAGACTACCAATAATTTATACTGGCCGATTCTTCTGTTATGGTAATAGTACTTTGTGTATACTTAGTTTTATGTCCCATGGTTGTGGAAGGTACTTGTGTATTCATCAAGTCATCCTGACTATCACATTTATTTGCTACAGTAGACTGAATTACGGTAAATGGTTATTCAGATATGTATGGATAAGAGTTTAGAGAAAGAAATACCATTAACTAAGGAAGAATCCTGATGAGCCTGGAATATTGTTTTGAAGTAGACTTTTAATGTAATTTGAGTTCAACCAGGGCACTAAATTTCCAAAGCTACTGGTCAAATCAAGGAGCACAACACAGGAGTCCACATATCCAGAAGAGAATATCTATTAACCCTTTGGGCCTCTTTCACACGGGCCACGAAATTGTGAGATTTTGTAGCGATGCGACATTCCTTCAAAATGCATTTATGCAGAGGCGTAACTTGAAGATTCTGGGCCCTCATGCAAAACCTGTAACAGGGCCCCCAACTATAATGCTTTATTCATAGTACTGGGCTCCCTATATGGAGAAGAGAGGCCTTATGGGCCCCCTAAGGGTCCTGGGCCCGGGTGCAACCGCATCCCCTGCATCACCTATAGTTACGCCCTTGCATGTATGTGAAGCCCATGGTTTCCAAAGGGTTCTTTCAGGCTACAAAGCCTCTCTTATATGAAAGAACCCATTGGAAGCCATGGGCTTCACATACATGCGTTTTGTAGTGATGTATCACTGTAAAATCTCGCGATTTTGTAGCCTGTGTTAAAGAGGCCTTATACTGTAGTTTTCTTTACCACTGACCGGCACCAGACTGCCTGACTACAGGACTCTTTACAGACAAGAAGAGTCAATCAGAGTTCAGTATCTGAGAGGACCACCATAAAAGCTCCACATAGGGCTGTCGGTATATATCATTTTTCATTTGAAGGTGCCTCTAATACGCTTCACATTTTCATGAGATGTGTGTGGGCGACCAGTGATTTTCTGTTTGCACATGCCGGCAAGTTCTCTGCCACTCATAAATTTGCTTCTGACGTGGCCTCTATTTTTGGAATTGATGCCGGAATTCACGTTGCACTTGAACAATGGATTCACACTTAGAAAAGTCAAGCACACAAAACAATTTCTCGTGTGGTGTCACCATTTTCCTATAAACTGTAAACAACAAGAAATTGCGCTGCGGTGTAACAGAAAATGGAACTTACTGGTATGTCAAAAAACTTTGAACCTTCCTCTTTTCAGTGATGTGTGGATTGTGTTCCCGTCTCTTGTAGTTTATTTGTATTTACATCCCCAAATCTGCCCCTTCTTTTTGAATAACCCTGCATACAGTGAGGGAAATAAGTATTTGCTCCCTTGCTGATTTTGTAAGTTTGCCCACTGTCAAATACATGAACACTCTATAATTTTTAGGGTAGGTTAATATTAACAGTGAGAGATAGAATATCCCCCCAAAAATCCAGAAAATCACATTGTCTAAATTATATATATTTATTAGCATTTTGCACAGAGAAATAAGTATTTGATCCCCTATAAACCATTAAGAGTTCCGGCTCTTCCAGACCAGTTAGACGCTCCTAATGAACTCGTTATCTGCATTAAAGACAGCTGACTTAAATGGTCACCTGTATAAAAGACTCCTGTCCACAGACTCAAATTAATCAGTCAGACTCTAACCTCTACAACATGGACAAGACCAAGGAGCTTTTTAAGGATGTCAGGGGAAGATCATAGACCTGCACAAGGCTGGAATGGGCTACAAAACCATAAGTAAGATGCTGGGTGAGAAGGAGACAACTGTTGGTGCAATAGTAAGAAAATGTAATACATACAAAATTACTGTCAATCGCGGTTCCATGCAAAATCTCACCTCATGGGGTATCCTTGATCATGAGGAAGGTGAGAGATCAGCCTAAAACTACAAGGGGGGAACTTGTTAATGATCTCAAGGCATCAGAGACCACAGTCACCAAGAAATATTGCTAACATATTACACCGTAATGGATTAAAATCCTGCAGTGCCCGCAAGGTCCCCCTGCTCAAGAACGCACTTGTGCAGCCCTTCTGAAGTTTGCAAATCAACACCTGGATGATTCTGAGAGTGATTGGGAGAAGGTGCAGTGGCCACATGAGACAAAAATTAAGCTCTTTGGCATTAACTCAACTCACTGTGTTTGGAGGAAGAAAAATGCTGCCTATGACCCAAAGATCACCGTCCCCACTGTCAAGCATGGAGGTGGAAACATTATGTCTTGGGGGTTTCTCTGCTAAGGGCACAGGACTACTTCACCGCATCAATGGGAGAATGGATGGAGCCATGTACCGTAAAATCCTGAGTGACAATCTCCTTCCCTCCACCAGGACATTAACAATTGGTCATGGCTGGGTCTTCCAGCACGGCAATGGCCCAAAACATACAGCCAAGGCAACAAAGGAGTGTCTCAAAAAGAAGCACATTAAGGTCATGGAGTGGCCCAATCAGCCTCCAGACCTTTATCCCATAGAAAACTTATGGAGTTAGCTGAAGATCAAAGTTACCAAACGACCACCTCGAAATATTAATGATTTTGAGATGATCTGCAAAGAGGAGTGGGCCAAAATTCCTTCTGACATGTGCATAAACCTCATCATCAACTACAAAAAATGTCTGACTGCTGTGCTTGGCAACAAGGGTTTTGCCACCAAGTATTAAGTCTTGTTTGCCAGAGGGATCAAATACTTATTTCTCTGTGCAAAATGCAAATAAATATATATAATTTAGACTGTGATTTTCTGGATTGCTTTTTTTTTGGATATTCTATCTCTCACTGTTAAAAGTAACCTACTCTAAAAATTATAGACTGTTCATGTGTTTGACAGTGGGCAAACGTACTGTCAGGGAAATTCTGCGTATGGCACCAATCAGGTCCACCCCCGTTGCCGGCGGTAAAGAAGAGACACCACACACAGAGGTCTGGTATAGTTCCTCACACGGGGAAATAACTGCGCACTTTATTACAGATTACATGGGGTCTTATACTCTTTGGTCACATCACTAGGAATGTGTAATGGTCTCATTGGCTCAAATCCACTGCATAACCATATATGTGAAGTCTGCAGTTCCGCCTGGGGCAGTGTTAGTCATATACGTAGTTAAACAGTCGTTATCTAGATACTGGGAAAATAGCCCAGCACGCGACCTTCGTATCCGGTCCTGTATCATCTCTGAATTTGTGGACACATCTCTCTCAGCCTTGCAAAGCCTTGGCATATCTGATATGATATTTAAGGCTACATATTAAGTTTTTCTCATTTTAGTATTGCATAGAACTTGCATACAGGTATAAAAGCATAAAAAACATATGGCAATATATACATTTACCCTCACATTACAAAATCAGCAAGGGATCAAATACTTATTTCCTTCACTGTACATACATACATACATACAGGGTTATTCAAAAAGAAGGGGCAGATTTGTGGATTTAATTACAATCAAACTACAGAAGAGTGGAAGACACATGAATATATAGTTATTGATGTGTCTTCCACTAATCAGCTGTTTCTTGAACACTTACCAGTTACACGCTTATGGGTCTTTCAATTTATTTTGATGCATAAAAACAATGTTGATGGCCAAGAACATCCTGCTGCCCACATGCCCAAGTAAGGCCATCTTCTAACCCTTTATTAGTCAGAGTGAAGAATCTCATTAACAAGATTGCTCTCACTCCGGAGGATTCATTACCACTATTCATTACAAGATTGCCCATTAATACTACATTTCCACTTGAACCAAAAGGACGTACAAGTATCTCTTCCAGCATCAGAGTTGGTACGGAGTGGTACCGGAGCCGATTCTTCACCATACACAGCAGGTATCATCTGTCTTTGACAGCTGACACCACCCGCAATAGCCTTGATCAGCACTCATGGTGATCATGGCTGTTAACCTTTTAAATTCAGCTGTCAATTTGGATCTATCAGATGCCTTCTATTTGTGAAAAAATTCTTATTTTACAGCATTTTTTTCACACCTGCCTAAAACTTTTGCGCAATACTGTATGCAGGCATCACGTATGACTTGACCCCTTCCCATCCTACTAATTTGTCATGGAGAGCAGATTTTTTCCACTAACTATTCCTGTACTATTGGGGAGTAGTAATAGTGCAGGCACAAAAGCTGTGACTACAATTATTTGTATATGCTGGATATATTATATAGCCGAGACCCAAATCTCAACAGCCAGGATCAGTGCTAACTCCAATCTCAACGGTTTAACCCCTTAAATGCCACGGTCAATAGTGGCACCGAATTGCTTTCGAAATATGGAGAGGGCTCCCTCTGTAGGCCAACTGGTGCCCCTGTGACATGATCGCAGGGTGTCAATTATGATGGCAGTTGGAGGTCTAACAACGGTGCCCAGCTCCGCTGCCATGTGCATAGAAAGGACCTAATTGGCAGCCTCTCAGCTATTGCTCATCAGTGTAAAAGTGCTCTTTGCAGCGACTCTTCCTTTTGCATTCTTGTAAAAATCTTCCATTAGATTTCTAGTCCACACTTGTAACAATCTTCTAGTTAGAGAGGTGAAGGTATATTTTGCACCTATACTTCAAGCTGTGCTGAGGATGTCTGCATTTAACTGACACGCATTCATCTGAAAGCACGGTAATTAGCACCTCCTGACTTTGGCAGCCTATTATTAATGATACCAGAAAATTTGTTTGTGGGCATAAGAAAAACACCTAGAAATGAGAACAAGTGAGAAAATCCCTTTTAAACATTTTTATGAGGCACCCCATTGTGTATTATGAAGACTATCCTATTTTTCCTGAAAGAGAAATTATTAGAACATAAGAACATATATTGTAACTAGAGATAAGCGAGCATGCTCGGTAAGGTGAGCGGGGGGTGACGGGGGAGAGCGGAGGGGAGCCGGGGTGAGAGAGAGGGGCTATCCCTTGCTGCCCCCCCCCCCCGAGCACGCTCGGAGGAGAAGGCAGTTACTCGTGATGAGCGAGGTTCACTCGAGTAACTCACCTTACCGAGCGTGCTCGCTCATCTCTAATTGTAACTTACCTTTGAAAGTGTTATCTAACACTGCCATTGTTAAAAAATAAAAAAGGAAACAGTATTCACCCCGTTTTCCCCTCGATGATCCAGCGCTGAAGCTCAGGTGGTCCTGTTCTGGTCTCTGTTTACAAGCAATCAGACATGAGACAGTGGATTGGAAAGGGTTAATAAATAAAGTATCTTTTAAAAAATACTTTCTGCCACCTTCTTCTGACAACCAAAACCTTTATATGGGGGCTTCTTATTTGTGGGACAATGTGTGATTTCTATTGGTACCATTTTGGGGTACGTATGAGTTTTTGATTGCTTTTTATTAAATTATTTATTGGAAATGGTGTGACCAAAAAAGCTCAATTCTTGCATTTATATATATTTTTCTCATGGCTTTCACTGTGCTGGATAAATAATGCTTTATTTTAATAGATGGGACTTTCCCGGACCCAGCAATACCAAATATGTTTCATTTTTTGGTTTGGATTTTAAATTATAAATATGAGAAAAGGTTCTGTTTTTTTTAAGTTTTAATAATTTTTTTTTTGCAATTATTGAAAAAACGTTTTTCACTTGTTTTTACTTTTTTTTTTTAGTCCCCTAAGCGGATTTGAACTTTTGACTATTTGATCGCTTATACAGTATACTGCATTACTATAATATTGCATTACATTGTATTTTGACAGGAATTCTATTAAGACATGATCTAAGCACGTTTTAATAGGTAAACATTCATGACAGCCTTGGGGGCCTTCATAAGGCCCCAGGCTCCCATGACACCTGAATGGCATCCCACTATCTCATTGTAGCGGGCCATTCAGGACCTTTTAATCCTAATGGCGACATTTTAAATGGTTAGCAACAGCGATTAGAGTTAGTTCCTATTGCAGCTTTTGGGGTGAGTTACAGCTGTCAAAAACAGACAACACCCTCCATGTATGGAGCGAGCTTGATCCCCAAGCCTGCTTCAGATAAGCTCCATGCACATCCCATATATGTTAGATGGCACAAAGGGGTTAAAAGGGAAGTTTCTGGGGTTATTCAAAAGATCATAGCACGAAAAAGTAGCCAAAATATAGAAAAAAAACCCTACTCACATCTTAAATGCTCCCCTTTTCCAGCACACTATTTCAGTCCAGTGCTGAAAGCTCCTGTGGCGGTCATGTACTGTTCATTGTTCATGTGTCATTCATGCACACATGATATTGAGGCCAGAAATCGGCTGCAGAAGTCACATGACCAATGAACATCATGTGATCACTGCCACTTTTCTGTCCTCTGTGAATTTTTTAATAGTCTGGGAAAACACCTTTAATAACCAAATAATCTGGTCAGTGAAAGAGAAAGCTCTCAGCACATAAGCCAAATTTGCCCATGAGGCTCCATTTACCTGGCAGATGCCAAAAATGGTATCAGTTGGGCCATCATGCATTGTTATACCTTTTTTTCAACTGTACGAGTATAGTAAGAAGTAGCAGACTACACTCTTTATATACACAAAAAATGTTTACTAGTGGCAGGGGCATACATAGAAACCATTGGACCCCATAGCAAGAATTAGATTTGAGCCCACACCCAAACAAAAATAGTTTGGAGCCTCCTCATCATTCCTAAGGGCCCATTCAGATTCACACTGGATTGTAGAAATCTGTATGATAATTGTACAGTGTAAATGCCACCAGCAGCTGAACTACATATAACAGTTTCTGTAAGCATAAAAATCAAATGACAATCAACCCTTGTAAGCCGACATTTGATCATCTATGAACAACAGCCTGTTTACTATGAACGGAGGAGGGCGGCTATAACCATTTCTGCCCCCCTAATCCTCCATTCACTGAGCGATTGTTTCTGTGTGGAAGCACAGGAGTGATTATCTCTGGAACAACTGTCGGGGGCTGAAGCGCCCAACAGTCATCCCGTGTAAAAGAGCCCTTGGTTTCCAATTTTTCCCAGTGCAGAAGTTTTCAACTTAGCAATGATTGTAAGGAGACGAGGCAGAGACCATGCCATGGTGCATTAATGGACCCCCAGAGACTGTGTGGTCTGCATAGCACACCACTGTAATATATATGTATGTATATGTTTATAAAGACGATTTCACTTAAACTCCCACCTGCCCAGGGTGTCTTGCTCCTGCCATCATTCGACAGTTTTCCCCACTGCATGAAATGCCCTATTTCCTACCAGTAATCCTCCAGGGAACAAATCTATGTGCAGCCAGCCATCAAACCAACTAGTTCCGCTTGTCAGGGAGAAAGAGGGGAGGATCCCGCCTCTGTTGCCGATTTGTCACGGATCGACTAATCCAAGCGAAGTCGCCGCTACAAATTTGTCACGGCACAGCCTTGATCGATTACTCTAGTAGGATTGCAAGCGAGGAGTCGTTAGAATACTGGCGGATTTGTACCCAGCTTTCTCAGGCTCCTGAACGCATTATGAACGAAAGCTCAAATCACCCACACGTCGGTCTAACGTATCCAGTGCTCTACAATACCCACACACATTCGCTGCCACCACCAGCTCGTATAACACCTGGAACCTGGAACCCGGACTATGAATAATGAACACAATTTTCGAAGTTATGGTTCGTTTTAAAAGAGACATTGCTTGACTAATAAATTGCAGATTTATTCTAAAAAAGACTAGCAGTGCTAAATATCTATATGTATACAGAAATATACAAAAAAGGATGTTACAATGCCGATAAAGTTTACAGGCATACACAACAGACAGTATTTTAAAATAAAGCAAGGAGACAATAAAGTAAGATACCAGATTTGGGATATTTACCCAAGGTTCTGTTCGTGTAGAATCACTGAGGAAAATGGGAAAGCCTTACACTGTGAGCCCCTGATTCTTAAAGGTTTCCCCAGAACACACCTCCCCACACCCTCTCTGGGGTCATTCAGGGAGGGGTGGCGGGTAGAGGCATAGTTACCTGGAAAAACTGTAAAACCATTTTGGCCATATCTTTGCAGGACATACTCTGATCAGGAATATATGCCCAACATATTTTTGGTCATGATTTAATCTATTCAGTGATATGAAGCATAAATTATAATCAGGTATGCAGATATGCCATGTGGGGGTTATACAGGGCCCGTACCACAACATGTGTAGATGCATTTCATTCAGCTGGCCTGCCTGATTCCAAAAATATCATTGATATTGGGATAGGACCTTCACATGACTAATAACCCTTATTAAGTGTTACGGCTGGTGGGTGTGGACCCACTGTGCCAACATACCAGCTAGACCATGATCCAGGACGGGTGAGGTTAGCATCTGATCCCGGTGGACAGAGGTGTTGGAGGGCAATGCTGAGAGTCTGTCCAATTCGCGAGCAGGAGAGGTATAAGGAATACCTAGTATAGGTAAAGGCTGATGTCCTCTGACAAGCTACGGGAGATGGAGATCTAGCCCTAAACTCAAACAGGCTTAGGGAAAATGCCCTGTGTAGAAGCAGGGCTATCGCTCTGACAAGAACGGCCCTGCAGTCTTCACCTAAGGTCTAGCAATCCCTGACAGAGCACAGGAAAGGGGAACTGAAATCTGAATGCATACACAGAAACAATAAACGTAAACAGAAGAGATTCACCGCAGAGATAAATACTATACAAGACAGGACAACACTAGGGAACATGAACACAGGAGAAGTATAAGATGGAGAGCAGGTAAGCACTTAGAAATAGGAACCTGACTGGGTAGCAGCAGCAAGATACACCTGCAATAAGACAATAAGACTAAAATCTCAGCACAGCTAAAAAGGAAACTGTTGGCTTATGTTTTGCAGCTGAACTGGAACACTGTGAGGATTAACCCCTGCACTGCTGGGGAAAAAAAGTACAGCAGTTCAGGTTACCATGGAAACCAGATGATAACTACGTCTGCCAGAAATAACAGGAGGCAGGTAGGTCTGGGACACAGGCCTAATATTAAGAGATATTAATAAAAATCTTTGGAGCCAGGAGTCAATGGGAACCATCTGAGGTGTCACACCTTCTTGGCAGGGGAATAATTAATATCTCCTTATCACTGCCTTAACTTTATGGCCATTCGAACAAAGCGCTTCCTAAGGCCACATGGTCATCAAAGGCCTGGCAGTCTTAAAGGAGGGGAAGACAAAGGGCGAGGATGTCAGTTCAATTTTCCCAGTATCCTGAATGGCAGCTGGTTAAGCATCCGGCATTCCACAGGCTTCCCCTGTGCGGCGGCTGTTGTGTCTCGGGATGCCTGTACTTTTGATTAGTGGGCGGCAGACTGCGACCAATCAGTGCGCTTGTGTCAGATACCATGGGGTGGGAGGAGAAGCCTAGTAGCATGGGCGGTCCCCAGCACCATGAGCCCCATAGCGACTACGTGGTCTACCTACATGGTAAAAGCTGAAAAGAAAAACTTTACAAAAGAGCAGCTTAGCCACATTGTTATGTTCTTGCAGGGAACAAATACCCTCCATGCCCTCCGATGCCCTCCACGAACACCACCAACACATCAAACCATGAATGCAATTATAGCATCATCAAAATTAGGTATACACCAAAAGACATGATTTGGAATGATTTCCCTAACCAACATTGACTTGGAGGACCCTGCCTGAAAGTAGAGTGATTGTCCTGATAGAGGCCTCCCCAAGTTTCATACCTAAGGAACCTAACCTGTCCACAAATGGAGGATAGAGAAGGAAGTACAGCAGATGGAAATGCCAACTGGGCTAGGAAAAGGCGCAGCCATACCAGACACAATAAAAAAGACACAACAAAAGATGGAGGGGATTCAGGCATCTGCACACCAACGAATGGAGGGGTATCATACCTCAGATGTCCGATCACCACTAGACAAAGGAAACAGACAGAACTAGACTTATGCTTCCAACCACCACTGGATGGGTAGAACAAACAAGACAGGACTTAGACCAAACATAGATAATACCAGACAAACACCCACATAGCAGAATCACTAGTACCCATGCCAGGAAGGGGCCGGAATAAATACACACCCGTTATGGCTGATTGGTCAGCTAGGGAAAACATAAATAAATACTGTATATACTCGAGTATAAGCCTAGTTTTTCAGCCCATTTTTTGTGCTGAAAAAAGCCCCCCTCAGGTTATACTCGAGTCAGGGAAGGCTTTAAAAAACCCTCCTGCAGGCTGCTTGAATTCTCTCCGCTGTCATCCCCCACCGTCCTTTTTGCTTGGCTCTGTCATCCCCCGCGATCAGCGCTGTGTAAGTAAGAGCTATGATTGGATCCAGCGTAAGCCAATCACAGCCGTTGCGCGATCATTCACAGCCAATCAAGCTGCTTTAGAATTCTTCCCGCTGTCATCTCCCTGCTCGGCTTTCAAATCCCCTGCCGTCAGTGCTGTGCAAGTAAGCGCTGTGATTGGATTGAGCGCCAGCTGTGATTGGCTGGCACTCAATCCAATCACAGCACTTACTTACACAGCACTGACAGAGCTGAGCATAGACGACGGCGGGGATGACAGTGGGGAGAATTCAAGCAGCTTGTCGCACAGACACAGACGCCAGCTGGGAGGTGAGTATGGAGGTTTTTTTTTTTACCTAGTATATACTCATGTATAGCTCGGCTTATACTCGAGTCAATAAGTTTTCCCAGTTTTTTGTGGTGGAACTTATTGCCTTGGCTTATACTCAGGTCGGATAATACTCAAGTATATATGGTAAGTAGTTGAAATGTTGCTGTACCTTTCAAGTGTTTAATATATTCAAAAAAACATACAAAAAATGATCATTCTGGACACAAGCCTTGAAAATCAGTGCCCTTTTACACCCCGTAGTTATGCAACGGTAGTAATAGAAACTCCTGCAGGCTGTAGAGGAAAAGCAGTACGAAATAGCCACCCTGCAACCAACCCCATGCAGATTAAAATACTTACATACTTTAATGCTATGCCAACCTTTATATATATTTGTGAACATTACGAAATGTGCTTTTACATCGGCGCAGCCTATATTTTATCTATAATTTTCCACCAAACCATTTTACTTGTTGTTCTGATTGATGCTTTTAAAGAACACTTTTTTTTGTAACTTTTTCATTTAGGCAATTTGAATAACATTAAAAAAAGTTGGTAAAATATATACTTCTGATTCTTGAATTAAATCTATTAAAACAAGACTGAACTTTTGGAGACAGTGAAACAAAAGCTAATTGCAGCATGTTCCTTCAGGAACAGACAATAGACAAAAATTCCATTCGTCAGACTAGTTGTAAAGGATATAAAATTATGATACAATTGTCTACTACTTGCGTGTGTTAGACAAAAGGTGCAGCAATGATTATGCTAATTTCAACAACGTGAATTTGTGTTAATCTTTTTTCAGATCGTTTGGAGTATTTAGTACATCAGCCCACAGCAATGCAAAAACTTTTCTGTCTTATTATATTGTTATCCGTCATTGCCCGCTTGTGTGACCTTTATATGTGAATCGTGCAACTTGATGATTTTTAGTTTTCGTGTCTACATTTAAAGCTCAGCTTCCTTCCATTTATTTATTGAAGCCGCTGGTTGAATCTTGTTTATTGCAACTAAGGGCCCATTCAGATGGCCATATATTTGGTTCATGGGCTGCTTGTGTATTCCGCGAACAGCATACGGCCCAATATTAACCTATTTAGGGCCAGTTTTTCACATAGAGTGATGGTCTGGATGAAAAGAATCGCTGCATGTCCTATGCTCATCCGCTTTCACGGAAGAGAACGACATATGAAATGTGCGTGGTCCTTGAATATCGGACAACACACAGATGGGTGTCTGTGTGATGTCCAATGCAAGTTCTGCCCACTTTAATATAGCTAGAGATGAGCGAGTAGTGCCTTAGCTGAGTATCTCCCCGCTCGTCTCTTAAGATTCGGAGGCCGGCAGAGGGCGGGGAGCGGCGGGGGAGAGCAGGGAGGAACGGAGGGGAGCTCTCTCTCTGCCTCTCTCCCCCCCGCTCCCCGCCGCAACTCACCTCTCACTCGTGCCGCGCCCCGAACCTTTAGAGACGAGCGGGGAGATACTCGGCTAAGGCACTACTCGCTCGAGTAATGTGCCTTAGCGAGTATACTCGCTCATCTCTAAATATAGCCTTAGGGCTTAAACAGATGGGCGCATTTGCTAATTCGCTCACAGCTATGGAGCGTATTAGCGCATGAACCAAGGTTTGGGGTTTTTCGGACTATTTAAAACTACATGCTCTTGCGCATGAGTTTGAAAAAAAAAAACAAAAACGACAAGATAGGTCCTGCCCTATCTTTCTTGCCCATAGTGTTAATTACATTCGAGAAAGATAGAGCAAGTACTAAATTTTTTTCACGCGTTCTACTAACACACAAGAATCTTGATAGTGGAAATGAGACCATTGGAATCATTGGTTTAGTTTCATACCATTATGCGCCCGTGATTTTCACGGTCACATAGCGAGGCTAAAACACTCCTATCTGTTTAAGTCCTTAAAGGGGTTGTCTCAAGGCCACAGTGATTTTTTTTTATTGCTCAGTCCCCCTTCTTAAGCACACATTACTATGCAGCAGTGTAAACGGCTTTTAAAGCAGGTTTCTACTCACAGTTCTGGTGTTTCAGCAACTTATAAAACTTCTTCCAAAGATGGCCGCCGGTTCTTTTCCCAAGGATGCACTGCGGTTTTCTCCCATGGTGCACCGCGGGTCTTCTCCCATGGTGCACCATGGGCTCTGTGCGTTCCATTGCCGATTCCAGCCTCCTGATTGGCTGGAATCGGCACACGTGATGGGGCGGAGCTACGCGATGACGCGTAGAAGGGGGTGGAGCCAGAACGCCGCTCGTGCCCGGACGAACCAGAAGAAGAAGACCCTTCTGCGCAAGCGCGTCTAAAAAAGCAAGCAGACAGCGAAATTAGACGGAGCCATGGAGACGTGGACGCTAGCAGCGGAGCAGGTAAGTGAATAACTTCTGTATGGCTCATAATTAATGCACGATGTACATTACAAAGTGCATTAATATGGCCATACAGAAGTGTATAACCCCACTTGCTTTCACGAGACAACCCCTTTAAGGCTTCTTCACACAAGTGTGTGCGCAAAAATGGTCGCTGTAGAGCAACGTATTTGCACATGAACAAGGTTGGATCAAGTACATTTTCGCGCATCTCTGTGCATAGTACTGTACTTTTTGTACCTGCAGGGCCGGTTTATACATGCGCGCAACACACCCATTCTGTGAATTAAAAGACTATTAGCCTATGTATGTTCTTTTTTGGGTGATTTTGCATAGCGTTTCACGCATCCGTTTGCGTATTTGCGCACCTCCCATAGGCTTCTATAGGGGCGTTTGCTGCGCAAAACACAGAAAGATAGAGCAGGCCCTACTTTTTCCAATGAGTTCTATTCTATGTATTTTGTGTATATTTTATGCATGCAAAAACGTGCAAATACGTGTAAAGAAGCACTAAGGTAAACAAGTCCCATCGATCATTAAACCAGCTATAGGAATAATTAGAGCATACCGATTGTCATTTTTTTTTGGGCTGCTTGAGACACGTGTATGTGGCCCGGTCGCGGGCAGTGTCGGATTCAGCTGCGGACTCCCGAATGCGGAATCTGACCTGCCCGTGGACATGAGCCCTAAAGGAGAGACAGATGGACAATGGGAAGTAGTGCTAGCAAAAATGGGACCAAAAGACCTCACCTCATAATTATAATGTATTGGTCACTGAACTGGGAACCTCAACAATAGAGAAAATGAAGCGGCTCACCAGCAGGAGGAACAGACTTGACTGGAATCAATTGTAGAAGATGGCCAGAAAAGGATCCAGCATTCATAAAGTCATGGCTTTATGGAGACTAAGAACAGCTGGGACAGCTTGAAATGCGGCAGCTTGTCACACCATTGTTTGTCCTTCCTGTTGGGATTGTAATATGTCTCAATAAAGCCGTGATTTTATGGATGATTGTCTTCAACAATAATTTAAACTTCAAACGTTGTATGTTCCATTTTGAATTTGTGAAGAACTTGAAAGCCACCAGCAAAGTTGTTTACTAAGAAATTGGTACAACCACTGGAAACTGCAGGAATGTTGTTGGATGTGCATGATGGAGGCAGGCTGAGATGGAAAATGGTGACAAAAGGTTAAAGAGATAAAGACAGATTGTTGGCTTCTCCAAAAAAGTCTTTACACAAATTGACTCAGCAAATGGACATCCGAGAGTGTGTGCCAAAGAACTGCAAAGAGAGCTTGTCTTCACGCATACCAAGTGGCTGCAGTGCATGAGTTGAAAGGTCCTAGTAAAAACAAATGCCTTGTATATCTGAATGTTCTTGATAGAAACAAAAGTTAGGGAGAGCGCCATCACAAAAATGAAAAAATTAATAACTATATGGGATTCTACTTACCGGGTGTCAGGCGGGGCAACAAACATAAATTTGTGTCCCACCTGCACCGGGAATCCAAGTTCACCTTTAGAGGGTTTCTTTGCCGATGGGTGGAGTTTTATCCAGAAAAGCTAGTACTAGAGAATCTAATAGTTCTACTAAGCTAATCTAGAGAGCAGCAGCTCGAAAAGTACCCCAAGAAGTTTCAAAAAACAAATTGGGAAATTGACAATGATACAAAAAAAGAAAAAAACTTTTCTATTCACTGCGCTGCACTCCCAACCCAAACCGTCCTGTGGGAATAAGCTACTAAAAACTAAAGTCAATAGTGAGCTATAATTTTATTCCCCATATTCCACATAACAGATATATTAAAAGCAACGCGTTTCTGCGTCCACTGATGCCTTTATCAAGCTAAAAACAAATCTGTTCTAACACTCATATAAATACATACATAAAATACCTTAATCATATGTATAGATGTCCTTCATCTGTTTCCTTATCGTCGCTCCACGCTGAACGCCGGTCCGGCGTGTGTGGGCAGAAGGAGGAGTTCCCCAACTCACCGGTCTACGTCATCTGACAGCAGAGCCGGAGTACGTGCGTTCCACCCTGTGCGCTGCGTCTCACGTCTTCACTAATGAGGAGCGTGATATGCAGAAGCTCGTCTCGCTTCTGTTTCCTATCAGCTCCGCTATACGGAGTATTCATGAAGGCTTAACAGTCCTTCTTGTGCTATGCAGCAGCGCTCAGTGGCGGATCGTAATGCCAATATCTCACAAATAGTATGATCACTAGTTAAACCAATCTGCTCTAACTTCCTATCTCTATTTTCAAACTATTTTAAAACTATTTTAAAACTATTATATAGGTAGTATATACATATAAATATAATACATGAAAATTCATAGTGTTAACCCTATAACGACATTCATATTGCTATACATAAATCTACAATATAAATAAACAACAATTTACTCTTTCATAATTCTCAATAAATAGGTATATAAATAAATAAATATAGTACAAGAAAATCAATATTATTAACCCTATGAAAAATACTCCTAATGCAATAGATAAAAAAATGTCCTTATATATTTATCAATATACAACAATAAACTATTTCATAATAATCAATAATTTAATATATATACTAACACTATCCTAAAACTACCATCCTGTTAACTGATATATAGTGTGCTTACGATCTTTTCCTGTGCATAATACCCCGAAATAATAAATATCTAAAACTCTATATCATATCAAGTTATTTTTTCTAAAGTCTCATTCAAGCCGTTCGGATACAGAGGATTCATCCGGAATATCCAGAACATTTCCCGCTGGCATAAATGGGAAAATGTTGATTTTTTCTCAGAAAAAATTTACTGAGCATAATACTGGGGTATTTAGATGTCAAAAAAATCGATGTAAGTGTTGCGCATATATTCCGAATGGAAGAAAAAAAGTTTTTATAGAACGAGAAAATAAATCAATTTACCTCAGAGAATGGTTGAATTGTGAGTCCACATGGGTTATCTATTTATTGGAATGCCCATGTGGACTCAAATATATTGGTCGAACTACGAGAATTTTAAGATTGAGGATCAATCAACACCGTTTTAACATTGCATCTGGTTTTACTAAACATAGCGTATCACGCCATTTTAAGGAAACACACAAACAAAATCCAACTAAATTAGTTGTTACGCCATTAGAGACTATCCCGTCCAGATCATTTTCCCATTTATGCCAGCGGGAAATGTTCTGGATATTCCGGATGAATCCTCTGTATCCGAACGGCTTGAATGAGACTTTAGAAAAAATAACTTGATATGATATAGAGTTTTAGATATTTATTATTTCGGGGTATTATGCACAGGAAAAGATCGTAAGCACACTATATATCAGTTAACAGGATGGTAGTTTTAGGATAGTGTTAGTATATATATTAAATTATTGATTATTATGAAATAGTTTATTGTTGTATATTGATAAATATATAAGGACATTTTTTTATCTATTGCATTAGGAGTATTTTTCATAGGGTTAATAATATTGATTTTCTTGTACTATATTTATTTATTTATATACCTATTTATTGAGAATTATGAAAGAGTAAATTGTTGTTTATTTATATTGTAGATTTATGTATAGCAATATGAATGTCGTTATAGGGTTAACACTATGAATTTTCATGTATTATATTTATATGTATATACTACCTATATAATAGTTTTAAAATAGTTTGAAAATAGAGATAGGAAGTTAGAGCAGATTGGTTTAACTAGTGATCATACTATTTGTGAGATATTGGCATTACGATCCGCCACTGAGCGCTGCTGCATAGCACAAGAAGGACTGTTAAGCCTTCATGAATACTCCGTATAGCGGAGCTGATAGGAAACAGAAGCGAGACGAGCTTCTGCATATCACGCTCCTCATTAGTGAGGACGTGAGACGCAGCGCACAGGGTGGAACGCACGTACTCCGGATCTGCTGTCAGATGACGTAGACCGGTGAGTTGGGGAACTCCTCCTTCTGCCCACACACGCCGGACCGGCGTTCAGCGTGGAGCGACGATAAGGAAACAGATGAAGGACATCTATACATATCATTAAGGTATTTTATGTATGTATTTATTTGAGTGTTAGAACAGATTTGTTTTTAGCTTGATAAAGGCGTCAGTGGACGCAGAAACGCGTTGCTTTTAATATATCTGTTATGTGGAATATGGGGAATAAAATTATAGCTCACTATTGACTTTTGTTTTTAGTAGCTTATTCCCACAGGACGGTTTGGGTTGGGAGTGCAGCGCAGTGAATAGAAAAGTTTTTTTCTTTTTTGTATGAATGTTCTTGATGGTTTACAGACGAGGCATGGTTTCACTTGAGTGGCTATGTAAACTTTCCAAATATGCAGACGTGGGCAGCTGAAAATCCTCATGAAATCCACGAAACTCCACTTCATCTTGGAAAATCTGCCATCTACTGTGCAAGATCACGTTGATGCATAATTGGCCCCACCTTTTTTGACAGTCCTGTGACCGGTGTAGTGTATGTGGAAATTTTCCATGGGATTATAAATCAATTGGACGATGAGGAAAATAACAACAGCTATTTTTAACAGGATGGGCGATCTGTCACACTGCCAATGCAACCATCTCTGAAATCCAAGCATTGCTTTTGGATTGAATAATTTCTAAGGGACTTGGGCCACTGCGGTCACCTGATGTGACCCCACTGGACTTTGACTTGTGGGGCTTCCTGAAGAGGAAAGTTGATTGAAATAAGCCACACACTATCGAGGAATTGTAAAGGAACATGACGCAAGGAATTGTAGCAGGAATACCTGACGTCCGTGCAGAATATTCAGCAATACAGGTACAGGCGTGCTTGACCACTTCCAGCACATATTATGAGGGGTTCCTGATGTTTATTAAGTAAGATAGGTTTTCATCAAACTTCAATAAAATGTGTTCATTAGTCTGGGAGTTATCATTGGACTTCAGTGAGTGGGACACCCTATAGAGGGGTGGGCAAAAGTATGGAAACACCGTATGAAATACATGTGAATTTTAACCATTAGCACTGAGCTGCCCTTTTGACCCCTGCTTGTCTGAGAGCTTTCCACCAAATTTGTGTTTACTTCACCTCTTTCCCTGCTCTTGGTAGTTTTAGGAGCCAGCTGGTAACAGCAGCTGAGTGGCTCAAACCCCTGACCAATGGAACATTGTTGCTCAGGCAGATGTTCACTTCTGCGTGTCAGCATCTGTGTCATATTACCTCCACTTAAGTTACATAGAATTATAAATCATATTTCAATAAGACATGTAGAGACAGATTTTAAGGCATGCATCTTGTACGGTGTTTCCATATTTTTGTCCACCCCCTGCATATATTAAGTTAGGAAAAGGAAATCACTACTGACCACCAACTCTCTGTTGCTAAAATATGGCAAACAAAACCTTTTAGCTCAGGCTCTGGGACCCAATGACTATGGCATGAAGCCAATCCAAACAAAATAACCAACTTGGCAGCATCAATAGGTGCAAATAACATAGATCCATTTATTCTCCCATAAAGCACAGATACAGGCTACATTTCGACCATTGTGGTCTTTGTCAAGCTCAGTGAATGACATACAGAGTGCAATATAAATAACCAGGATATTCATCAGAACACCAATCAGAATAAAGGTTTACACCCCGTTCCTAATCACACCCAACATGTAGCAGGTATAAAAGATATCAATAGTCAAATCACAATACATTAACATACACAATACATACAATATATATACAGACATAACATGACCAGGGCGGCTCCATCCATCACATCCGGCGAGTAGCGGCATGAGGGCAGTCCGATTCTATCAGAAGGGTTGTGTGATGATAAGCTGACCACAGGTTGTCCCACTTCAACAATCAGCTGTAATTTCTGAGGAACCTGGTAGCAAGGGTCCGATTCCGCTGTAGTGCACTAGAGGGTCTTGAATGAGGGACCCCACTTCTATTTACTAATGAAATGAAAATGCATTTTTTAAAACCACAACCAGGCAACTCTAACACCGACTTACCTCCTGAAGAACTAAAGATTTAAGTGTCAACATCCTTGATTCTTCTTGTCCCCAACAGATGATAGTAACATAGTTCGTAAGGCTGAATGAAGACAATGTCCATCTAGTCCAGCCTGTTTATCCTCCTGTGTTGTTGATCCAGAGGAAGGCAAAAAACCCCAAGAGGCAGGAGCAAATTAGCCCTTTTGGCGGAAAAATTCCTTCCCGACTCCCTAATGGCAATCAGACTGTTCCCTCGATCAACCCCTAGTAGTTCCTACCTGCCTGTATACCCGGATTAACAATTAACCTTAGATTTATATCCTGTAATATCCTTCCGCTCTAGAAAGACATCAAGTCCCCTTTTAAACTCCTCTATGGATTTTGCCATCACCACATCCTCAGGCAGAGAGTTCCACAGTCTCACTGCTATTACAGTAAAGAACCCTTTTCTGTGTTGGTGATAAAACCTGCTTTCCTCTAGACGTAGCGGATTCCCTCTTGTTACCTTCGCAGTCCTGGGTATAAACGGATCATGGGAGAGATCCTTGTATTGTCCCCTCATGTATTTATACATAGTTATTTGATCACCCCTTAGCTGTATTTTTTCCAGGGTAAACAATCCCAATTTGGATAGCCTCTCTGGGTATTCTAGTCCCGTCATTCCATGTATTAGTTTAGTTGCCCTTTTTTGAACCCCCTCCAGTACTGTAGCATCTTTCCTGAGCACCGGAGTCCAGAACTTTGCGCAGTACTCCATGTGGAGCCTGACTAGTGCCTTATATAATGGAAGGATAATGTTCTCGTCCCTCGCCCCTATACCTCTTTTAATGCACCCCAAGACTTTATTAGCTTTTGCAGCAGCTGACTGGCATTGGTTACTCCAGTTTAGTCTATAATCCACTAGTACCCCCAGGTCTTTTTCCATATCACTTTTCCCTAGCAGTACCCCATTTAGTGTATATTGGTGACATCCGTTTCTCCTGCCCATGTGCATAATCTTACATTTTTCAATTATGTCGAAAGTTGGTCATCCAAACCCTTGGCTATCGGAGGTTTCAGACAACTCAAGTGTAATGTGCATGGGGTCCTTAACCCAGACAACCCTTGAAGAAGAGTTAATTGTGTAATTTTAATTATCTGAAAATTGTGTCCTTTGAAAAATATACAGACTTCTAGATAGTAAATTATTTATTGCGTCTGATTGTTCGTATATTCTCCGTCCCAGCATTACCGGAATGTTTTTCAGCAAGAAAATCAGGTTGCTACCTAAGCCTGGAGAACAAAATCTGACAAACTGTAGGTGATACATTTGTTGAGAAAATGGAGCTTCAAAAGGCAAGATGTCGTGACTAATATAGATATCATTTTGTCTCAACAATTTTCTTGACAAATTGTATCTCCAGCATAACAGTTGAAATAAACAATACTGTCAGCTTCTAACATCATCAAGTCGCTATGGAAAATATTGTCTTTGAACGTCTGCCATACCGAGAATACCTGGGCTACCCCAACGTTACATCCAAAAGGCCTTGTCAGGACTGAGCTCATGGTCTGCACTAAGGGGGTATTCAGACAGGATGATAAGGACAGTGCAAAGAGAGAATGAAATCATTAGCTTCCCTGCACATTAATATGTGGGATATACAGTATGTACTAAAGGAAGCAGATAAGTAAAATGGTATTTTCTCATTTCTAAGGATGGATGTACAATGGGATTATCAGATGAAATTTAATCAGAAACTCTTCATTCCACCTGAATTACAATGAGAGAGCTGTGGGTGCCATCCGGGGGAGGATTTGATGATGTGTTTCTGTTACATTAATCAATAACTTGAGCAAATATAGAGGAAGTATGCAGGATTTTGCAGTAATGGGTCCGGGCATATTCACCGCTATACATATATGTTCCCCATAATAGCATCAATGTAAGGCTACTACAATACTCAATATAAACACAGAAAGAAACAAGGACTAAGGCCAACTAATTAATTTAATTAACCCCTTGAGGCTGTTTTCACAGGGCTGAAAAAAATCATGCGAGATTTGTGCGTTGCAAGACGCTCAAATATTGCACGAATATGAACCCCATTCTTTTGAGCGATTTTTTTTTCCCGCACCGCGATGTCATGGCACATTTCATTTTTGGGCATGGCCTCGCATCACCCATTGTTTACAATGGAACTGGTGGCAGCATCGCACAATCACTGCCTGCATGACACTCCGCTGCCACTTCTCCTGGATTACATGCTGCCCACCCCCCCCCCCCCCGCACGACCCAGTGTCCACAGCACACACCAAAGTGTCCCTGCGCAGCCTTCAGCTGCCCTCATGCCACGCCACCCTCATGTCTATTTATAAGTGCATCTGCCATGAGGAGGAACCGCAGGCACACACTGCAGAGGGTTGGCACGGCTAGGCAGCGACCCTCTTTAAAAGGGGCAGGACGATAGCCCACAATGCTGTACAGAAGCAGTGAGAAATATAATCCTGTGCCACCGCCATCAGGAGCTGCACACGTGGGCATAGCAATGGGGAACCTATGTGCCACACACTATTCATTTTGTCAAGGTGTCTGCATGCCCCAGTCAAACCGCATTTTTTTATAAATAGTCACAGGCAGGTACAACTCCGCAATGGGAATTCCATGTGCACCCACAGCATGGGTGGCTCCCTGGAACCCACCGGCGGTACATAAATATATCCCATTGCAGTGCCCTGGACAGCAAAGCTAATGTCAGGTTTAATGCAGGTGGGCTTCGGCCCACATTGCATGCCCCAGTCAGACTGGGGTTCTTTAGAAGTAGACACATGCAGTTACAACTCCGTGTGGACCGACAGCATGGGTGGCTCCCTGGAACCCACCGGCGGTACATAAATATATCCCATTGCATTGCCCATCACAGCTGAGGTAATGTCATGTTTAATGCAGGTGGGCTTCGGCCTACACTGCATGCCCCAGTCAGACTGGGGTTCTTTAGAAGTGGACACATGCAGTTACAACTCCGTGTGGACCGACAGCATGGGTGGGTGCCAGGAAGCCACCAGCGGTACATAAATATATCCCATTGCAGTGCCCAGCACAGCTGATGTAACGTCAGCTTTAATGCAGGTGGGCAAAAAATTAATTGGATTACACTGTAGGCGAGGGCCCCAAAAAATTGGTGTACCAACAGTACTAATGTACCTCAGAAAAATTGCCCAAGCCCAACCAAGAGGGCAGGTGAAACCCATTAATCGCTTTGGTTAATGTGGCTTAATTTGTAACTAGGCCTGGAGGCAGCCCAGTTAAAATAAAAATTGGTTCTGGTGCAAGTTTCAACGCTTTAATGAGCATTGAAACGTATAAAAATTGTTTACAAAAATTATATGACTGAGCCTTGTGGGCCTAAGAAAAATTGCCCGTTCGGCGTGATTACGTCAGGTTTCAGGAGGAGGAGCAGGAGGAGGAGGATGAATAGAATACACAGATTGATGAAGCTAAAAGGTCCTACGTATTGCTTAGGTATCGCTGCTGTCCGCTGGTGGAGAAGAGAAGTCTGGGGAAATCCAGGCTTTGTTCATCTTGATGAGTGTAAGCCTGTCGGCACTGTTGGTTGACAGGCGGGTACGCTTATCCGTGATGATTCCCCCAGCCGCACTAAACACCCTCTCTAACAAGACGCTAGCCGCAGGACAAGCAAGCACCTCCAGGGCATACAGCGCGAGTTCAGGCCACGTGTCCAGCTTCGACACCCAGTAGTTGTAGGGGGCAGAGGCGTCACCGAGGACGGTCGTGCGATCGGCTACGTACTCCCTCACCATCCTTTTACAGTGCTCCCGCCAACTCAGCCTTGACTGGGGAGCGGTGACACAGTCTTGCAGGGGAGCCATAAAGCTGGCAAAGGCCTTGGAGAATGTTCCCCTGCCTGCGCTGTACATGCTGACTGATCTCTGCGCCTCTCCTGCTACCTGGCCCTCAGAACTGTGCCTTCTGCCACTAGCGCTGTCGGATGGGAATTTTACCATCAGTTTGTCCGCCAGGGTCCTGTGGTATAGCATTACTCTCGAAACCCTTTCCTCTTCGGGTATGAGAGTGGAAAGGTTCTCCTTATACCGTGGGTCAAGCAGTGTGTACACCCAGTAATCCATAGTGGCCAGAATGCATGTAACGCGAGGGTCACGAGAAAGGCATCCTAACATGAAGTCAGCCATGTGTGCCAGGGTACCTGTACGCAACACATGGCTGTCCTCACTAGGAAGATCACTTTCAGGATCCTCCTCCTCCTCCTCCTCAGGCCATACATGGATGACAAGCAAGCAGCATGGGTACCCTCAGCAGTGGGCCAAGCTGTCTCTTCCCCCTCCTCCTCATCCTCCTCATGCTCCTCCTCCTCAACGCGCTGAGATATAGACATGAGGGTGCTCTGACTATCCAGCGACATACTGTCTTCCCCCGCCTCCGTTTCCGAGCGCAAAGCGTCTGCCTTTATGCTTTGCAGGGAACTTCTCAAGAGGCATAGCAGAGGAATGGTGACACTAATGATTGCAGCATCCCCGCTCACCATCTGGGTAGACTCCTCAAAGTTTCCAAGGACCTGGCAGATGGCTGCCAAGCAGGCCCACTCTTCTGTAAAGAATTGAGGAGTCTGACTCCCACTACGCCGCCAATGTTGGAGTTGGTATTCCATTATAACTCTACGCTGCTCATAGAGTCTGGCCAACATGTGGAGCGTAGAGTTCCACCATGTGGGCATGTCGCACAGCAGTCGGTGCACTGGCAGATTAAACCGATGTTGCAGGGTCCGCGGGGTGGCAGCATCCGTCTTGGACTTGCGGAAATGTGCGCTGACCCGGCACACCTTTCCGAACAGGTCTGACAAGTGTGGGTAGCTTTTCCGAAAGCTCTGAACCACCAAATTAAAGACATGGGCCAGGCATGGCACGTGCGTGAGGCTGCCGAGCTGCAGAGCCGCCACCAGGTTACGGCCATTGTCACACACGACCATGCCTGGTTGGAGGCTCAGCGGCGCAAGCCAGCGGTTGGTCTGCTCTGTCAGACCCTGCAGCAGTTCGTGGGCCGTGTGCCTCTTCTCTCCTAAGCTGAGTAGTTTCAGCATGGCCTGCTGACGCTTGCCCACCGCTGTGCTGCCACGCCGCGCGACACCGACTGCTGGCGACGTGCTGCTGCTGACACATCTTGATTGCGAGACAGAGGTTGCGTAGGAGGAGGGTGGTTTAGTGGAGGAAGCATACACCGCCGCAGATACCAGCACCGAGCTGGGGCCTGCAATTCTGGGGTGGGTAGGACGTGAGCCGTCCCAGGCTCTGACTCTGTCACAGCCTCCACTAAATTCACCCAATGTGCCGTCAGGGAGATATAATGGCCCTGCCCGCCTGTGCTTGTCCACGTGTCCGTTGTTAAGTGGACCTTGTCAGTAACCGCGTTGGTGAGGGCGCGTACAATGTTGCGGGAGACGTGGTCGTGCAGGGCTGGGACGGCACATCGGAAAAAGTAGTGGCGACTGGGAACTGAGTAGCGCGGGACCGCCGCCGCCATCATACCTTTGAAAGCCTCCGTTTCCACAACCCTATACGGCAGCATCTCCAGGCTGATAAATTTGGCTATGTGCACGTTTAACGCTTGAGCGTGCGGGTGCGCGGCGGCGTACTTGCGCTTGCGCTTCAACACTTGCGCTAGCGACAGCTGGACGGTGCGCTGAGAGACATTGGTGGATGGGGCCGAGCACAGCGGAGGTGAGGGTGTGGGTGCAGGCCAGGAGACGGTAGTGCCTATGTCCTGAGAGGGGGGTTGGATCTCAGTGGCAGGTTGGGGCACAGGGGGAGAGGCAGCGGTGCAAACCGGAGGCGGTGAACGGCCTTCGTCCCACCTTGTGGGGTGCTTGGCCATCATATGTCTGCGCATGCTGGTGGTGGTGGCTCCCCGGCTGATCTTGGCGCGACAAAGGTTGCACACCACTGTTCGTCGGTCATCTGCACTCTCAGTGAAAAACTGCCAGACCTTTGAGCACCTCGGCCTCTGCAGGGTGGCATGGCGCGAGGGGGCGCTTTGGGAAATAGTTGGTGGATTATTCGGTCTGGCCCTGCCTCTACCCCTGGCCACCGCACTGCCTCTTCCAACCTGCCCTGCTGCTGCACTTGCCTCCCCCTCTGAAGACCTGTCCCCAGTAGGCGTAGCAAACCAGGTGGGGTCAGTCACCTCATCGTCCTGCTGCTCTTCCTCCGAATCCTCTGTGCACTCCTCCCTCGGACTTACTCCAATTACTACTACCTGAGTGATAGACAACTGTGTCTCATCGTCATCGTCCTCCTCACCCACTGAAAGCTCTTGAGACAGTTGCTGGAAGTCCCCAGCCTCATCCCCCGGACCCCGGGAACTTTCCAAAGGTTGGGCATCGGTCACGACAAACTCTTCCGGTGGGAGAGGAACCATTGCTGGCCATTCTGGGCAGGGGCCCGGGAACAGTTCCTGGGAGTCTGCCTGCTCCTCAGAATGTGTCATTGTAATGGAGTGAGGAGGCTGGGAGGAAGGAGGAGCAGCAGCCAGAGGATTCAGATTTGCAGCAGTGGACGGCGCAGAATTCTGGGTGGTCGATAGATTGCTGGATGCACTTTCTGCCATCCACGACAGGACCTGCTCACACTGCTCATTTTCTAATAAAGGTCTACCGCGTGGACCCATTAATTGTGAGATGAATGTTGGGACGGCAGAAACGTGCCTCTCTCCTAATCCCGCAGCAGCCAGCTGCGATACAGCTGGATCAGGAGCTCGGCCTGTGCCCACACCCTGACTTGGGCCTCCGCGTCCTCGCCCGCGTCCACGTCCTCTAGGCCTACCCCTACCCCTCAGCATGCTGTATTACCAGTAGTGCAGAAATAGAATGCTGTAATTAAATGTGCCGCTTATTGGCCTGTGGTTGGAGGCTGACTTCCCTTACGGAACGCACAGCAGAGCCAGGAAACAATTTTGCGCACGCCTGTAGTGAGACGTAGGAGCGTATGACTGAGCTAGTGGAATTCACAGCGCAGAAGCAGTCAAGTGGCCAAAGGCCAGTAGTAGGCCTTAAGTATTTTGCTTCTATTTTTTTTAAATGCTGAGCTGATACAGCAGACAGATACTGTAGGCAGCGTATAATATTATGTATACTGTTTCCCTCTGGCGGGATGACAGCGCTGATGTAACAGAGACAGCAGATCCAGGAAACAATTTTGCGCAAGCCTGCTGTAACGCTTAGCTGCGTATTAATTACGACTACTTCCCCCAGCAGACAGATACTGTAGGCAGCATATAATATTATGTATACTGTTTCCCTCTGGCGGGATGACAGCGATGATGTAACAGAGACAGCAGATCCAGGAAACAATTTTGCGCAAGCCTGCTGTAACGCTTAGCTGCATATTAATTAGGACTACAGCCCTAAGCAGATAGATACTGTAGGCAGCGTATAATATTATGTATACTGTTTCCCTCTGGCGGGATGACAGCGCTGATGTAACAGAGACAGCAGATCCAGGAAACAATTTTGCGCAAGCCTGCTGTAACACTTAGCTGTGTATTAATTAGGACTACAACCCCCAGCAGATAGATACTGTAGGCAGCGTATAATATTATGTATACTGTTTCCCTCTGGCGGGATGACAGCGATCATGTAACAGAGACAGCAGATCCAGGAAACAATTTTGCGCAAATCCTGCTGTAACGCTTAGCTGCGTATTAATTAGGACTACAACCCCCACCAGATAGATACTGTAGGCAGCGTATAATATTATGTATACTGTTTCCCTCTGGCGGGATGACAGCGCTGATGTAACAGAGACAGCAGATCCAGGAAACAATTTTGCGCAAGCCTGCTGTAATGCTTAGCTGCGTATTAATTAGGACTACTTCCCCCAGCAAATAGATACTGTAGGCAGTGTATAATATTATGTATACTGTTTCCCTCTGGCGGGATGACGGCGCTGATGTAACAGAGACAGCAGATCCAGGAAACAATTTTGCGCAAGCCTGCTGTAACGCTTAGCTGCGTATTAATTAGGACTACAACCCCCAGCAGATAGATACTGTAGGCAGCGTATAATATTATGTATACTGTTTCCCTCTGGCGGGATGACGGCGCTGATGTAACAGAGACAGCAGATCCAGGAAACAATTTTGCGCAAGCCTGCTGTAACGCTTAGCTGCGTATTAATTAGGACTACAACCCCTAGCAGATAGATACTGTAGGCAGTGTATAATATTATGTATACTGTTTCCCTCTGGTGGGATGACGGCGATCATGTAACAGAGACAGCAGATTCAGGAAACAATTTTGCGCAAGCCTGCTGTAACGCTTAGCTGCATATTAATTAGGACTACAACCCCCAGCAGATAGATACTGTAGGCAGCGTATAACATTATGTATACTGTTTCCCTCTGGCGGGATGACGGCGATAAATTTTTTGGAAAAAGCCCACTGCGTATATAGCCTGAATATCTCTTTCCCTGCCTCACCAGTACTGCCCCTCTACTCTGTACAATGACTGCAGACTGCGGACGCAATGCTCTGCACGGCCGATATACAAAAAAAAAATTGTGCAACACTGCTAAAAGCAGTCTGCACAGTACTGCACACGGTCAGATGTGGCCCTAAGAAGGACCGTTGGGGTTCTTGAAGCCTACAATAATTCCTAACGCTCTCCCTATAGCAGCTCCAACACGATAGCACTTTCCCTCAGCTATGTCAGAATGCATCTACACTACCCCCAGCAGAGACCCAGTACACTTGTGGACAGGCATACAGCGGTGATGTAAGAGGCAACACAGAGGCAGGAAAGAATTTTGCGCAAGCCTGCTGTAACACTTAGCTGGCTGCGTATGAATTAGGACAACTACCCCCAGCAGAGACCCAGTACACTTAGAACGGTCACAGGCAGCCCAAATAGATTTTTTTTCCTAAATGTTTTTGGAAAGGCCCTCTGCCTATATACACTAAATATGTCTTCTGTCCCTGCCTCACCACTACTGGCCCTGGACAATGTAAAATTACTGCAGGACGCAATGTTCTGCACGGCCGATATACAAAAAAAAAAAAGTGCAACACTGCAAAAAGCAGCCTCCACACTACTGCACACGGTTAGATGTGGCCCTAAGAAGGACCGTTGGGGTTCTTGAAGCCTAAAATAACTCCTAACGCTCTCCCTATAGCAGCTTCGGCACTAGCAGCACTGTCCCTGATCTCTGTCAGAATGCATCTGTGGCGAGCCGCGGGAGGGGCCGATTTATATACTCGGGTGACACCTGATCTCGCCAGCCACTCACTGCAGGGGGGTGGTATAGGGCTTGAACGTCGCAGGGGGAAGTTGTAATGCCTTCCCTGTCTTTCTATTGGCCAGAAAAGCGCGCTAACGTCTCAGAGATGAAAGTGAAAGTAGCTCGAACATCGCGTGGTGCTCGCCTCGAGTAACGAGCATCTCGAACACGCTAATACTCGAACGAGTATCAAGCTCGGACGAGTACATTCGATCATCTCTAATCGCTACTTCTTCGAAGTGATGTCAGGCGGTTTTGATATAAATCTCATGTTGGCAAGCGCAATATCAGGTTGTGATTTACTGGCCCAATATTGCTCTTGCCTGTGTGAAATTAGCCTAAGGATGCGCCCCCCCCCCACTTTTTTTTCATTTTTGGTTTTTACTCCCCACTTTAAAAAAAATCATAACTCTTTTACTTATCCATCAACGTAGATGTCTGAGTTCCTGTTTCTTTGTGGGACAAGTTGTATTTTTCAATCGTACCATGTAATGTACCATATGATGTACAGGAAAACTTAAAAGAAATTCTAAGTGGAGTGAAATGGAAAAAAAAAAGAAATTCTGCCATCTTTGGGTGGTGGTGGTGGGGGGGGGGGGGGTCTTGTTTCTACGCCGTATACACTGCAGCAAAAATGACATGATAACTGTATTTTATGTTTTTTTTACTTTTAAAATATTTTAATTTATTTATTTTCTGCTGATTTCGGCATGTTTTGTGGCCATGAAAATCACAGCCGCATAAGAAGATGAAACGAAACCATAGATTTCAATGGATTTGTTTCCACTATCAGGATTAAGTTAATAGTACATGCAAGAAAGTTAGGGCAGGACCTATCTTCCCGACATTTTTTTCCCAACTCGCGGGCACTAGCGTAGAGTTGAATACTCAAATAAAAAACACGGTTTGTGCACTAATATGCTCCGTAGTGGCGAGTGTATTAGCACATTCTCCCATGTGTTTTTTCCCTAATTGTACACTAGCATGTAGTGGAAGTAATACTGCACATGAATAATAGCAAAGTGAAGCAGGTACTAAGTCAAAACCACATGCTGGAAAAGTACCCACCAAGGGAGCCAAGAGACACCTCAATGCACATTTCATTTCCTTTCTCAAAGGGTAACAAATAGAGATGAGCGAGCACGCTCGGTAAGGTCAGTTACTCGAGCGAGCCTCGCTCATCTTGAGTAACTGCCTTCTCCTCTGAGCATGCTCCGGGAAGCTACCCCCCACTACCCCCGCCGCCCACCGCTCACCCTCGCCGCCCCCCGAGCATGCTCGGAGGAGAAGGCAGTTACTCGAGATGAGCGAAGCTCGCTCGAGTAACTGACCTTACCGAGCGTTCTCCCTTATCTCTAGTAACAAACTAGCACTACCTCACCTCCTGTTAAACCCCTCCAAATGATCTTGTGACAAGAAAATGGCGCTCAGAGACAAAACGGCGCATGAGCAAGAACTCACAATTGATTGGGCGCCTGGCACTCAACGGTCAGAGCAGGCACAGATTGTGAAAGATCACATGTGTACGCCGAGTGATACTTGAGGCCGCAAAACGAGCGCCCGAGTGATCACCATCCAGTGTTCTGTCATATAACGAATAAATACAAAATGATACAATCATAATGAAACACAAATCAATAGTGTAAATGAAAATAAACATGAAATGAGAAAAAGTGAACCATATTTATAACATTAATACATGAGAAAAAGAAAAAAAAGAGTGAGTGAAGGGAAATTAATCCGAGAAGACGCAGCAGAACAATAGGTGCAATTAGTGATGTAAAAGATATGAGGAGGACAAAAATATCGATTAAGATGCACCAATGTGCAGGAGTGCAAGGTTCTTGTGTTAGTTGCGATATGTATTTATGTATATCTGTAATAAATTAATTGTTTGGCCTCGTACTCCTTGTTTCGTTCATAATGAATCAATAACTTGTTCATTTTCATTTCCGTGTCTTGGAACAATGATGTTCTCACTTTATTATTGTGAAGAATAGAACGACTGAACGGAATAAAGAATAGATTTGTTCAGCCTTCATACAGTAACACAGAAAGGAGACGGAGAATGTAAATCAGGATTATACAAGGCGGTTTGACGGTTCATTCAGCTGCTGTAAGCATATCACTGATAGTGTAACCTAAAACACTGGGACAGGTTTACTAACCAAAAGGTTCCAGAATTCTAGTTCAAATTGAGACAAATTCTGGAGCACGTGCGACGCACCAAATTTATTAGGTCTTTCAGACGCGTTTTGAACCTTTCTGGAAAAGGTGGAAAACGGGGAAGTTTAGGAGAATTAGGGTGTAGCTTAAAAAGTGCCACAGTGTGTCAAAATTTAGGCTCAAAAATAGTCTAAAGTAAGAGGTGAAATAAGTTAGATAAAAGTGTCTAAAAATGCAACAAATTTATCCTACAGTGTGCACTGTTATAAATATGATGCATGTCTACTTCTGAGCTGTCTGCATTTAAGACAATGTTAGGCCACCTGCACATGGGCGGATTTGCATTGCGGGATTCCGCCTCTTAACTATGCAGCAAATCCAGACCATAGCATGCTTCAATTTCATGTGGGATACGCACGGCCGGCTTCCATTGAAGTCCATGGAAGCCATCCATCATGTGGCACTTCTGCAGTCAGCACTTGCGAGGCCCATGTGTGCAGGAGGGCTTAAATAAATTTGCCCCATAGTCTTAATAATACCTGCAAAACTATAGAAACTATTTACCGTAATATAGTCTTACTGTAATTTTCATTTGGGAAATACTATAAATGACCAAAACCAATAACGATGGCAGTTATGATAATTTACTAATGACTAGAAGGTTTAAGCATATCATTTTAATAGGGGTTATAGGAGATCTCACTTATGTGAAAAGCAAAATTAGATGTATTTACTTAGAGGAGACGTTGACAGCATATTACAGTGCTTGTAAACTGGTTGTCCTGCAGACCTCTCCTTCTTCCTAATTCACTAAGCTATCATTGTCTGCCATATTACAGATGCAGTGGAGCTGCAGTCTGGTCACTAGCTCTATAAGTCTTCGTCAGGCATAGCCTTTTTTATGGCTTTTTTAATGTGAAGTTTTTTTCCTTGCCATCGTCTGTTATAGAGAAGCCTAGGGAAAAATGTCAGACCTCATTATAATTTTAAAAAAAAAAATCATGTACCCAGAAAATGCAGAAAAAACAAAAAAATGTTTTAAAAAAAGAACACAACTGCGCTAAAACTCACAAAAATTTGACATTTTAGTAAAAAAAGACTAGATGTAATACTAGATTAAGGGTGGTTTTATGCATAGCATATTGCTGTAAAATGCTGCTGTGTCTAAAGGAAGCCTAGACCTCAGAGCTAATATTTCATCTTTTACTCCCCCCCTATTAGCACGCTCTGGCAATGAAACATTTCCCATACAGCGTTACTAGCTAGCAAGACCTGTACAAACACAAACAGCTTGCCGTTCCCTGTTTTAGTAAGATAGTCAAGTTATTTTAGTTATCTCTCTCTGTCAGCAGGGAGGAAGTAAAGTACTGCAGAAATTCAAGTCTCCTACTACTTCCCATATTGGAATCAAAGACGAGTGCAATTTACAAGGGAAGGAAGCTAAAATACTGCTTTGAGCACTCATTTTTGAAATTCTAGATTCGATGAGAAACATGAATGAACATACTGAGATGCAGATTAAACTAGATGTATGATTTAGAGGGACTTTGTCAGAGCCTTTATACATCCCTCTCCAAAGGCAACATATGGCAGTGACAGGCATGTTAATGGCAGCAATATGCCGGTTTATGTATCTGTGAAGTAGTTTGTCTGAAACATAAACTGTACTAGTAGCCGTGCACACATAGGGGAGTACAGGAAGTAGTCTGCGACATTCCTGAGTTGCCCAGCATATGTAATTCCTCTCCAATAACAGCTATGGGAGTTTCTTATCTGCGTCAAACATTGAAGCTTATTTCTGAAATCTATTGCAATCAAATTAAAATTTAATGTCTTTCCTATCGTAATGGGTCAAATTCCAGCAGTTGTTTCCCAGCGCAGGTTGAAAAAGGAAAGGTGTTCGTTATCGTTACTTGATTTATTAGTACGGGCAATAGTACCATTTTTTTCTTACAGGGTCACTTGGTCCTGAATTTAATGCAAACGTAAGAAACCATTTCCTGCTCATCGTGTAATTTGAAGAAGAATATTACATGACACAATTAACTCACTTTAGGGAAACCGAAAATTAACGGCAGCTAAATAGGTAGCACACGTATTCTACAGACCACATCTATCTTGATTTAATGCTGACTCTGCTCCGTTCTCATAAGAAATATTCAATCTGGCAGGGTCCAATAGGACACAATTCAAATAAACTGTGCTGAGCTCAGCAGGAAATAGCAGAATTTTTCTAAATGACTGGATATTACCCAAAAGAGCTTCAAAATAATGTTCCTTTAGATAAAGCGGTTACATAATGGGTCATCTTCGATCAATCCAAATACTGGAATGCATAGTCTGATTTATTCGTCATTTATACAGTTTTTTTTATTTATGCCCTGTACAGATTGTACATGCCCCTTCCTAGACTGTGCGGTCCACGTACTGTCATTTCTGCATGTACTTCTCTTTAGCCAATCCCAAAAGTGGATTCTGGAGGAAGGAAATGTATAAAGTCTTGAATTAGGCCCAATGTACACAGACAGATTTTTGCTGCGCAATTCAGTCAGGCGGCCGCGGCAAATTCTGCAGTAATGTCTGTCCATAGCATGCAATGGAAAATGATTCTTCCATGCAAGTGATTTCTCTTGTGGTGGAAGAATCGCAGCATGCTCTATTTTTGTGCGGGACTCGCACAGACGGCTTCCATTGCAGTCAATGGAAGCTGTCTGTCCTGTGGCGATTCCGAAATGTCAATTTCGAAATCGCTGAGGATCTGCATCATCGCCAGCGCGATGGCATGTCATTACAGGCACTGTGCATGTGCGGTGGCGCGCCAGCCAGTACATCCTCAGTGCATACGGGACAGGTACGCGGGAGTCACTGGCCGGCACAGGGTTGGATTTCGCTGTGAGATCTCGCACGCGGCCTAACAAGGGCTGTTAAGCCTTTGGGTGTGTTCACACATCAAAGATTTGGCTACATGAAGGGCTGTAACCCTTTCCAATCCACTGTCTGACATCTAAAGACATTATGATTTAAGGCTGTACAGCTCCGATGTTGGAAGACGTCCTTTGGGGTTCTCTTACTGTATATTGCCAGCCTCCCTGCTGTCGGAGCCTATCCAACGTGTCACCTCATGCAGTACTGGCTTTAGCCAGCATATAGCGTCATTGTATAACGGCAGAAAAAGAGTAAGCCCCCTAGGAAAACCAGAATACAAATTGGATTGGAAAGGGTTAACAGATGACCATGTTTTTTCAATGGTTTCATTTTGACTAGCGGGATTCTTGAGGGATATTACTACACGTAAAAAGGTAGGGGAGGGCCGATTTTCCTGCTTTTTTTTTTTTGTACCACGCGCAATAGCGCAAAATTTAAATGGTAAAAAAGAAAGGATTTTCACTTGTTCATGCACAAATACAATCTGTAGCGATGAGCGTTTTTGCGCATGCGCTCGTCTATCTAAGCCTTAAATTTAAAGTATATTTGCAAGAAGATCTGCAGCAGAAATCTGAGGCTGAGGGCTTCTTCACACGAGCGTGTTGCAGGGGTATACAAAATCTGCACGTGCTAAACAAAGAGAACAGAAACCAGTGATTTCAAAGGGTTCGATCTCATAAGCGCATTTTGTGCGTACGCGAAAAAATAGGTGCTGCTCTATTTCGCAAATATGCAAGGGGGAGAGTGTGACACTGCGCAAAATGAAGGAAAAAGACAGCTGGACCGTAATAGGCGTGTCATGCGCGTGTGAACTGGCCGTGCGCACTTAAAAGTAAGAGTAATATGCACTGACAGGCGCGCAATACACTGATTATGGTCCTCTTCAAACCTCATTAATGCGCAAATATGCTAACAATACTTACGCTAATACTTGCGCTAATGCTCGTGTGAAGCTGTCCTGACACTGATTTCTATGGCGGATGTGCATATGCTGTGGATCCCACAAAGATTAGCCCCATGCAATAGCTTCTCACTTCAACAGACGGACGTGTTTGTGGAGGTTTTTGCGCATGTGAAAATCACGCCTGCAAAGCGTGACAAAGCAAAGCTATGGATTTTAGGGGTTCTGCCTAGCTTTCTGCTCTTTTCCTTTGCATGCGCAATAGCACTGGGTTTAAACAGTAAAAGACCGAAGGCTTAGAACTAGTTCATGCCCAAATACTCTCCGTGCATCTGTTTAAGCCCTAATCTGTGAGATTAAATAGCATTAAATCAATATGCTAATTACAGAAACTCAATACATTTGCATTGGAGTTAAATTGTTAACAAGTTTAATGCAGGTTTAAGTATGGAATCCACACCAAAATATGCATCAAATCTGGCTGCGATTCGATCTTGAGTGCCTCGGCTCAGCCAATCTGTGAGTCAGCACTTGATGAACCATTCACAGCCATTTAATGGGACGCCTGTGATTTGTTCATCGAGCGCTAGCTCTGATTGGCGGAGCCGCCGTGCTTGAGAACTAATCCCAGCCAGTCCTTTCTGGAGGCGGGGATTTTGAACCTTCAATCCAGGAATCGCTGACAGAAGACTTCAAACAAGTGGTGGGGACCTGCAAGGAGAAGTGCGGTGGAGCGGACAGTGGCTGTTAGGTGATGTATTGTGTTTTTTTAAAATTTTTTAACGCAAATAGGGCTTATTTTTGCATGATTTTGTGGCCTGTGTGAAACCGGCCTTACACTGAACAATTATTGTTCAACTTCGAATGATCCAGCGATTATTCTTTCGATGATAATCGTTCCATCTAAATGCACCTTTGTGTGCGCATTGCGCAGAGAATAGAACCCGTTGTTTTCAATGGGTTCATTCACATTTTTGCTTTTGTGCGCATGCAAAAAATAAATGAGACATGCTCTATTTTTCCACACATTTGTGAACCTATTTGTGAGTCTATGGGGTGCGTACTTGATCCATGCAAAATTGCGCAATGAACAGTGCAATTTCACAAGGAAATTGGTAACACTGGGGTCTAATTAGGCAGCACAGTCTTTTTGATCATGGCACAGGAAGCCTCCGGCAGAGCGGAAAGTGCAAAAAGTCGCACTATCGCGAGCATATCTGCGCATTCGCCCGTATGAAGCCGCCCTAATTGTATGATTTAAAAAAAAAAAAAAAGGTCACATGCAATTTGTGGAATCTTAGATGAGTCGCCCTAGCCTTACTAGTTAGTCCCTATTACGACTAAGTTACCAGAACATGTGCTGGAATCTGAGACACGAAAAATGTGACAGCTTGAAAATGATGCGGACCGCACAGCAGCGCGTTGTGGAGCTTCCCCGCTCTCCTCTGAACTGTATGAGAGCGCATGTGTTTGCATACTAACAATCCACAAATGAGGACTAAGAAATTGCAGTCAAGCTAAAATCAAAAGAAGGGGATTAAGCAAACCTTCAGTTGACCTAAACCCCCAGAGCAGGCAATTATACAAGACAAGTGGGAATAAATTTAAAGCCACCAAATATAAAACCGCTAAGACACTCACATTTCCTCCGCGCACCCAGACACTGACGAGCACAATACTTTGTTTGCACTTTTATCTGAATGCACAGAATCCAAATTAAAAATATAAAAGAGGGAAAAAAATATAACAGTAAAGCAAGTTTAGAAAGTCTGCAGGCTTCACATCGACATAGGTAAATGATTATAGTGATTAGAGATGAGAAAAAAAATAGAACATCTCCCCCGCCGTCGTTCCACTAAATCGGACTATGTCATGTGTTCACTGCGGTTCGAAAATAGACTGATCGCTGTTTTAAATATGGCATTTAAAGAGATTGGGTAACACTTATAGTTAATACCCAAATACTGTCACACAGTGCTCAAATAGCACCTCCGAATAGTACCACCATGCAGTACTCAAATACTACCATCATGCAGTACCCAAATAATAAAACTATGCAGTACCCACATAATACCATCATGCAGTACCCATATAATACAGCTAAGCAGTACCCACACAATACCATCATGCAGTTCCCAATAATACCATCCTACAGTACCCATATAATACCATCATGCAGTACCCAAATAACACCACTATGTAGTACCCATATAATACCATCATGCAGTACCCACATAATACCATCATGAAGTACCCACATAATACCATCATGCAGTACCCAAAAAATACCGCTAAGCAGTACCCACATAATACCATCATGCAGTACCCATATAATACCATCATGCAGTACCCACATAATACCATCATGCAGTACCTAAATAATACCGCTGTGCAGTACCCACATAATACCATCATGCTGTCCCCAATAAAACCATCCTACAGTACCCAAATAATACCATCATGCAGTACCCATATAATACCATCATGCAGTACCTAAATAGTACCATCATGCAGTACCCACTTAATACCATCATGCAGTACCCAAATAATACCATCATGCAGTACCCACATAATACGATCATACAGTACCCAAATAATAACACTGTACAGAGACCAAATAATATATTTATTTAGTGGTCCAATTATATTCTCACAAGAGGCATAGATAATCTTAGCTATCAGAAAACACTGAAGGAGTTAAAAGCTAGGGACTAGAGATGAGCGAACGTACTCGTCCGAGCTTGATACTCGTTCGAGTATTAGCGTGTTCGAGATGCTCGTTACTCGAGACGAGTACCACGCGATGTTCGAGTTACTTTCACTTTCATCTCTGAGACGTTAGCGCGCTTTTCTGGCCAATAGAAAGACAGGGAAGGCATTACAACTTCCCCCTGCGACGTTCAAGCCCTATACCACCCCCCTGCAGTGAGTGGCTGGCGAGATCAGGTGTCACCCGAGTATATAAATCGGCCCCTCCCGCGGCTCGCCACAGATGCATTCTGACAGAGATCAGGGACAGTGCTGCTGGTGCCGAAGCTGCTATAGGGAGAGCGTTAGGAGTTATTTTAGGCTTCAAGAACCCGAACGGTCCTTCTTAGGGCCACATCTAACTGTGTGCAGTAGTGTGGAGGCTGCTTTTTCCAGTGTTGCACATTTTTTTTTTTGTATATCGGCCGTGCAGAGCATTGCGTCCTGCAGTAATTTTACATTGTCCAGGGCCAGTAGTGGTGAGGCAGGGACAGAAGACATATTTAGTGTATATATGCAGTGGGCCTTTCCAAAAACATTTGGGAAAAAAAATCTATTTGGGCTGCCTGTGACCGTCCTCAGTGTACTGGGTCTCTGCTGGGGGTAGTTGTCCTAATTCATACGCAGCCAGCTAAGTGTTGCAGCAGGCTTGTGCAAAATTCTTTCCTGCCTCTGTGTTGGCTGTTACATCACCGCTGTATTCCTGTCCACAAGTGTACTGGGTCTCTGCTGGGGGTAGTTGTCCTAATTCATACGCAGCCAGCTAAGTGTTACAGCAGGCTTGCGCAAAATTCTTTCCTGCCTCTGTGTTGCCTCTTACATCACCGCTGTATTCCTGTCCACAAGTGTACTGGGTCTCTGTCCTAATTCATACACAGCCAGCTAAGTGTTACAGCAGGCTTGCGCAAAATTCTTTCCTGCCTCTGTGTTGCCTCTTACATCACCGCTGTATTCCTGTCCACAAGTGTACTGGGTCTCTGCTGGGGGTAGTTGTCCTAATTCATACGCAGCCAGCTAAGTGTTACAGCAGGCTTGTGCAAAATTCTTTCCTGCCTCTGCTGTGCGTTCCGTAAGCGAAGTCAGCCTCCAACCACAGGCCAATAAGCGGCACATTTAATTACAGCGTTCTGTTTCTGCACTACTAGTAATACACCATGCTGAGGGGTAGGGGTAGGCCTAGAGGACGTGGACGCGGGCGAGGACGCGGAGGCCCAAGTCAGGGTGTGGACACAGGCCGAGCTCCTGATCCAGGTGTATCGCAGCCGACTGCTGCGGGATTAGGAGAGAGGCACGTTTCTGGCGTCCCCACATTCATCTCACAATTAATGGGTCCACGCGGTAGACCTTTATTAGAAAATGAGCAGTGTGAGCAGGTCCTGTCGTGGATGGCAGAAAGTGCATCCAGCAATCTATCGACCACCCAGAGTTCTGCGCCGTCCACTGCTGCAACTCTGAATCCTCTGGCTGCTGCTCCTCCTTCCTCCCAGCCTCCTCACTCCATTACAATGACACATTCTGAGGAGCAGGCAGACTCCCAGGAACTGTTCCCAGGCCCCTGCCCAGAATGGCCAGCAATGGTTCCTCTCCCACCGGAGGAGTTTGTCGTGACCGATGCCCAACCTTTGGAAAGTTCCCGGGGTCCAGGGGATGAGGCTGGGGAATTCCGGCAACTGTCTCAAGAGCTTTCAGTGGGTGAGGAGGACGATGACGATGAGACACAGTTGTCTATCACTGAGGTAGTAGTAATTGAAGTAAGTCCGAGGGAGGAGCGCACAGAGGATTCAGAGGAAGAGCAGCAGGACGATGAGGTGACTGACCCCACCTGGTTTGCTACACCTACTGAGGACAGGTCTTCAGAGGGGGAGGCAAGTGCAGCAGCAGGGCAGGTTGGAAGAGGCAGTGCGGTGGCCAGGGGTAGAGGCAGGGCCAGAAGGCAGGGCCAGACCGAATAATCCACCAACTGTTTCCCAAAGCGCCCCCTCGCGCCATGCCACCCTGCAGAGGCCGAGGTGCTCAAAGGTCTGGCAGTTTTTCACTGAGAGTGCAGACGACCGACGAACAGTGGTGTGCAACCTTTGTCGCGCCAAGATCAGCCGGGGAACCACCACCACCAGCCTCACCACCACCAGCATGCGCAGACATATGATGGCCAAGCACCCCACAAGGTGGGACGAAGGCCGTTCGCCGCCTCCGGTTTGCACCGCTGCCTCTCCCCCTGTGCCCCAACCTGCCACTGAGACCCAACCCCCCTCTCAGGACACAGGCACTACCGTCTCCTGGCCTGCACCCACAC
Organism: Eleutherodactylus coqui; assembly: GCF_035609145.1. Taxonomy (NCBI): domain Eukaryota; kingdom Metazoa; phylum Chordata; class Amphibia; order Anura; family Eleutherodactylidae; genus Eleutherodactylus; species Eleutherodactylus coqui. The sequence continues at coordinate 63,778,305 of NC_089844.1, read as the reverse complement.
CCTCACCTCCACTGTGCTCGGCCCCATCCACCAATGTCTCTCAGCGCAAGTACGTCGCCACGCACCCGCACGCTCAAGCGTTAAACGTGCACATAGACAAATTTATCAGCCTGGAGATGCTGCCGTATAGGGTTGTGGAAACGGAGGCTTTCAAAGGTATGATAGCGGCGGCGGCCCCGCGCTACTCAGTTCCCAGTCGCCACTACTTTTCCCGATGTGCCGTCCCAGCCCTGCACGACCACGTCTCCCGCAAAATTGTACGCGCCCTCACCAACGCGGTTACTGCCAAGGTCCACTTAACAACGGACACGTGGACAAGCACAGGCGGGCAGGGCCACTATATCTCCCTGACGGCACATTGGGTGAATTTAGCGGAGGCTGGGGCAGAGTCAGAGCCTGGGACCGCTTACGTCCTACCCACCCTCAGAATTGCGGGCCCCAGCTCGGTGGCGGTATCTGCGGCGGTGTATGCTTCCTCCACTAAACCACCCTCCTCCTCCTCCTCCTCCTACGCAACCTCTGTCTCACAATCAAGATGTGTCAGCAGCAGCACGTCGCCAGCAGTCGGTGTCGCGTGGCGTGGCAGCACAGTGGTGGGCAAGCGTCAGCAGGCAGTGCTGAAACTACTCAGCTTAGAAGAGAAGAGGCACACGGCCCACGAACTGCTGCAGGGTCTGACAGAGCAGACCGACCGCTGGTTTGCGCCGCTGAGCTTCCAACCGGGCATGGTCGTGTGTGACAACGGCCGTAACCTGGTGGCGGCTCTGCAGCTCGGCAGCCTCACGCACGTGCCATGCCTGGCCCACGTCTTTAATTTGCTGGTTCAGCGCTTTCTGAAAAGCTACCCACGCTTGTCAGACCTGCTCGGAAAGGTGCGCCGGCTCTGCGCACATTTCCGCAAGTCCCACACGGACGCTGCCACCCTGCACACCCTGCAACATCGGTTTCATCTGCCAGTACACCGACTGCTGTGCGACGTGCCCACACGGTGGAACTCTACGCTCCACATGTTGGCCAGGCTCTATGAGCAGCGTAGAGCTATAGTGGAATAACAACTCCAACATGGTCGGCGCAGTGGGAGTCAGCCTCCTCAATTCTTTACAGAAGAGTGGGCCTGGTTGGCAGACATCTGCCAGGTCCTTGGAAACTTTGAGGAGTCTACCCAGATGGTGAGCGGCGATGCTGCAATCATTAGCGTCACCATTCCTCTGCTATGCCTCTTGAGAAGTTCCCTGCAAAGCATAAAGGCAGATGCTTTGCGCTCGGAAACAAAGGCGAGGGAAGACAGTATGTCGCTGGATAGTCAGAGCACCCTCCTGTCTATATCTCAGCGCGTTGAGGAGGAGGAGGAGGAGCATGAGGAGGATGAGGAGGAGGGGGAAGAGACAGCTTGGCCCACTGCTCAGGGTACCCATGCTGCTTGCCTGTCATCCTTTCAGCGTGTATGGCTTGAGGAGGAGGAGGAGGAGGATCCTGAAAGTGATCTTCCTAGTGCGGACAGCCATGTGTTGCGTACAGGTACCCTGGCACACATGGCTGACTTCATGTTAGGATGCCTTTCTCGTGACCCTCGCATTATACGCATTCTGGCCACTACGGATTACTGGGTGTACACACTGCTCGACCCACGCTATAAGGAGAACCTTCCCACTCTCATTCTTGAAGAGGAAAGGGGTTCGAGAGTGTTGCTATACCACAGGACCCTGGCGGACAAGCTGATGGTAAAATTCCCATCCGACAGCGGTAGTGGCAGAAGGCGCAGTTCCGAGGGCCAGGTAGCAGGGGAGGTGCGCAGATCGAGCAGCATGTACAGCCCAGGCAGTGCAACAGTCTTTAAGGGCCTGGACAGCTTTATGGCTCCCCAGCAAGACTGTGTCACCGCTCCCCAGTCACGGCTGAGTCGGCGGGAGCACTGTAAAAGGATGGTGAGGGAGTACGTAGCCGATCGCACGACCGTCCTCCGTGACGCCTCTGCCCCCTACAACTACTGGGTGTCGAAGCTGGACACGTGGCCTGAACTAGCGCTGTATGCCCTGCAGGTGCTTGCTTGTCCTGCGGCTAGCGTCTTGTCAGAGAGGGTGTTTAGTGCGGCTGGGGGAATCATCACGGGTAAGCGTACCCGCCTGTCAACTAACAGTGCCGACAGGCTTACACTCATCAAGATGAACAAAGCCTGGATTTCCCCAGACTTCTCTTCTCCACCAGCGGACAGCAGCGATACCTAAACAATACGTAGGCTGCACCCGCGGATGGAAGCATTGTTCTCTATCACCATCAAAAACGTGGACCTTTTAGCTTCATCAATCTGTGTATAATATTCATCCTCCTCCTCCTGCTCCTCCTCCTGAAACCTGACGTAATCACGCCGAACGGGCAATTTTTCTTAGGCCCACAAGGCTCAGTCATATAATTTTTGTAAACAATTTTTATACGTTTCCAATGCTCATTAAAGCGTTGAAACTTTCACCTGAACCAATTTTTATTTTAACTGGGCTGCCTCCAGACCTAGTTACAAATTAAGCCACATTAACCAAAGCGATTAATGGGTTTCACCTGCCCTCTTTGTTGGGCATGGGCAATTTTTCTGAGGTACATTAGTACTGTTGGTACACCAATTTTTTGGGGCCCTCGCCTACAGTGTAATCCAATTAATTTTTTGCCCACCTGCATTAAAGCCGACGTTACATCAGCTGTGCTGGGCACTGCAATGGGATATATTTATGTACCGCCGGTGGGTTCCAGGGAGCCACCCATGCTGTGGGTCCACAGGGAGTTGTAACTGCATGTGTCTACTTCTAAAGAACCCCAGTCTGACTGGGGCATGCAGTGTGGGCCGAAGCCCACCTGCATTAAACATGACATTACCTCAGCTGTGATGGGCAATGCAATGGGATATATTTATGTACCGCCGGTGGCTTCCTGGCACCCACCCATGCTGTGGGTCCACAGGGAATTGTAACTGCATGTGTCCACTTCTAAAGAACCCCAGTCTGACTGGGGCATGCAGTGTGGGCCGAAGACCACCTGCATTTAATCGGACGTTACCTCAGCTGTGATGGGCACTGCAATGGGATACATTTATGTACAGCCGGTGGGTTCCAGGGAGCCACCCATGCTGTGGGTGCACACGGAATTCCCATTGCGGAGTTGTACCTGCCTGTGACTATTTATAAAAAACCGCGGTCTGACTGGGGCATGCAGACACCTTGACAGAGTGAATAGTGTGTGGCACATAGGTTCCCCATTGCTATGCCCACGTGTGCAGCTCCTGATGGCGGTGGCACAGGATTATATTTCTCATTGCTTCTGTACAGCATTGTGGGCTATCGCCCCGCCCCTTTTAAAGAGGGTCGCTGCCTAGCCGTGCCAACCCTCTGCAGTGTGTGCCTGCGGTTCCTCCTCATGGCAGACGCACTTATAAATAGACATGAGGGTGGTGTGGCATGAGGGCAGCTGAAGGCTGCGCAGGGACACTTTGGTGTGCGCTGTGGACACTGGGTCGTGCGGGGGGGTTGGGCAGCATGTAACCCAGGAGAAGTGGCAGCGGAGTGTCATGCAGGCAGTGATTGTGCTTTGTTGGAGGTAGTGTGGTGCTTAGCTAAGGTATGCATTGCTAATGAGGGCTTTTCAGAAGTAAAAGTTGTTGGGAGGGGGGGGGGGCCCACTCTTGCCGCTATTGTGGCTTAATAGTGGGACCTGGGAACTTGAGATGCAGCCCAACATGTAGCCCCTCGCCTGCCCTATCCGTTGCTGTGTCGTTCCCATCACTTTCTTGAATTGCCCAGATTTTCACAAATGAAAACCTTAGCGAGCATCGGCGATATACAAAAATGCTCGGGTCGCCCATTGACTTCAATGGGGTTCGTTACTCGAAACGAACCCTCGAGCATCGCGAAAATTTCGTCCCAAGTAACGAGCACCCGAGCATTTTGGTGCTCGCTCATCTCTACTCAAAGCCCTACCTAAAAAGGGGATCCTGGTGGGCTTATCCTAAGAATGTACTCGTCGCTCGTCTCTGTTCTGATGATACAAGACAGAGAGTGTTTGCAGTTGACATAATAATGGCAGTCAGGGCCAGAAGTGAACAAGGTTCCACTGCAGTGCGGTCTTTTATAGTTCCCGAAATGGTAAACTTCAATGCTTGTGACCTCAAAGCACTCATTGATTGGGAGGCACAGGCCATCACTGAACCAGTTTTCACAGCAAACAAGTTTTTGGCCCAACTAGATGCATTGAAAGTTGCCCCCCTGGAGCTTCCTCCATATTCACTACATACTCAAAGATGTGAGAGAGCAATCTAATTGGTTACAGAGGAAGCTGAATCAGTGTGTGGTTGGGCCAAGAGAGATGGCTTTATACGAACACAGTTACGTAATCGGGAAGTGATGCCTACTTTGAAAGCAAAGAAAGACTTTCTAAAAGTGTTCCAAGCTTAAGTAATAACTACTAACTGTATCACTGACTGTCTGCAGTTGTGCTTTTGTGCACTAAAACAGAATGCAGTTCAGTCATTATTTGTATGCACAATGTTTTATCACCTGTTTGCTCTTATGTTCAAATGATTGAAATATACTGGTGTTATATTGCTAGAAGTGACTAAAGTAGGCTTTATTTTACTTCCATCCTTCATTTTAATTATTTAAAAAAAGTATTTAATTGTTGTTAATTAATTGATACTAAATGTCTCTATACTGTCAATAAAAGGCAAACGTAATTCATTTATATGAACATTATTGCGTAATTTTAACCCTTTCCCGCTCCAGCGCCGGGCGACCTCTCTGCATACAGCGCGGGCGTCAGCTGTTTACTACAGCTGACACCCGCAGGCAATAGCCATGATCGGCCGCGTGGTGAGATCGGGGGAGCCGTGCAGGTGTCATGGCTGCCAGGGCCTTCTGAAAGACCCCAGGGCTGCCTTGAGAGACTGCCTATCAAGCCATCCCCGTGGGGTGGCTTGATAGGCTGCCTGTCAGAATGCAGTATGACGTAATGCTATAGCATTGCGTAATACTGCAGGAGCGATCAAAGTATCGCATAATGTAGTCCCCCAGGGGGACTTAAAAGTAAAGTAAAAAAAAGAGCAATTAAGTTTTTTTTATTGTAAAAAAAAAAAGTAATAAAGTTTAAATCACCCCCCTTTTGCCATATCTATAATTAAAAAGTCTAAATAATAAAATAAAAATACATATTTGGTATCGCCGCATCCGTAAAAGTCTGATCTATCAAAGCAGCACATTATTTACCCCACATGGTGCATGTTGTTCGAAAAAAAAAATAAAGAATGCCAGAAATGCACTTTTTCAGTCACCCTGTCTCCCAGAAAAAACGCAATAAAAAGCAATCAAAAAGTCGTATGTATTCAAAATTAGTACTATCAGAAACTACAGGACATCCTGCAAAAAATGAGCCATCGTCGAACTACGTTGACGGAAAAATAAAAAAGTTATTGTGCGCAGAAGATAGTGGCAGAAAATAATTTTGAAAAATTAAATGTCTTAGAAAAAAAAAAAAAGAGCAGTATAGTAAAAAAAAAACTATACAAGTTTGGTATCGTAGCAATCGTACCGATCCATAGAATAAAGTTATCATGTCATTTTTGTTGCAGTTTGTGCGCCGTAGAAACAAAACGCACTGAAAGATGGCCGAATGTTTTTTTTCCCCCCATTTTATTTCACTTAGAATATTTTAAAAGTTTTTCAGTACATTATATGAAACATTAAATAGCACCATTAAAAAATACAACTCGTCCCGCAAAAAACAAGCCCTTATACAGCGACGTCGATGGATAAATAAAGGAGTTATGATTTTTTTAAGGGGGGGGGGGGGTGAGGAAAAAACAAAAATTGGGAAAAAAGCGTCATGAAGGGGTTAATTACCATTTCCCAGTAGGTAAACCTCAATATTTTACAAAGATAATACCAGAAACAAATTATCCATATCCAAATATATTAAGTTCCAAATATGCACGCCAGTGTATAAAAAATTATGATTTTCACTGACACATGACATGCCCTAATGTCCATTTGGATCTCCTTGCTCCCCCGTTTCTAGCTCATGTGTTGGAAATACAAGAAAATTATAGTTGTGCCCTGAACAAAGCCTTTATATTGGCTTATTGTTATTATGGTATGTTATTGTTTGAGAATTGCATTTTTCAATTAAGGAATTTTTTTGGGTACATTATCCGTAACAATTTCTTTTAATGATAACAACAAATATGGAAATGAGTTCAGAGCATACAATTAAAGCCATTTGAATAATTATACTGTAATCAAGTAAAATTATTGATGTCTTTATTTGAGAGTGGAGGCTGTTGAAAGGGATATACGTGCTTTACATATTAATTCCCGCTTAGAAAGTAGCAGAAACATACTTGCCTATGTTACGGTATGTATTTTGAGACCTATACATAACTTTTACCTAATTTAATGGAGCAAAAAATATCTTGAAAACTATTGTTAAAGAAGCATTATACATGCAATTGTTCTGTGACATTGTTCGATCAGCATGCAAGCATCGTATAGTACATAGAGATCTACAATCTTAGGGCTCTTTTACATGAACGTATATTGGCTGCTATTTTCACGGTCGGACGATATACGCTGTGATCTGATGCATTGGATTCCAATGCATCAGATCACATGTCTGTATTCCCGCGACATAAAAGTGGCAGATCGGCCAATATAGCGCCTGGAATTTTTATGTTTGGTCCAAAAGATAGTCCTGGGCCAGAATACGTCGGCCGCTGCATGAGCTCCTATGGAAGCCAATGACCGCAGCCAGAGAAGGGAGGTAGGAGGGAGTTTAGCAGCATGACTGCTAAACTCCCTCCCTCTTCTCTCCTCCCCTCTGGCTGATTGCAATGAGAGGGGTGAAGCGGGGGCGGAGCTATGCTCCCACCCCCTCACTGCCCTTTGTCCGCAGCCAGCAATGGAAGGAGGTTGGATGGGGCGGCACTTAACTCCACCCCATCCTGCCCTCTCCCATTTCAATCAGCTGTAGGGGAGGAGAGAGGAGGTAAGTCGGCGAGGGGGAGGAAAGGGGAAGGGGCGATGGCATGGTGGCCTTTAGGCTGTCTTCACACATGGCGTAACTGCTGAGGGTTTTCCGCAGCGGAAAACCTGGAGCAAATACACAGAAAAATCTGCAGTGGTAAAATCCACACCTAAGCTGTGAGGGTTTAGCAGCAGTTTGTTATGTGGATTCTCATCGGATTTTAACCCTTAGATTTCTGCATTATAAATAAGTATGTTGTCGATTTAGAATCTGCAGCGTTCCTTTCGTTGAGAAAAATTTTTGCACAATCTGAAGGAGAATTTTGAAATCTGTTCGGCGTGATTTCTACTATAAATGCTGCAGAATTTCTGCACCAAACTTCTCTGCTGAAATTCAACTGAATTTATGTTGTGTGAGAAGGCAACCTTAGGCCTCATGTCTACGGGCATAATACAGTCCGCGTGGATATTTGATGCGGATTTCTGCAGTGGATGCTCTGTGGGCTGCATTCACATTAATGTATATCAGCTCGGTTTTCACGCCGAGCCGATATATGTCGTCTTCTTCTGGAAAAGCCAGGAGCAGGAACTGAGCTCCCACCCCCTCTCTGCCTCCTCTCCGGACCTCTGCACTATTTGCAATGAAAGGAGGCGGGATGGGGCCAGGGCTAAGTTACAAGAATTAGCCCCACCCCCGTCCCACCTCTCCCCATTGCAAGTAATGAATGGGTGTGAGTGAGAGCTGCCTCTGATTGGTGAGGGCTGTGATCAATCAGAGGCAGCCCATTCAGCAGGCGGGGATTTTAAATCCCCGCCTGCTGAATACTACACAGAGCAGTTCAGGAGAACTGCCGGCCGGCCATGGCTGAACTCCGGCTGCAGGGACAAGGTGAGTATATATATATATATTTTTCTTTTACACATTTTTGGATGTTTTTCAGGGAAGAGCTTATATTTTTAAGCCCTTCCCGAAAATTCATGCCGCGCTCGCCGGCAGCCCATTGCTTTCAGTGGAGCCGGCTGTATTGCCGGCTCCATTGAATTTAATTGGGTTGGACAGCGCTCCTTTGATCGGGCCCGTTTCGCTGAAAACGCTGCCAGCTGCAGATTTTTCGGCGAATTGTCGGTCCGGTCACGCGATTTGCGGATGCGCATCCATCATGCGAACCACAAATTGCGGCAAAAAACGGTCGTCTGACCGAGGCCTTAAATTGTATTTCTTTGGCTTGTGGGAGATTGTGGATTGTGGATTTTTCACACATGGATGTATTCGGATGCACTGCGGATCATCCACACATGAAAAAAAACACAATCCCTCCTCCCAGTCTTTTCCCCACCTTCCTAATTGAATTTAACCTCCTGCACCCATAGAGATCAATGACATCCATTCGCGCATGATCCACGTTAAAATTGAGCATGCTGCGTTTTTTCCCCTGCATGTGAAATCCACAAATCGAAATAAATTACATCCATGGCTGTTAAATTAATCGCGGATGGTCAATGATTCCCTATGGGAAAATTGATCTGCGGATTTCATGCGTGGGAGACATGTGTGGATTTGCTAAATTAATTATGCCCATGGACATGAGGCCTTGGGGTAACTTCACACTTAGGGCTTCTACCCACTAGCGTCTTTTTAACTCTGCGATAACGCTGCGTGTTTTTAATGCAAGTTTGCGCTTCTGTGATTTTTGAGCGACGCAATTTTAACATTAGAAAGTCCCATTGACATTTGCATTAAAAAATGCAGAGATATCGCAGCGTTAAAAAAATGCTAGTGGGTAAAAGCCCTTAGTGAAATCATTGCAGGCATTCCGCAGTAGGATACCCATAGCAATTCTGCTGGAAATTCACTGTTGGTAAATCTGGACATAAATGGTGCAGATTTGGACGTGTTTTTAATTGTGGACCAACTGTGGAATTTAACTTTTGTGTTTTAAGGGTTGAATTCTGAAGTGTAAATCCGCAGCATAAATAGACATTCTGCAGTTACATTGAAGAATGTTTCTTCATATCTGTGAGGGAGGATGAAATGACGTACCTAAGGCCCCTGGATTTATCCGCGGACCTTACCCCAGCTTCTGCGCACGCACCTGTCGCCAAAATGGCAGACGCATGCGCAAAAGCCGTGGATTGCCAGGGTAATTTAAAAATCTCTCTGCTCCTGGCTAAAAAAACTTAGCCGAGAGCCTGGATATTTCACGGGGGGCCGCGGTGAGCGGTTCCTGATCCCGTGTTCGGCGTTATCCAATGGATAATGGCGATCACGTAAAAGTAAAAAAAAAGGTGAAGCTTTATCTCCCCTCACCGATGCGATCGGTGAGAGGAGCTTAAACTTTTTACCGGAGGCCTCCATATTTGAACCCCGACGTGATCTTCCTCCGTGAACTTTCCCGGATTCTGCACATGCGACCGCCGGCAAAACACCGGACACATGCGCAGAAGTTGGGGAGCCCAGGAAACTTAAAATCCCCTTGAGCCTGGAGCAGTGACCTTGTTGAGCGGTCGCCGGTCTCGTGATAAAAAGGTAGCGATCTACCTTAGGCCGGTCTCACATGACTGGATAGGAATTACGGACTCCGCATGCGTCTGATCCGCGGTATTACGCATATCAATCGCATTGGATTGCACAATTCCACTCACATTAGTGGGTCGGAATTGTGTAATCCACTTGCAGAAAAGAGAACGCAGCATGTTCTATTTTACCGCGGATATCCGCAACATAGAGCCCATTGTGCTCCATGGTCGCGGATATACCTGCAGCCCATACGCAAGTACGTTGTATACGGGCTGCAGGTACCCGTGTCATCGCTAAGCGACTGTTCATCGAAATACAAACAACAAAAAAATATATACTGCGCATGACCGCCTGTGTGAGTAGGCAGTTATACGCAGTACATTACGCGGCCGTGCGCAGGGTCACGGCCGGCTCACAGCTGGGATCCGCTGCGGGCCTCCGCAAGCGGATTCCACCTATGGCTGTGTGAGCCTGGCGTTATTCAGACCGCTACCTGTAATAGGTAATTTACAAGAAGCCCCAGGAACGCTCGCCTTCCTGCAGTTCCAGGAGCAGCTTGTTAAGCGTCTTCTGTGCGAGACCGCCGCACCTCATCAAGCTTACGAAGACTCACAGAGCGCCACTTTTTACACCCCATACCCGCCACTGAGGTCACTAAATACCCCCAAAAAGCATGAGAGGAGGGGGATACACGGTTTTATTGCCCCATGTACCCATCGCAACCAACCTCCGTAATTACCCCCGTCTTCAGAAATACTACACAGTTCACAATATTACTTTTATCTAAGATTTGGGGAACGCCGAAAAGGGTGCGGAGAGGGGGGCGGGGTGGGGGGAAGAGAATTTTTTTAACGCGTCAATTTTTATTCCATACAACTGCGCGATGAGGCCTGGAATTTATTCAGTTGTGCCCTGCAATCCAATGGGTGCTCCCTCCATTACAGGCCTTGCCATGTTTCCTGTAAGTAGATTACTGAAAAGATCCCCTTAAAATATAACCTTTATTAAGTATTTTAAAATATGCCAAAAACCCCCTAACAGAAAAAACACACACAACACAAATCAAAGTAAGTCACTAATGATTCATTCATCACTAACATTCATCTCCAGTCTACCATCTGGACTGGAGAGGCTACCACGCTCTCTATCTCTTCTATTACTATATGCACTACCTAATATCTATATAGGGATACTATTGCAAGCTGCATGTTTGGTCAACCACCTTGGTTGATGATTAGGGATAGAAGACCAGGATAATTGTTTTTGTAACCCAGGTCATTGCACCTTAGGGGTTTTTTTTATCCTGATCTTCGGAGTATCTAACTCTTGCTGGGGTTATGGTGTTTGGTTTGACCATTATTTTCATCGTTAGTGGTTCACCGCTCCTATACACTATGACACCTTGCAGCGTGGCTTAAGCTACATGGGCTTCCGGTACCTTCGTGTCCTGGCCCCTATATAGTAGCATTAAGTGCGGTGACAAAAACATACGCATCCACCACTGTTGGTTGTAATTGCTCTACCGTCAACCAATTATAGCGTTATATACTTGATTCACAACTTTTCGTACATCTGATAAATTACGTTCCTGATGAGTCGCTCACGCGACGGAAACGTGCTACAACGAATACATTAAATCTCTAATTTTTTCACTTGAATCAAGTTTCCAAATGGAATATTTTTAATTCCATACTGGATATCTTGGATTGAGTCTAGGACTGTACATCTAGAATTCATTCTATTGATATCTAGATTTCACTTTATTGTGAATCCGGTTGCTGTCATCTTCATGCAACATTTTTATTATATATCTTTTTACTAATGCTCCACGCTTAATAATAATATCGCATCAGGGTATTTACTTTGATGTGCTCATCCACGTCTTGTAAACATTTGTAGAGACATTATTTAAGTATCGTGGTGATTATTCCTTTATGGACCACTAACCACATTTTCTGTAAACAGTCACTTGTAGACTAATTTAGGTCTCTTGAAGACATACAAATAACTAACTTAACTAGGTACCAGTTTTGCGGTCACCGTTCTTTAGGCCTTTGTTAACACGGATATCGTTAGGGCCCACTTTACGCATTTGCATTCATTACCGCATTTCTACCTATCCTGGCCCCTGGTTTCAGTGGAGTTAGATCATTAGTGATTTACTTTGATTTGTGTTGTGTGTGTTTTTTCTGTTAGGGGGTTTTTGGCATATTTTAAAATACTTAATAAAGGTTATATTTTAAGGGGATCTTTTCAGTAAATACTATTCGGCTTCTTTGATCCCTCTGCCGCAGTGATTAGTTTTTGTAAGTAGATTAAGGCCACAAGGGGTATGTTTCTGAACACAGGACAAACAGGGGTATCCATTTTGGGGTGAACGTTTTCATTCCTATGTACACTGTACAAAAAAAACAGTTTTTAAATTTACAAAGTTGCCAAAAAAATGAAAATCGTAATTTTTTTCCTTCTGCTTTGCTTAGATTCATTCAAATACTGTGGGGTCAAAATACGCAGTACACCCCCAGATTAATTCGATAAGGGGTCTAGTTTTCAAAATGGGGTCATTTGTGGGGGTTCTTTATCGTTTTGGACGCTCAATGGCTCTATAAGTGGGCAATGGGGCCTGGAATTTATTCTGTTGTACCCTGAAATCCAACGAGTGCGCCTTCCATTATAGGCCTAGCCATGTGTCCTTTAAGTAGATTAGGGCCACAAGGGGTATGGTTTTGAACACAGGACAAACAGGGGTATCCATTTTGGGGTGAAAGTCTTCCTTCATATGTGTGCTGTACAAAAAAAATACAGTTTTTAAATTGATACAACTGCCAAAAAAAATGAAAATTGTAATTTTTTCCTACTGCTTTGCTTAGATTTATTCAAAAATGGTAGGGTAAAAATACACAGTACACCCCTAGATAAATTCGTTAAGGGGTCTAGTTTTCAAAATGGGATAATTTGTTGGGATTCTCTGTTGTTTTGGCTGCTCAAGGGCACTACAAGTGGGCAATGGGGCCTAAATCACCTTCATGCTAAATTTCTGTTCTGAAAGCCACCGACTACTCCTTTCATTTTGGGCCCCGTTGTGCATCCAGACATAAGATTAGGGCCACAATGGGTATGTCTCTGAACACGGGACAAACAGGGGTATCCATTTTGGGTTGCAAGTCTTCATTCATTTGTGTGATATACAAAAAAAGCTGTTTTTAAAATGACAGAATTGACAAAAAAACAAAAATTACAATTTTTTCCTTTTGCTTTGCTTAAATTCATTCAAAAACCGTGTTGTCAAAATGGGCAGTACACCCCTAGATAAATTCGTTAAGGGGTGTAGTTTTTAAAATGGGGTCATTTGTTGGGGTTTCTTTGGTTTTGGCCGCTCAAGAACTCTACAAGTGTGCTATGCGGCGTAAAACGCCTTCAAGCAAAATCTATGTTCTGAAAGACACTGACTACTCCTTTCGTTTTGGGCCCCGTTGTGCATCCAGACATAAGATTAGGGCCACAATGGTTATGTCTCTGAACATGGGACAAACAGGGGTATCCATTTTGGGGTATCAATCCTCATTTTCATGTGCACTATAAGAAAAAAATATGTCTTTAAAATGAAATATTTGCAAAAATATGAAATTTTATTTTTTCTCCTCTACATTGAATTAATTCCTGAAAAAAAACTGTGGGGTCAAAATACTCATGACACCCCTCAGTGGATACATTAAGGGGTGTAGTTTTTTAAATGGGGTTATTTGGGGGGGGGGGGTATCTATCATTCTGACACTCATGAGCCTTTGCAAACTTGGCTTGGTGCAGGAAAACAAAGTGTTCCTCAAAATGCTGAAAAGTAATGTTAAATTTGTACGTCATCTAAATGGTTAAAAAAAACACAAAAGTTTTTCAAATGTGCATTCAGAAGAAAGTAAACAAATGGAAATATATATCTTATCAAAAATTTGTACAGTATGTTTGGACATATTTGAGATATTACAGTTGAAAATGTGAAAAAATGACAATTTTTTCAAAATTTTTCCAATATTGGTACTTTTAATAAATATACACAAATTATATCGGTCTATTTTTACTACCTAAATGAAGTACAACATGTGGCGAAAAAACGATGTCAGAATCACTTGGATATGTAAAACCTTTACGGAGTTATGCTATGTTGAACGACGCATGTCAGATTTCCAAAATTTGGCTCCGTCACTAAGGCGCAAACAGGCTTCGTCACTAAGGGGTTAAGTGGCTTCACACAAAGCAATTTTTTGAAAACTCACTTGCAGTTTTTGAGCCAGAGTCCGAAGTGGATCCAGCAGGAAGGAGATGCAGAAGTCTTTCATTTATTGTTAATAACTGTTAATAACCACCATTTGCTTTCTATCATGGAGCCAGTTATTCACATATATTCTCACCCAGACCATCATTCTCATTATATATACCAACCTATTATGTGGCTCATTATCAAATGCTTCAGAAAGGTCCAGATACACAACATCCAACTTACCTCCTCGTAGAAGCTGATCAGGTTGGTTTGACAAGAGCAATCTCTCATAAACCCATGCAGATATGTAGTTATGTAGCCATTTTTTATTGAGGTATTCCAGGATAGCATCTCTTAGAAACCCTTCAAACATTTTACCAAAAATAGAAATAAGATTTATTGGCCTGTAGTTTCCAAGTTCAATTTTCAAACTGCTTTTTGAATATTGTCATCACTTTTGCTATGCGCCAATCCAATGGAACAGACCCTGTCACTATAGAGTCCTTAAATATAAGAAATAAGGGTCTGTCTATCATATTACTCAATTCCCTTAGAACCCAAGGGTGTCTGCCATCAAGATTAGATGTTTTGTCTATTTTAATCTTTTTAAGGCAGCTCTGCACTTCTTCCTGGATTAGACTGGTGACATTTAGTGGAGAGTTTACTTTATCACTCTGCATCTCATCTGACATTTCTTCCGTGAATACACTGGAGAAAAAACGATTTAGTAGATTTGCTTTCTCCTCATCCGCCTCTACAATTTTCCAACATTATTTATTAAGGGCCATCACTTTTATTAATCTTTTTATATAATTGAAGAACAGTTTAGGGTTAGTTTTATTCTCATTGGCAATAAGTCTCTGTGTCGCCATCTTTTCTGCTTTTATCTGATTTTTACATTATCTTTTCTTCCTATATGTTTTTAGTGCTTCTTCACTGCCTTCTTGTTTTAGTAGTTTAAATGCTTTCTTTTTGCTGTTTATTGCAGTTTACATCTTTATTGAGCTATATTGGTTTTCTCCTATCATTAATTCCATTATTCTTGTAAGTTATGAACTGCTCACAGTGAGTATTTAAGATGTTTTTGAACATTTCCTATTTATAGTCTATACTCTTATTTTTAGGACATTGTCACAGTCAATATGGTTAAGGGCATCTCTCAACTGATTCAGTCTCATTCTTTTTAAATCCACTTCTGATTTTGGCTCAAAAATGTGCATCAAAAACTACAAGTGCATTTTCAAAAAAATATATATTTTTTTAAAGCAGAATCTGCACAGAGAAATCAGTTTTGGATTGCGTTGTGTGCACATGGCCTAAAGATGCTGTACATATTTATAGTACAGTTGGAAGAAGCAAAGGAAACTGAAAGGGAGGAGACACAAATTAGATATTAGAAAAAAACTTTCTGGCAGTGAGGGTGATCAATGAGTGGAACAGGTTACCACGGGAGGTGGCGAGTTCTCCTTCAATGGAAGTCTTCAAACAAAGGCTGGACAAATATCTGTCTGGCATGATTTAGTGATCCTGTACTGAGCAGGTTGTTGGACCTGATGACCCTGGAGGTCCCTTCCAACTCTACTATTCTATGATTCTATGGATCAGACACAATTGAATCAAAATGAATGATGGAAGACTAGCACAGATTGAAGGATTTAAAAAATTATAACTTAAAGGGGTTGTCCAAGTTAAGTAAAGCCCACTCAATGGATTTCCCATGCTGTAAAATAAGTCAACTGATACTCATCCTCCCTGCTCATTCCCATCTGCCACCTCCGGTCTTCCTGGCAACGTCATCTTTACAGGCTGCAGTCAGCCTGAGCTATCTACATGCTGCTGCAGCCAATGGCAGTACTCAGCGATGATCACTGAATGCTGTCATTGCCTGCAGCAAAAGGTTTACAGGATGTCATAGGCAGCCTATAAACAAACAGCAGAGATCAGAGCCGGCAGCAAATGGGGAGCAGGAAGAGGAGAGTATCAACTGATTTGTTATTTTATAGCATGGAGAACCCAGTGACAGGGCTTTACTTAACTTAGACATCCCCTTTAAAGGCAACTTTTGTTATCTGACCTATGATGCTGTATGAAAGGAACATTTATTCTGAGCACTTACCACATTTTTACAGCTATGGTAACTTACTACAGTAGTCAACCCTATTGGTTTTTGATTTTTTTTGTTTGAAATAGCGCAGCATGGCCATCAAAAATTAACAGAAAAATTACTGAAAAGAACCAATGGAATTTCCAAAATTCATCTGTCATACCTACTATGCATCCATAAAAATGAAATCAATAATATCAGTGTGGACAAAACATTGAATGATAGTTAGGATTCATCAACAGAGCCAATGCCATTTATATGCATGTTCTGTTATCTTCAAACAACATCAGGTTAAATCCAGTGTTGTTTTCTTAAATCTTTGAAATCTTCTGCCAGAGGGTGGTGATAGCAAAATTAATGGAGGAGTTTAAGAGGGAACAAGACGTCTTTTTGGACTGCTACGACACTGAAGCATGTAGACATTAAATAACCGGAGGTGTTGTTAATCAGGAGACAGAAACTTTCAAATGTTGGTTCAGGGATCATTCTAACTGCCATTATGGAGTCGGGAAGGAATTTTTTTCCCCCAAAATGGGGTAAATTGGCTTATGTCTCATTGGGTTTTTTGCCCTCTTCCGGATCAACAAGAGGGGTGGAAAGAGGTTGAACTGGGTGGACATTTGTCTTTATTCAGCTTTGCATACTATGTAAATGAGTACCTGACACTGGAGTCTTACGTGCTTTTTCGACACAAACACATTTTGAACATAGAAGCACGGGCGCTTTATTTAATGTGGTGTTGTACCAGAACATATTTCTCAATTTATTATATATATATATATATATATATATTCTAGCTGATATATCCGGCTTTGCCCAAGTTAATTTGATACAGTTGTTTATGTGTTGTTCGCACTGAAAATTTTATGAAGTCAAGGTTATTTTGGGTTATAGTGGAGCATGTACTGATGTCCCTCTGCAAAATGTGCCACCCCTTCCATTCTCCTCATTTAGGACCTAAAGGATGCTTGTGCCAAACTTCAAGCTTGTACGACACCAGGAAGTAAAATTACATAGAGGTGCACTTACTTTTGCAATTAGCATTACATTTTTGAGCTGTAACCCCTTCACTTTTTCTATTCAGGAACTAAACAATGGTTGTGCCAAATTTTATGTTTGTATGACATCGGGAAGTTACAGAATTAGATTAAGTACGTTACATAGGGGTGTCAATACTTTTGCACTTAGCATTGAATAATCGAGTTGTAACCCCTTCATTTTTCCTATTTAGAACCTATAGAATGCTCCTGTCAAATTTCATGTTTGTACGGCATCGGTAAGTTACAGAATAAGTAGCAAGTCAGTCACTGAGTCAGTGAGTCAGTGCTTTCACCTTTATATATTGTAGCTGGGCAGTATCAGGATGGCCCAAAGAGAGTGCTAAAGAGGCATTCTGATACATGGAAAAAGGAGTAGAGAGGGTTAACACCTTATGGGTGTAGCAGGAAATGGTTGCATTTAAGCCGTTTCCTGCCACAAGCAAAGGGGAGAGACAGCGCAGCAGGCTGGTGGTCAAGCAAAGGCCCGAGTCCGGCAGGGACAACATTCCTGGACTTATACCCAAGTCGAAGAGACGTTGGCTGAGAGAGCCAGAGAGACAGCTCAGTGGAGCTATAAGGGCTTGACTCACACCCAAGTGGGTGTTTATGAACTTTGTATGCTATGTATGAGATACCTGTGTGATACGGAATAAAAGCTGGCGGGCACCAGATTATGAAAGAGAACCTACATCTCCTGAGCTGTACTCATTGATTGGTTTGAAAAATGTTTTAAATCCGTCAGCCTATCAGTTGTAATTGTAAGGTATATAAACCAATTCTAAGGGCATTGGTTATGCTGCTTGTGTATTGGTTAGATGCTGTGTCAGCTTTCTCTGTTGTCATACTCAGACACTTTACTGTTTAGCAACAATGTGTCAGTCAGCTTTGTGTTTCATATTACTTTAGTCTCAGAAGTTTAGTGACACTTACTGTCTGTGTGTCTTGGTCCGGCTTCCAGTCTTTCTCCAGCAATGAAGCTGCCTTTTTTGAGGCAGGTTCCCCCACTTGAGAAATCCGTCTAGTTTTGGCACTTCTGGTATACTTGTCCATGTAGTTCCCCGTACCTCTTTATATTTAGTTCTAGTAATCTTAGTTATTCCAGAAAGACTCACCTTCCATTGGTTTTTATCTCCAAAACTTGTCATCTCCAATTGTGCAAACTAATCATCATACTAGGTGTGACAGGATGGAACTTGTGATATGTATATCTAAGTGTCACCTTTCATTGTAATCCTGCTTCTGATGATAATGAAATGACTGCTGAAATGTTTGTACACAATAGGAAGTGTCAGCTATTGCCAGTCTCAGTGTGAAAACTACAAGATATTAGAATTTTTAAAAAAAAACATAGATTGACATCGAAAATAAAAAAAATCCAAAAATACTTAAAAATATGTTTAACCTAGTAAAGACTTTATTTATAAAATAGTTATTTTTAATAATGACACATCCCGTTTTAAGACTATCAAATGTAAACATTCTTTAACATACTTAGATTTCAGCCTATTTTTAGAGACCGTAAACTTTCAAAAATAAAGACAATCTATATTTTGACATTTGCCATACTTTGTTTCCTTCGAAATCATTTGTGCCAATGCCAATAAAAATACCGACACCATTTTAACAGATTTACGCAGCTGGATAAAGGACAAAAATAGAAGCCTTTGTGTTCCAAACTCACCAATGACTATGTGCATTTTTTTACGTGTCAACAGTGTATTTAATGAGTTTGCTTTTCAAAGTGCAGCTGTGTGACACCATCTGATTCTGCTGACTGATTGAAATGCATATAATTAAAATTTAGTTTTCACTTGCTGGATATCTTGTTATTTTATCATAAGATGTATTTTGGATGAATCAGACATAAAAGAAAATGTATAAATGGGAGACTGAAAGATGCATTTTATTATATGAATTTATGTAAGTGGGCTATGCCATTTAAATGTTTAATTATACTGTAATACGATGAATGAGCAGCGCAGCATCTGAATATGAAAGAAAAGCTGTACAATTTGCAAGTCTAAATGAAGGTTTGTTTGAAGCTAGTTTATCATACCTGGGGGTGATTTATGTCCTGTAAATATAAAGAAGAGTAATTCTTGCTGATCAGCGTAGATTTCAGATAATATACAGCATTACTGTATGAATGCATCATGACTGCAAAGAGGGAATTACGCTTTGAAGAATAGTTCCTCCAAAATCCAATGTTGCATCAAAATAGAAGTTGCTTAATTCTCCTCTTTTGTGGAAGTGTTGATATATAGCAGCACATGTAGTCTTTACAGATCTGGATTACAGAGTTGGAGGCAGTATAGTGCCTTCAAATTGCCCCTTACATCTGATTTTCTTCTCGAGAGAATACCTCAGTAATAATACATACAACGGAACATGATGCATAATACGATGAGTCAAGACTTCCTACAAAATTGAAGGCATACAGCATTACCGTTGGGCTCATAGAAATGGGAGTTTAATAGAGATGAGCGAGCGTACTCGCTAAGGCAAATTACTCAAGCGAGTATTGCCATTTTCAAGTACATGCCTGCTCGTGCCAAAAGATTCGGGGCCCGGTGGGGGTGAGTTGCGGGAGTGAGCATGGGGGAGCGGGGGGAGAGAGAGAGATCTCCCCCCCGTTCCTCCTCGCTCTCCTCCCACCGGCCCCCGAATCTTTTGGCACGAGCGGGCATGTACTCGAAAATAGCAATACTCGCTCGAGTAATTTGCCTTAGCGAGTACGCTTGCTCATCTCTAGAGTTTAACAGCCCTTGTATGATGCCTGTGTTGCAAATTGTATAGTATTGGCACATCTATGTTGGTTTAGACATTATGACTGATAACAAAATGTTTTTTTTATAACTGTTGCCTAAAAAAATGTTTTGCCTCCAGGTTGTTGGCGGGAATCCGGCTCTGACCCCGGCCGATGACAACGTGTACCTTCTCTTTTCTGTAATGCAGATGACCACGGATGCTCGCCGGTGGCCATGCGCAGTATAGATTTTTTTTACATTTTTGTTTTTCCTGCGCCGTACCCACAGCCTATCCGCGATGTCAATTACAAAGGGCCGCGGGGCAGACGGCTTCCATTGACTTCAATAAAAGCCTTTTGTGCGGAGTCCACACAAAAATAGAACATGCTGCGATTTTAAATCCGTTCGTGGAAATCGCTTTCCACTTATCTGAGCGGACGTCTGAATGTTCTATTTTTTCAAGAGGTGTGGAATACCGGGTGACGATCACGGATTCTGCTATTAAAATCCGGTCATGTGCAGCCGACCTAAGTTGGTGTTCAGACATAAACATTCCCGTGCTCTTGACATTCAATGTTACATAACTTCAGTCATTTATTTTCATTTTTGTCCTTTGCTTAAAAAATGTAAGTTGGATTTTGATGACTTGGCTCTCCAAGACCTTCACCACATCAACCTGACAATATTCTGCCAGGTCTGAGATTCTTCCCTGTAAACTTTTTGCAAACTTCAGTGTCATGGTACAGGCTGTGTTATTACTTAGGCACTAATATAGCACCATTCTTAATATTCCATTATAATACACTATTATGTAAGCATGCTGTATAGTACTACTATTTAACACTAAAATACTGTATATGGCGGAAATATTTATAAAATGGTACTACTGCAATCTCTGAGATCTCCCAAAATTTCTCATTCGATATACACAGTGGCCACACTTGCATCATGAAACTTTACTGTATGTGGCCTCTACTGCCTAGTCCCTAGAGAGAGGGACTCCAGACTTGATGGAAAGAAGATGTTTTAACTCAGATCCTTAGGGTCTCAATGGAATGAATGGCTATGGTTTCTAGCCTTCTAGCTTATGCCACATTTGCTTTATTTATTTATTTTTTTAAAATCAGTATTTCTTGACATTTTTCATATAAACATACATACAAACACAGAATGGGTCTGAGCACGGTATCCACCAGGCTCGTCAAAACATAATATATGCTCTTAGTGAAGCAAATAAAAGCTTGAGCTAGCACGCAATCCCAATGCGGGAATTAACTTAAACGATGCGCCAGGGCACAAGAAAACATTTTCAAAAGGAGAGATAAACAAAGACGTAGACCCCTTATACATAAGAGAAAAGGGGGAAACAAACGGGGGCAGGGGCTAGGGGGGGGCAAGGAAGGGGTGGGAGTAGGGAGAGGGGGGGAGGGGTTGGGTTGGGTTAAGAAGCTCAGTCTGCTCCATGGGGTTTAACATAGAGCATATCAGAGAAAAGGCAGTGAGCAGATGAATTCCAGAAAGGAGAAGCCTCTAAGAGGGGGGGTGACGGCGGGGGGAGTTGGGATTACGTGGAGGCCCAAAGTACTTACATTGTACAGGGTCAGTGCAAGGATCTCAGGTTGTCGTCTGCTCCACGTTGGCTCCAGGACGGACGTACCCCACTGCTTGCCAGGGAGCCCATGTCTCAATAAATTTATCATGGGTCCCATTCGCCCAGCTTGAAAGCTCCTCTAGGTTAGCGAGGAGGTTAACTCTATCCCTCCACAAGTCGACAGTGGGAGGCTCTTTTTGTTTCCAAAGCAAGGGAATTAGGGCCTTGGCAGTGTCCATTAGCAGAGCGATCAATTTGTGTTTGATGGGGTGAAAGGTAGAGGTTGGTCTCCACAGGAGAACCACCCCAGGGAAGAGCGACAGACCAGGTGAAAGCTTTTTCAGAATCTCGCCCACGTCTCTCCAAAAGGGAGTTATACGGGGACATTCCCACCATATATGTAGATATGAACCAGTATCCATCTCGCATCTCCAGCAACTGTCTAATGTAGCTAGTTTGTGGTCATAAAGCCATTGTGGGGTTCTATACCACCTTGCTAGAAGTTTGTAATGTGATTCCTGAGAGGTGACGCAAGGAGAGAGGCCAAACGCAGTCTTTAATATGAGCTTAGTCTCACTAGGAGATAATGCTATATGAAGTTCTCTCTCCCACGAGGTGAGGAAGGCAGGCTTCGCAGGCTTTGAGGGGGAAATAAAGTGTTTGCGGATGTAAGATATTTTTCTAGAATTGGGGGAAAGCCCCTCAATTACCGATTCAAATGGGGTGAGTGGTCTGGGGGTTTTGTGTGATTTCAGAAAGTCATTTAGGACTTTCAGCAGATGGGTAGAAACGAGGAACGAGAACGTGCGACCCGGGAGAAGGTCCTCTAGGGAGGAAAGGGGGGCCGCATTTGCTAGGGACAAAGCATCTTGAAAGTTTTTACCGTCTAGGGTCTTCCAGACTCCCGCGGAGCAAGAGTCTATCGATAGGCCCATGAATCTATGTAATGCTGACAGGGGTGCAAATGGGGAAGGACCAGGGGCGAGAGTCTTCCCTAGCGTTGCCCAGGTTTCTATTACACCTCTTAAAAGGGGGTTGCTTCTCTGTCTTCCCCTACCTCTCCCCCGCGGGAAACACATATCCTCAAAGAAGGTGGGACCGTAGGCTCCCTTAGCCAGGGACTGGATCATAGGGTCCTTAATCGGGTGGACCAGCTCTAACCAGTGGTTGAGCTGGGTAGCCAAATAAAGGTCCCGGGGGCATGGCAGGTCCACTCCACCTTCCGATCGCCTCTTGATGAGTAGACAGTGAGCAAGCCTGGGTCTCTTGCCCGACCATAGGTATCTGGAAAAAATTGTGCGTAAAGCCTTGAAAAAACTGGAGGGGATGTGGATCGGAAGAAGTCTTATTTTGTATAGGATAATAGGGATAATGTAAGATTTTAATATATTTTTTCTTCCTAGCCAAGATATGAACGGGAGATCATAGGAACGCAGTAATTTTTTAATTTTCGGCAATAGCGGGGGGAAGTTAGTCTGGTACAGGTCATCGGCTTTTTTTGTAAGCTTAATGCCCAGAAATTCCATGTTTGTGTCCGTCCAGGCAAGTGGGGATCTATTTTTAATGGCCTTAAAGCGATTGAGAGGTATTGAAATATTTAAGGCTGTCGACTTGGCCAGGTTAATTTTAAAGTTGGAAAGGGTTCCAAAGTTCTCGAGAAAGGAGATGAGACGGGGGAGGCCAGATTCTGGATTTGTAATGAGGAATATAATATCGTCTGCATAGGCAGTGGCCGTGAAGGTCTCTCCCCCTACTCTTAGTCCTTGTATCAGGGGGTCTAGTCTGATTTTTTGAAGGAAGGGTTCAAGTGCCAGTATGAATAAAGTAGGGGATAGAGGGCACCCCTGCCTCGTGCCGTTATTTATATTAAATGCGGGGGAAAGTGAGTTGTTAATTTTGAGTCGCGCGTGGGGCATCGCATATAGGGAAAATATTGCTGAAACAAATTCCGGCGGGATGTTAAACTGCCTCAGAGCTTGCTCCATGTACAGCCAATTGACTCGGTCAAACGCCTTTTCGGCGTCTGTGCCAAGATAGGCGAGAGGTATATTATGTGTTTGGGAGTATTTCGCTGCATGGAGGAGCCTGAGGCAACCGTCTCTGCCCTCCCTTCCCTTAACGAAGCCCGATTGTTCTGGGTTGATTAGTTTAGTGATTAATTTTTTGAGTCGTTTTGTCAGAATTTTGGCCCAGAGCTTCATATCGAAGTTAATGAGGGAAATAGGGCGATAGCTCCCGCAGGATTCGGGGTCCTTGTTTTCCTTAAAGACAAGAGCAATATGAGCTTCCTGCGCCTGTCTTGGGAGGGGAGTTCCCTGGAGGAGTGAGTTAAAGAGCTTGGTTAGCTTTGGTATAAGAGTGGTTTTAAATGTTTTATAATATATAAGGGGGAAGCCGTCTGGGCCTGGGCTTTTGCCCGGAGGAGAAGTACTAATGAGATCTTCAATTTCCTGGGAGGTAATGGGAGTCAAAAGGGAGGCAGCCTCTTCCTCATCTAATTTAGGGAGGTCGAGTTCTTTGAGGAAAGAGTCAACCTGTTTCTTGAAGTTGATAGTAGCGTCGGGGGAGAGGGGATCGCGAAGATTGTAAAGGCGGGAGTAGAAACTTTGGAATTCCCTAGCGATTTCGGGTGTGGAGGAAACTCTATGGCCTTCTGCGGTTTTAATAGTTTTAATGAAATTTCTAGTTCGGGCCTTTTTAATAAGTGCAGACGTATATCTACTACCCTTGTTCTCCTGTGCATAGGTGACATGTCTGAGGTAAAGGTTTTTTTTGTTGTACTTGGATTCAAGTATGAGTTTGAGTTCCCTTCTAAGGGACGCCAATAACTCAGAAGAGGTCTTACACAGGGAAAGTTTCACAACGCGTTCAAGTTTGGAGATTTGAGATAGTTTGTGGTCGATTTGTTTTTGCTGTTTTTTCTTTGCTCTAGAACAAGCAGCAATCAAGAGACCTCTTGTAAAAGCCTTATGGGCCTCCCATATTACAGGGGGAGGGATATCGTCTGACTTATTTAGTTGAAAGAATTCTTCTAGCCTTTCCTTAAGCTGCAGTCTTTCCTCTTCTGAGTCCAGAAGGGAGGGGTTGAGTCTCCAGCGCCATTCGTGAGGGAGGAGGTTCGGAAGGTGTAGGTCCAGATGGACCGGAGCGTGGTCCGAAATTACTATAGGGTCGATTGAGGCCTTTTCTACGTGTTGGAGGAGGGGGGAGGACACAAATACATAATCAAGGCGTTGGAATCAAGGCGAGTGGACCCGCGATAGGAAGGTGTAATCCCTAGAAGTCGGGTTCAGAGATCTCCAGCTGTCTACCAGATCCAACTCGGAGAGGGAACGAATGAGTTTGCTCAGTTTCCTCTGGGATATGTGCGATTACCCTACCAAGGAGTCTAGCAGGGGACAGAGAGTGAGATTTAGGTCGCTGCCGAGAATAATCAGGCCATTTGCGAAGTGTTTAAGTGTCTCTAAGTGTTTAGTCAGCCAAGCTACCTGGTCGGTATTTGGAGTATATACGTTTGCAAGGGTTATTTTGGTATTGTTAAGCAGTCCTCTCAGGAAGAGAACCCTACCTTCCTCATCCGAGTGGCGAGCCTCGCAAGTGAAATTGAGTGATTTGTGTAGCAAGGTGGAGACCCCTTTTGAGGCGGATGATGGGTGAGAGTTGTGGAAGGCGAGTGGATACTGCTTACCCGGTAGGGCCAAGCATCTGTCTCCCCTGAAGTGGGTCTCCTGCAGGAACATGACTCCGGAACCGTATCTCTTTAACAGCAATGCTATGTGGTGCCTCTTAGCTGGGGAATTCAAGCCATTGACGTTAAGTGTGGTGACGCGAAGGAGGTCCTTCATGTTGCCAGGACAGAGCAGACGAGTATTTCTCCTGCTTGAAGGGAAGAAGAGGAAGAAGAGTTACCCGCTTGACAAACCATGTCGTACAGAGCTTGATTTACCTCTACTTTAGCCAAAATGTGGACAGAGGCTAAAGGGAGTGGACTCGGAGAGCAGGAGGGGTGGTAAGGAAAAGAGAGGGAGGGGGGGGGGGATTGGGGTATAGGGGTGGATGGGTGGTAGGAGTAGGAGACGGACAGACAAAAATTACAATCACGTGAACAGATAGTAAATTAGTGACACCCAGTCCAGGTGGGTGTGGACTAGGGTCTAAGTGGGAGCGAGTTGTCTGTGCTTTAAAATCAAAGGACAGACAACTATGAAATCAGCCTGGTCAGACAGGCACTCACCGGGTCATTTAACATTGAATGAACAGATGTAACAGTCGCGGAAAGAGGAAGGGAGAGGGAGGAGACAAAAGTTAAACAATGCAACAGCAATGCACAAGTCAGCTGGGCTGATGAGTAGAGAGGGTAATGCCTATCTTCTCTGGACCACTTGATGGGTACCGAGACCCCATAGGGCCTGGTCAAAGGGGTGAAAGCAGACAGACACGTTGCTTCGAACAGTCCTGAAAACTAGGTCCTTGAGGGCAGTCCAGCTGAGTGCAACATCAGACAAAGGAAAGAAGAAGGTGCGCCTTCTTGCTCAGGTATCCTGAATGGTTGGAGGTTCCTTCATCTTCTTTCTTTTTCCTTTGGGGAACTTAGAATTACCAGCCACCTGCCATGCTTCAGGTGGAGAAAGCTTAGGCAGGCTTGGAAACTCAGGGAGAGGCAGCCAACATGGCAGTTCTATAGGGTCCATCTCCAGGTGCTCCCAGCAGCTGCTAAGATCCTCTTGGGAGCGGACAATGAGTCTGCGGCTTTTATAAAATATGCTGATGCCGAAGGGAAACAGCCAGGCATAACGTATGTCCCTCGCTCTTAGAGCCTCCAGGAGGGGGCGGAGGATGCGGCGTTTTGCTAGGGTGGCCGGGGAAAGGTCTTGGTAAATCTGAATAGGGGAATCCCTGTACCTAACACCTTTGCTGAGTCTTGCGGCTTTTAGTACAGCAGAAGTGTCCTGGAAAGACAGCAGTTTGCAGACTACATCCCGGGGAGGATCTGCAGGGGGAGGGGGGGGGGGTCTGAGAGCCCTGTGCACCCTTATTGAGGCTGCTCTGTCTGCACCAAGGAGCTGTACAAAAATTTCTGAGGTTACCTTGTGCAGAGACTCAGTGGCCCAGGTCTCAGGGAGTCCCTTGAATCGCAGATTGCATCTCCTGTTGCGGTTTTCCAGGTCCTCCTGGAGGATAAGTGCACGGTTCAGACAGTCATGATGTTCTTTTAGTATATTGGCAGTAGCTAAAGCATGGGAGGTATAGGAGGCTGAGGCAGTCTCTAAATCTTCTACCCTGCGGACTATTTGTTTGATATCTTCTTTTATTTCTGTGAGATCAGCCACGATAGGGTTAAGGGCATTAAATATTAACTCCCTCATAAAACCTCGGGACACACTCTCAGAGTCCTCCTCGTCCGAGGAAAGGTCCCCCCCCCCCTCCTTACTGTGAGCTGCAGCAGGTCCTTAAGCCGGTGCCATCTTGGAGGACAGATGTGGAGAGCGGGAGCCTCGCTCCTTCAGGTAGCGCTGCATGCCTGTCTGATTTTTGGATGATTTGGGGGTGCAGGGTTGTTCTCCTCCCTTGTCCCTCGCGATCCTTCTCATTTCCGCGGCTGTGGATGAAGCGGGGAGACCTCGGGGAGCGCTGTGCTGAGGGAGCTCCGGTCTCAAGCAGCCATGTTGCTCTGCGGCCAGGCTCCGCCCCCCACATTTGCTTTATTAATGACACTTGGCTATACATTATGCATATTGAAACCATAATCATGGTGTTGCAGGTTTTGGGTGAGCCCTTGCTTCTCTGGGAGCTGAGGGGTGTGGTAGCTGCAGGAGTAATGTCAACACCTGGGGCTGAGTAGCCTGGCTCCTACTTAAACAGGGCCAGCATTATCTCCTGTGCTGGTCAATTACTTCAGTTGCCTTTGGACAGCGACGGAAGAACACACCTTGGCTGAAGCTCTCCATGCGAGCTAAGTGCTTTCCTGTTTCGTTTGGTTTCCTGTTTTGCCTTTCTTTGGTGCTAGGGCTCCCTGATAGGGATTTGTCAGTGGCCTAGGCACGCGTGCAGGCTCGCACTTGTCAGAGCGATCGGTCTGCCGAGTAGGCAGGGTCCCCTCCCGGGTTAGGGGACTATAGGGAGAGAATTCCCCTTAGTTTTATGTTTCCTTTGCATAGTTTGTGCCTTTTGTCTGTGTTATTGTGGTTGCACGTCCGGAGGATGCAACACATGGACTATGTATATTTAAGTAGATACATATAGCAACATGAAGGGCTGGAGGGGGTGGGGGGGGGGGGGGCATTTCACATTCTCATATCTGTCTTGCAACTTGATATTCTCTTTCCGTACCACTGACCGCTATTACATCTAGCTAACTCAGTCTTAAACTTCACAGTTCTCATTGCCTAGAGGGAACTTTTATAAATTCCTGCAGTCTTTGTGCAAAATAATCACGTTATAATGGAGTTCTTCTTTAAAGTACAACAATGAAGGCCTCCAGTTTTTTTCTACTTGAAAAGATGATTTCAGCAAAAAGAAAACTTTCAATTGATGAATCTTCATCTTAAACTTCACTAAATTGTTCACAGCTTACGCCATGTTATAATGCCTTCCCATCACAGTAGGTGATTTACACATTACGCTCCATGCCTTGCTTGTTTCAGGGGATTGCTAGCTGTATTAAGTTATATTACAGTATGTTACAAGAAAATAAAAGCTATTGCCTGAGAATGACACTTATGTACTATAAGAGCATTTGTCCGCCATGAACTATGAGTTATGATAATGACTGTTATCACTATATAATTACATTTTTACCTCGCAACATACTGTCATCCATTTGTTTCCTGATAATATGGAGCATTTGTATTCATGGAGGATATTTGGTGTATCATTGAAATATTTGCCCTTCATGTAGAAGTTATTAAACTGAAAAACACAGCACTGAAACACTTTACTGGTTATTACATTGTGAACTCAAGTGCAGTCACCAAGATTAAAAAAGGAAATGCAAGTCTTCCCCTTAATTTTGTGCTTTTGTCTTAGATCAGCTCCAGAGAGAAGATACATTTCATGCCCACTTCGGAGAACAGAAAATACATTTATCATTCTCCTATTGCCATAGAACGTGTGCATTAATCTATAACTAATAATCATTTTTAGAAAGTTTTAGGATTTGACACTTTTTTGTGCTATTTATTAATTTATTTTTTTGGCAAAACCTTAATGTTTCATCTCTAAAGTGTAAATCTAGTTATTTGTTAAAAGTTTCATTTAGAAATGAGCCTTTAAGGCTTCATAGAGAGATATGAGAACTGTGAGACTCACATAGGCGTAACTATAGGGAATGCAGAGGATAAGCCCAGGAGCCTTAGGGGGCCCATTAGGCCTCTCGTCTCCATATAGGGAGCCCAGTAATAAGATTAAAGCATTATGGTTTGGGACCCTGCTACAGATTTTGCATCGGGGCCCATTTACGCCTCTGGTGAGAGGGTAGTCAGGTGGATGACCGGATGACCAACAACAGCTGTCCACAACCCAAAAAGGCTGCAACACCCTTTGTCTAGTTATCTGCAGTATGAATGCGGCTCTGGATATACTTTTTTACTTAGTATATCTCACATATCACTACCTGTTAAAGCTAAATGGCTAAATGATTCCTATTCTGTCTCTGACGGATGAGCTGTGGAGAGATGCAAGTCCATCACATCAATATGTTCCCATTGCCGCTAATAGCAAACTGTTTCAAATATATAATGTTCAGATATTTAACTCCAACAAGAATGTATAAAATGGGCAGGCGGCTTCATGACTGCTGTCATAAATGTCAAGATCTCCATGCTGACTTTTAGCACCTTACATGAGATTGCCATGTCTTGCGGCACTTTGGACTGAGGTTCAGATTTTCGTCTCTGAGGTTTTGGCTGCTCATTTAGATTACACTCCTGAAATATGCCTTTTTGGTTTGTTAGATGAGGAGCTGTAGAGATGTCACAGCAGGATCTTCCTTAGAGAAACTCTATTTTTGGCAAGGAAGGCCATAGCGCTTTGTTGGATGGGAGACTGACCTCCTTCCATCTATCAATGAAAGTTTTTAGTTAACATGGAATTCCACTTCCAGAAAACAGTGTATAAGAATAGGTGGTGTCTCCAAAAGTTTCTCAAAGTTTCTGGAAAATGACTCGCCGATTGCTCAATATACCAATCCTGTAGTCTATATGGCCTTATTTAGATTTACCTCTTAATAATTCCATACCAATTTGCAACATTATTTGTCATTTGCCTTTCTATTGTTACAGTATGTTCTACTGGTCAAGTGGCGACATGCTCTAGTCCAAGCTACATTTTTTGTATTGTAATTTTGTATGTTGTATCTCAAATGTGACAGTTCTTGCTGTTCAAGTTTCATAAAATGTGAACACCATTTTATGCTAATGTTTCCTATATTAAATATCCTTCATTCAAACGAGTTTTAACCTCAACAGTCACATTAAAACTGGAAAAACTCCCCGGAAAATGTCAGATTTTGAATTTACATTTGATGCAGAACTCAGTCGCATGCAGAAATCCAGATTGCAATATTGAGGAGCTAAATGTTCATGTGCCAACTAATGAGCAGCCACTCAACTCAACCCAAGATTGGGGGAGGGATGACTGCAGACTACATAGTTTGCACATGAACATTTAGCTCCTCCGTATTGCAATCTGGCTTTCTGCATGCCACATATGGTGATTGAGCCTGCCCTGCAGTTTATCAGGTGGTGCATATGGAGGTGAGGTAGATTCCCCACACTATATACACATTGAGGTGAGGTAGATTCTCGTAATTATGCAAAGCATTTCCAGAGGCTTAATGGTTTCCCTAAGGTTTATGGTTTTTATTTTTTTTTAAAAACCCTCATCTCATGTATCACAGATTTTCACACAGTTTTTCACACTTAGAAATGAATATTGAAATTTTGACGCATTTACTTTTCCTATTTAGGAGCTAAAAAATGCTCTTGCCAAATTTCATGTTTGTAAGACATCAGGAAGTTAGAGAATTAGTAGCGCGTCAGTCAGTCAATCAATGAATGAGTCAGTGAGGGCTTTCATCTTTATATATATATATATATATATATGTATATATATATATATATATATATATATATATATATACATATATATATATATATATATATATATATATATATATATATATATATATATATATATGTATATATAATATATTATTTGATGTACCCGGCTTTGCCCAAGTTAAGTTGGTACAGCTTCGCATGGGAAATTT
Source organism: Eleutherodactylus coqui (assembly GCF_035609145.1). Classification (NCBI taxonomy): domain Eukaryota; kingdom Metazoa; phylum Chordata; class Amphibia; order Anura; family Eleutherodactylidae; genus Eleutherodactylus; species Eleutherodactylus coqui. Next base: position 63,747,787 of record NC_089844.1, on the reverse strand, counting down.
TATGAAGTCGTGGATACTTCAGAGGAACCGAGGAATACAATATGCATACAAATAGAGGAGCGTTAGATTCTCCTCTGACTGCATGTACAGATGTCCTTCTGCAGAATGTGCCACACCTCCCACTCTACTCCCTTTATACCCTTGAAGGTAACGCTCCTTTTTATTCAAATTTACCCCCAGACTGGAGGTTTTAGCCCCTTCTTAGCCTTAAAGGCATGCTCCATCCCTAAGTCCAT